>NC_137468.1:145290482-145890482 GCF_964235325.1 Thermobia domestica
GAGAGTAGCAAACGAAGATGTTTTGATAGGAGAGGAGAGAACACTTCTAGCCTTTGTAGGAAGGCTAATTGGATTGGACACATCTTGCGAAGAAATTGTCTTCTTTATACCGTCATAGAAGGAAATATGGAAAAAAGAGAGGTATAGGAAGACAAAGAACACACTGAGCGATAATTTGAAAAATAGAAAAAAAAATGAAATGAAATCTTTGAGTTTTACGTCCCACGGTTATGCCGGTTAGGCTAAAGGAGACGGTGATGATGAGTAATGAATGAAATGGTGGAATGAAGAAAGTGGGAGGAAAAGGGAGAACCCCGAGAAAACCCACGAGCACGGTGTTTGTTTGAAAAATAGAAGAAAATATTGGTAGTTAAAAGAGGAAACTGAAGATCGAGAAGACAAATTTCCAGACCCAAGTCTAAAATTGAAAAAAAAGGACATCTTTAGTTCCAAGACCTGCCAAAAGGCAGTATAATTAATATTTAGTAAAAGTCCTGCATATAGGTCCTTATTTATGTATCAAGCAAATTGATCCACAAGTTTTCGAATAAATGGATGTGAAAATCTGGTAAAAAAAAAATATATATATATATATATATGATATTACGTTTATACATTTGTTCTCTATGAAAATTATAAAGCCTTCGTGATTAGAGTGGTTAGAAGACTACCCAGTTCCTAGACAGCCTACCTTTCTTACCATTCTACCTCGACTCGTGGTTCAGTCAAATTATGTACAATGAGTGTCTTGGAAAACCTAGAGAGTAAAGGAGTATTCGTAGTAATGACTATATCACCTTCTGTATTTGCCGAAGTTAAGGAAAAGTAGGCCTTACCTCTAATTCACATGTAGACTATGTAAGTTTCTATTTTTTCAGATATTTGGAGTATCCTGCAACTTTTTAAAATCAATGGTAAGGTGGTACATTTTTATCATTTTAAGCTCAAGTGACTGTTTCTGGTAAAAAAAAAAAAAAAAATCACAGCAACACTATCATTTTTATACAATTTTATTGCTGATCTTTTAGCAAATAACGACCATAATATTCTTGATATGGGATCAATCCTCTTGATTGTATAAACAAAGTTCGGTAGCAGATAAAATTATCACAATAGCATCTACCTAAGTACAATTTTGATCATCTACCACTACAATTTTGATCAAAACTACTCAACTTAAAATCCTTACTGAAACAGGAAAAAAAACTTAAACTAAAGACAAATTCTTTTCTACTAACGAGAAACCTTTAAAATAATGGAAAGTATAATCAATATTACAGTTGAGATTAATGTCATAGATGGTTTTAAACAGTGAATATAAAAGAAGAAATTACTATCATAGACTTCTGTAATAAACAATAAAATAATGAGTAGAAATAAACAGGAGTTAACTAATGAAACCACAGTTCTTGCTCTTACAGATATTTGCCACAAGTATTTTTTTAATATTTATTTATTTTTACACATTTGGCACCAACAGAAATTTCGTGATACTACAGATTGCAACTTTGACACCTAATCTAGTCTCCCTTGGATATTGAGACAACACTGTAGTAACTTACCTTACAGAAAGCGTACACGTCTTGATCCGGGATTGATTTTGCTCCAATAGCATTTTTACTACCTTTTCCGACCTTTACCTTACTTTGAAATAACTTCTTTGTTGCCTTTGATTCACTTTCTTTAAGATTTCCATCGCGTGTTAAGTGAGTGGACGATGTTTTCACTTTTCTCTTAGAGATCTTTGGCTTCTTAGGACTAGGTAGAATACCCTAATGCTGTCAGTCAGTGAGGTTACCATGGAAGCATTACGCCCATCTGTAGCATGTGTAGTTGAAGCCTGCATCTCCTGTCTGATTCGCACTAACAGATAAAGCCGCCCCACTTCGATTTCCTTTTTCTGAAGTTCCTGGAAGATTTCGTGTAGCCGAACTAACTGTAACGTTGTCTGATGACTGGAGTATAAAGGAACGGGCGATCTTTTCCCTCTGGAATAATGTTAGATGAAAATGGAGCTATTCCTATGCTCTTGAATCCATTAACTGCGTTGCCTACATTAGCAGCTTTATTCCATGCCTCACAAAAGATGAGAGTGAATATGATCTTTGTGGGAGGAAGTGTGGAAGTTCGCATGAATCCAAGGTATTGAACGGTTGTGGTACTCTGCGTTTAGAGATTTATATAATGTTCTGCGAGGCGTGGGTAGTCTTATAAGCTCAATGTTTTTTTCACAGCAAAATTAATAGCTGCCAAACTTTTGCGACTCACATGGTGTTCCAAAATCAAAATAACTTTTCTTTCCGTTTCGTACCTTGCAAAATGCTGTAACCAGCGAAGAAATATATCTCGAGCAATATAGCCTTTTCTTGCTAAACATCACTATCGAACCAGTAGGCAAACCATCCCGAAACTCGGGTTTCATGCGCTTTCTTTTAAGTATCACTAACGGCGGAATATAGGAGCCTCCTGCATTAAAACAAGCACAGATAGTAATATTTTCTCCCCTTTCGATTAATCAATGAAGTTAGTTCTCGTTTTCCCTTTCTGGACACAATTTTGGGAGGCTCGTTGTTTAGTGGAAAGCTACATTCGTTCATGTTATAAATACACTCCGGCTTATGAAACCCGTAACTTTCTTCACAAACATTCTAAAGTGTATTCAAATATTTATCATTCTCTGTTTCATCTAGACCCTGTGCACACGATCTCGATAATCCTTGAGTTTTCTTCTCACGAATGCACGAAACCAATCTATTCCAGCAATATATTCTCTCCCCAAGGATGATCCACATTGTTCGTTTTTGCAAAACGGTATGCAGCTTGCCTAACTTCCTTCGGCGATACTCCTAAATCCCTCTGTTCCAAATATAATAATCTTTCTACGATTGCTTCCTCCATCTCCTTCGAAAATACAGTTGGATGGACGATGCTTGAAGAGGAAGTACACCGGCAGCTTCATGACGTTTTATCAGCACTTTATTTTGAAGGGTAGTATATGGAATATGATATTGATCCAAGGCTCTTATTCGAGGTTCGTTTGCGGGTCATCTGTAATGGAAAACAAAAACACCATTTACTTTTAGAAAAAAAATGCTTCTTTTTACAACATTTTTAATAAATTAAATCACAATTTATTAATGATCGAAATTGTACCTATTCAGCCGATCGAAAATGCACGACACATATACCAAGGAAAGACGTTTTAGTTCTCTTACATCCCGATAGATGGGCGTAGTAGTCGCACGTAAAGCACAACAAATTCCTACCGATATCTGAGCAAAAACACAATATTCTAACTTTACAAATAGGTAAGGGAGAAGAAAGCGAATTATGCTAATTCTTACAAATAACTCAGAATACACAAACTCACCTTCAAATAAGAAATTATGGCTGTCGAATTCCAAAGTGCGCAAAAAGTAGCCAAACTTCTTCAAGAAACACAGGAAACACTATGCATGAACAACTCACGAATCAGTGTAGTTACAAACAAGCTAGAGAACATTACGCTTTTTCTCTCTAGTGATCGAAATAGTATGTATATCGATACCACCCTGCCATATAGCTGTTTCTTTCTACTTTAGGAATAGACTCTGTACTTTGTAAGTTCATTATCACATACATTAAGATCATTATCACACTAAATCAATATTCCATGTTAATGCAATACACTTTCACTAATCCAGCACCAGCTTGCGTAGAGGAGAGCTGCACTAGCGCAAGTGCAGATTCCTGAGAGCACTTAATTCTTAAGGGTCTTCGCTACAGCGAAATTAAACTACTGCTAATTTCAGAGGTTTTCTGTAATATCATCAAAACAAATAAAAATATTCGAAAAGCAGAAACATAGTGAACTAGACAATACGATTTTGCACGTGATACCGTTATCACAACTTACCTATATGTTTTCGGTTTGCAACTGTAGATAGATTTAGCATTTTTTGCGTGCTCTAAATAGCGTCATACCAAAAACAAATAGGTGAATTGTGCTAAAGATATCACATGCAAAATTGTACTGTCTAGTTCGTTACGTTTCTGTTTTTCGAATATTGTTTATTTGTTTTGGAGATATTACAGAAAAACTCTAAAATTAGCGATAGTTTAATTTCGCTGTAGTGAATACCCTTAAGAAATTTGATTTACCAAAACTCCTTTATTTATTCACTCTTTTCATGGGTCTGTCTGTCCGGGAAACAAAGCAATCTCGAGAACTAACTGAGGAACACCATCAATTTTGCTCAGGGTGTAGAGATTACGAATTTAGTAACTGAATGTTGTTGATATTCAAAGTTTTGTGGAACAGAGAAGCAGTTTTCTCCAATCGATTCAACGTCCGAAGTTCACATTTCTTCTTCATCTTTAACTCTCTACTAAAACTGAAAGCAATAAAAATGCACTACAGCTTTTCAATTCTATATTGACTTACATTGAGTAAAAATTATAAAAGATAGCGAGAAGAAATTTTCAGGAATTGATTTGGCGTTTTGAGAGTGTTCTTAAACGAAGTGACAAAAATCAACCTCTAAGTGTTTTAACGCTGATCGCAATACAGTGAAAGCTATTACACAGACAACAAGAAGTTGTTTTCTGTAATCAATTAAACATCCCGAGAATGTATTCCATCTCCACTCAATTTCCACTAGCAATATTAAAGGTGAAATATCACTCACCTAGTTTCAATATTAAAGATGAAATATCACTCTTAAAAGGGTCTAGGTCAAAACCCCCACAGCCAAAACCCCCACACTCAAGAAATGTCAAAACGCCCACACGATCGGTCATAACTCCCACACAAACGGACAAATCCCCCAAACGCACGAACGGTCAAAACCCCCACAGCCAAAACCCCCACACTCAAGAAATGTCATAACGCCCACACAAACGGTCATAACCCCCACACAAATGGACAAATCCCCCAAATACACGAACGGTCATAACCCCCACAGCCAAAACCCCCACACTCAAGAAATGTCAAAACGCCCACACGATCGGTCATAACCCCCACACAAATGGACAAATCTCCCAAATACACGAACGGTCATAACCCCCACAGCCAAAACCCCCACACTCAAGAAATGTCAAAACGCCCACATGATCGGTCATAACCCCCACACAAATGGACAAAACAGCCACACATAGCAACGGTCATAATCCCCACATAAATGGACAAAACCCCCACACAAATGGTCAAATCTCCCACATGCAGAAATTGTCACAACTGCCACACAAATGGACAAAACCCCCACACAATCGGACAAATCCCCCACACTCTGAAATGATCGTGATTGCATGTCTTGTAAGTTTCACACGCTGAAAATAATGAAAAAAAGTCCAAAAATCGCTTATGATCCGAAGTGGACAAGGTGATAAGTGGACAAATCCCCCACACGTCGAAACGGTCACAACTCCCACATAAATGGACAAAACCCCCACACGTCGAAACGGTCATAACTCCCACACAAATGGACAAAACCCCCACACGTCGAAACGGTCATAACTCCCACACAAATGGACAAATCCCCCACACGTCGAAACGGTCATAACTCCCACAGAAATGGACAAAACCCCCACACGTCGAAACGGTCATAACTCCCACATAAATGGACAAAAACCCCACACGTCAAAACGGCCATAACTTCCACACAAATGGACAAATCCCCCACACGTCGAAACGACCATAACTTCCACACAAATGGGCAAATCCCCCACACGTCGAAACGGTCATAACTTCCACACAAATGGACAAAAGTCCCAGACGCCGAAGCTGTCATAAGTGGACATCGGATTTTTATGTACTTAAAATTCATGAAATATACATGCAACTCAGTTTTCAAAGGTGTTAAATTATGCATTTCATATGCACTAACAATGCAATAAAAGAGAGCATTTTCAAAATTGAGCAGCAAAATTGAGACGAAGTTTTATAGGTGAAATATAAAATCGAAAGTTTACTTTAATTGTTACTTTACAGGGACTTCTCTTCAGAATTTACTTCTATGATAGTAACAGTTTATATATTCCTAACTTGATAAAAACATTCAAATTATGAGATTAAAATAAACTCAGTGATATGGGACACGATCTGTAGTTTTCCTTCATACTTGTATTTTAGAGTGCATTTACATTACACGAAATAATAGAGCCTCACATTTTTATGTTTCTACTGATCAAAAAAAGAAAAAGGTTTTCGTTTTTAAGGATTTACTCTTTCCTGTAATTAGCTTTACAGTATATTATGAGGTACTCCTCTATACTTTTGGTGTCAGTTTGTAACGTTTGAAGTCAAAAAATAACCTCTCAACATCAACAAATGATATTTAGCAATATTTATAAAGAGTTTAGCTTAGTATCTGTGTTTCCTGGTAAGTTCAAGTCTAACCCTTGACGGTATTTTGGCATGGTTTTATTTATTTATTTATTTATTTATTTATGTGGAGTTTCCGGCAAAAAACATCCGAAAATTTCTTTTTCACGTAGCGCTCGATATTACCAGAAGCTTACTGGAGCTCTGCTGAACTTCATTAACTAGAGCTAAGCATTCATTGGGCACCATTTCGCGCGTCTCTTGTTGTTAAATTGATGTCAACATGATAGTACAATGATTCTTTGTCATTATCAGTTTTCTCTTAACATTTTGACAATTGAAAGCGTGTTTCTTCTGCAGATTGGCTGCTAACATTATTGGTACTTCGTAAAATACACGTTCTTCCATCCTCCCATGAAAAAAATTCATTATGTTGCATAAAAATTTAAATATTTTGAAAATACAAACTAAAACTGGATATATTGCATGCTATGAGCATGCATCATAAATAAAAACTTATAGAATATGTTCAATTTGCTCTTAAGCAGCAAACTATGCAATAACCTTTGAAATATGGATTTATATGGACTATAAAACTTTAAATTCGAGTTGTATTATTGTTGTTAGATTCCACTACCAAGTTTAACAGAGATGCATATAAACAAACAAAATTTGCATTTGCATAAAATTACGATGTCGAGTCATAAGTTCACGAGTTAAATATTTCACGTTTTTTCTGACTTGTGAGTGAAATTTCGGTCACTTGGTCTCTCTCAAATAGCGATGGGAGCAAGAATTTTGGTCTTTGTCTTACACGGAAGACTAAGACCAAAAGCTAGACCAAGAATCCCGATGTAAGACCAAGATCAATAAATACTTGCAAGAGTCTTGTAGTTACTACTTGAATAGCTTTTCTGAAAAGATTATATGTCGTTGAAGGAAACATACGTATAATTATTCTATCAACGATTGAAATATTTCCTTTGTACCAACTTCAGAAAGATCATAAGAAGTACGAATTTTAAATTTATATACTGTATTAAGCAAAGCTAAACATAAAATATATAGATTTCATGCAATTATACCAGGTTTCTTTCTGTTTTATACACTACACATAATTACTTTCCAGACTTCCACATTTCGCTCAATAGAACACTGGAAAATTCACTCTGTGCTTGCGTTTTACTGCTCTTTACTTTTATATATTTAAGCAACTTACAATAAACACCAAAGTGTATTTAGAGTAAGTAAAGTGTAACAGATGGATTTATTGACAGTGAAAAGGGTTCAAATTCACAACGCTTACATTATACATTCGTATCACTGCAAATTATTACTCTACAATCTCTACGCGTTCGATCACTCGTTTCTGCCTGCCAGAACTCTCTTAAGCAATGACAAAACTCATTGTCTTAAAGAGTATATCTAAACTAAAATTCACACTGTCAGAAATGCAACCAACAATATCGTTTTATTATTAGTAGGATAGATCGTTGAGTGTAATGCTACTAATAATAATATTTGTAAATTAGATGTGAACATTTGTAGTATTTTAAATGTTTTTCTAACACCAAGATTATAATATATACTGTCTTGCAATATGGGATCCAAACAATATCATCTTTTATTCGAATCTAAATTTGCTTCTCCAATATTGTTTCTTAAAATGTATTGGAATGAATTGAAGGTTGATGTCTCATTGAATGGCAGGGCTGTATGAAACATTGGTCTACAGCTTAATACGAAATTCGAATGATGTTTAGAAAGGAATTAACATGATTAATTTTTATACGGAGATAGACCTGACCTTAATGTTCTTTTTAGCACGGAGGCTAAAAGTGAACAGAGACCTACAAATTAGCAAAGAAATCGAACAGTATTAGGTTCTATTGAGATAGGAATTTAATATTCTGCAATTTTTTTTAAAATCTGGACTAAATTTTAACGTCCGTTGAACTTCAGGACTATGTCACATTTCTTATGGACGTAAGGTATGATACATACGAAGGATAGCGTCAGTTGAAAACAAAATCTTATTGTAAATGCATTATTTAGAAATGAAATGGAGTTTAACATTGCTTTCACCAAAGAAGTTCGAAAGCTTTTAGCACTACTGGGAATTGAATTTAAACATTTTACCTGTGAAGATATATTACCTATACCATGTATTACAGTATGGAAAATTTTATTTTCCTGACACACACACACACACACAGTATATAAAACGACATATGTACCTATATTAGAACTCGTGACAGAAAATATTAATATGTAACGAATAATATACTATATGTTTAGTACTTACCGTAGATGATGTTCGTGAGATATTACGTTACTTTAATATACATTTAATCACATCGCAGATTAAGAATTTTAATTAGGCAAACTTTTCAAAAATAAGAGTGATTCGTAATAAGCTGTGTCTGTCATGGCAGGCAACTTGGTGAAACTTCATGCTCTAAGCTCTATAACAAATTGAAACATTTGTACTGCTCATTTCATTATAAACTTTCTATGGTGAGGTTACATTTTAACATCGGTTTTAGCACAATGGTCATATAAGACAAGGAACTAAACCTAAGTATATAGTCTGATCAACATTACATCGTGTTGAGAATTCAAACTTAGTTATTAAAATGCAATTTTTTATTTGATTCAAGATTATACAACTCCTTTAACACTATGATATATGAGACATGGAACTATAATTTAACATGGAATACGAAACATATTGATGTGATTTTAGAGTTCCGAATTTGTTGAAAATTGTTGCCTTAAGGTATAGGACTGTATTTGGAGGGTTTTTTTTTCAGCACCGAGGTTAAATAAGAAATTAGATATAAAATTTAATGTTTGAGTGTTAATCATGCTACATTGGTTCCTTGTTCTGGACTAGATTTTAGGAACCCTTTGACCAACATGAACGTAGGAAACATGGGATTAGAACCTAAATGAGAATCCGAAACACATTCAGTTCATTTGAAAATTCAAATTAGATATTGAAAATCGTTACTTAAGGTAAATGACTATATTTGGAGTTTTTTTTTACACCGAGATTATATAAGAACACGGACATACAACTAATTTTTGTTCGTTTATAATGTTGTATATTATATGATGATAAATATTTGAAGTACATTAGATTGAATTCAGAACAGAAATTATTTGTTAATTACCGATTCTTTAATGTGCGGCCTCAATTGGAGTTTTAATACCTTTTCAGTAAAGATTGGATGTATCAGATATTAACAATTTTTTATTTGAATATTTGATTGCTCTACATCGATAGTAAATGAATCATGCACCCACAACTCTTAATCGAAATCCTAATAGTGTTCTAGACTGTAACATTTTTTATGATAGCAGATAAAATGAGGAAACGGATACTTATAACTTCATTTGAAAATTCAAATTATCTTTAAATTTATTATCGTATGTGACTTTGATGATTTGCTGTATGAGGTTTTAGGGTTTCCTCTATGATATCATTGGTGGTCCCTGAGGTATCTTCGGCCACCATTCTCCTATTCCATATTCTGTATTCGTTCATTTCCAGATTTCATTGCTGATGACTTTCAGTTTGTTCCAAAAAGTGGGGTGGTAGAGGAGTGTGAATGTCAAGTCAGATATGATATTCAGACACTTTCGTCTTTGTATCAAAGACACTTTCCAAAGACAAGCTATAGCTCTTTTTGTACAAAAATTAAGCAAAATTTATTGCCAATTAGAGTGAAGCCACAGCGTAAGATTTGATTACTTTTACTTCATTCTATTTACCGTTATGTTCCAATTAAACCATATGGACAAAACTCTAAAATACAATACGATTTAACCAATTTTCGAAATTTCTCTCAATATGTGTTCTAATGGTCCTCAATAATAAGTACACAAAGTATAAGAATTTTCTGCATTTCAGAAGTAGATTTGTGCATTATAGGGTTAAGCAGAAAATAATTTGTTAATTTTAGTGTGGTGGCTGAAACTGTAGTTGCCAGGTTGGTGTAAATGAACTTCATCAAAAATTAAAAATTAGAAAGAAACTTTTATAACGTTAATTTACCACCATCCAGACCTACACATGTATTAAGAAGACTTGCTCATTTCTCGCTTTCTTGCCCTTGTTCACCTTGTCCAATGGCGTACTAATTCACGCCAGTAGACGAAACATCCTTCATGTATTGTAACGTAGTAAAAGAGAGTACAATATTTATTTTTCGTTTCTTTTTAAATTCTAATAACTTATACTAAACATTTATATTATTAGGATCTTATATTAAAAAATACATAACAAAATCGTAAAGTAGTACAAAGATGAAGAACTCAAACGTTGTTTTCTTTTGAATTCATTTCCCTGTACATGTACTAGACCACATGTCTCCAAACTACTTCCCGTCAGCATCATCATCCTTGTTCACCACATTTTATTCCAACTAAATTGTAAAATTTACTAAGTAATGATACAAAATAACAATCGGTTGTTTTATATGAGAAATTAAGAAACACAACAACTAATATACATAAAAAATTGAAGGATATGCTAGATATCCGAAACAGTAACAAATTATAATTTAAAATAAAGTAAAGTATTAAGCTTTGGTCAGTGTCTCTTTTGTTAAAAAAAATTGAACATTTTAATTGTAATTAAATATATTATATTTATCCTACAAGCTTAAAATAAGTTACATACATAATTAATTCAATAATGAAATTAAACATTATAATTAATGATTTGTAAGATTTATGTATAAAGGTAACCAAGAAAGTTCTGTCGCTTTTTATAGAGGTCTGTCTTTAGTTGGCTCTCACACCGTGAGTTGCATACGAATGGAGATACGCCAAAGAAAGTCGTTGGTATGAGTATATCCAACTGGTTGTGGCAGTTCGGTTACACCGTGAACTTGCGTAAGGACAGAGTGAACATGGGACATCCACAGAGCGTCATAAGGGCATATATACTGTACGAGTTCAAACTGAGGTCAAACGCCGCTGCAGCACGGCGGAATATATGCCAGGCATTTGGTCAGAGTGTCTTGCCTACGCAGACACTACAGCGGTGGTTTAACAAGTTTAAGGACAGTGACGGAACACTCTAAAACGCACCACATGCTGGAAGATCAACACTTGTACAAAATAACGATCTTCGGACAGGCAGAATGTGTGGAACTGGGACTATAATTCTATGTGAGTGGAGAAACCATTCGGCAGCACCTCCATTAACTTGGGAAGCACTACAAGTTGGGTCGATGGGCCCCATATATTATTTGACTCCGGACCAGAAGGCAATGCAAGCAGACATCTGTGTTTCTTTGATGTCTCGTCTGAGGAAGGAGCCATTTCTGGACAGGGTGTTGATATGTACAGAGAAGTAGGTCCTGTACGAAGCTCCACGGTGCCGTCATCATTGGTCAGCATCCTATGAGCGGGTTCCAAAACAGCCGAAACCAACACTACACCAGAAGAAAGCCACTGATCGGGGCATCGTGCATCGGGACTGCTACCAGCAGGTCAAAGCATCAATGCAACTGCGTACTGTCAGCAGTTGGGTAGTGTTCAAGAAAAACTCAAAACTCTGGAGTCTGCACTTCTGAATCTCAAAAGGGTCCTCCTGTTCCATTCTTTATACAATCACTTTAGAGGAGTCCGTTTAAATCGCTAGTGGAGATGCAAAATGCACCTGATAGTGTCTTCGTTTCACGGCTCACAATGTTCGACCGCGATGGAATCCATGGCCTTCGGGAGCGTTGAAAGAAAGTCGTCGATGCTGGGTGAAACTATTTTTGATCTTCCAGGTACTTCTTAGATGACATATCGAGGTTCGAAGGTGACAAAACTTTCTTGGTTACTTTTATAGCTGTCACTTTCAACTGGCAATTCTTTAGCATTTATGGATTAATCTTACTAGTAGAAATTATCCGCAACGACTTCAGATGCTCATCAGTTAACTTAGATCTGTAAATACTTTTGTGTACTTCATTTTGGAGAATGTTTTCTCTTACATATATGGAGTTCCCAAAAGTAAAAAAAGAATCCACGAGAACGTGTATGCAATTTTTGAAACTGTGTGAGGGGAAGAGTCATAAAATTCCTTCAATGATGAACTTAAATATTTGTCTTTAGATATATCAGTACATTTAAAATCAGTCATTTGCATTGGAAATCTTGGAGCAAGGGCTTTTATGTCTGATGAGTTTGAAATTTTTGAATAACATGATATCGCTTGGAATTGCAGCAAATCCTCGAAACTCAAAATTTATTTTTAAAGCTCTTAAAGCACGAGTTTTCATACTGAATATCTGTCATCTATTAAAACGAGTGAAACATTCTTTCATCTGCTATGAAACGAAACATTTCTTGTCGAAAAGACTTAATGTAAGTGTATAAATCACGTGTAATATGATTTTCACCTTGTAATTATAAATTAAGGTGGTTCATATGATTATCTTAATCTATATAAAAGTTTAATTTCCATAACAAGTCATTGTTATATAACTCAGCCAGAGGACTTTTCTTCTCATTCAAGAGAATTTCGATTACTGTTCGGAGCTCATAAAGTAGCGTCAGAACCTTACCGCAGATAATCTGCGTAAGCAGTGTAATATATTAGGTCATTTTCTTCAATCTTTTCAATAAGCTCGCTAAATTGACGATGATAGAGCGCTTGTGATCTGATATAGTTAACAGCTGACATGACTGGCATTAGAACTTCTGAAATTACAAAGTATTTTCCGCACAAAGACAATAGACGAATGAATCAATAAACGATTATTGATTTTGAACAACCATAACTTTCGACGGCCGTTGATCGGAAAGGAACACCACCTCTTTCCTTCACACTTGTTTACACCACCATCAGTAGTGATACACTTTAGTTTTTCAACTGAAAAATGTTTTTCTGAACAACATTTCCAATTCCTTTAAAATAGCTTCTATAGTGGTCACTCCGTGAAAGCCATGCATATTTGGGTGGAGCGAAAAAATCGAGTTTTCGACTATCGAAATATAATAGGGCTCAAACATTGCGTATTGGTGTGCTAATCAATGGGAAAATAACGAAAAAACACACATTTGATCTTCAGATCGTGCAAACGGGCAAAAGTTTGAAAACAATGACAAAACAAATTTACCTTTACGCGAAAAAATAATATTTTCAAATATCAAATTCTAATAGGGTTCAAAGTTCCGTATTCGCGTGTTAATCAACATAAAAATAACGCAAAAATCACACTTTGGGTCTTTAGTTTGCTCAAATGGTCTAAAGTTTGAAAAATATTATAAAAAACACCAACATTTACCTTTGCGCAAGAAATATACAGATTACTTTTTTTCATTTATATAGTGTCTAAATATTTTATTTTTGTTATGTGCGGTCATGTTTGTTAACAATTCGTTAATGTGAATGATTTTATAATTTTAATTTCATAATGATCTTGCAGCTCTTCGCTCATTTCCCAACGTTCTTTTTTCATGAAATTGCCTACAACTCACCACGAGGAGATGGTTACTATTCGAGTTCCACCCACAACCTTCAAAACCATCCTACCAATTAGGGTGTGCTAAATTATGCTGATTTAGTTAAGGACGTTGCTTTGAATTCTGAATTTTTTAAAATCAAATTTTGGCATTGGGAGTCTTGAGAGTAAAGTTACTCTTATGTAGCCATCTCTGTTTTCTTGTCCGCATACTTTTCCTGCAAACTGTGTGACAAGTTTGACACATCTTTCAACTTCCAGAGTATGGCATGGAAAATTTAAGAACTGAAACTCATGACCAGATTTGCCATGTATAAGCGATGTCATACATAAGTTTCTGTTGTCAAGCTTTCGAGCACTGGAGGGGGAGACAGCTTACATTTTCTCAAATTTTTCAGCTCACTGTAGTCCGTGACATCAAAATAAATATTGTAGATATCATGTTGTGTATAATATATGGTAAAGCGTAGTCTCTAACGCGCTCGCTTTAATACGAGCGGTCCTGGTGGAGACACTCGGTCGTAATGGTGTAACAGCTTCTTCACACAAGCCATCTTGAGTGAGATTTTTCCTATGTTACCTGCATTCACACCAGACAAATGCCAGGGTGGTACATAACATAATGGCCTCAGGCCGCTTCCTTTCTTCCTTCCTTTTCATCGGATAGTGTCGTCGCCAAGGGACATTGTCCCTCAGTACGTGACGGGGTCAAATGGCATTAGATGCCGACAGGCCAAAAATCAAAATAATAATTCCTAGTGTATTGTAAATAATGAATTGTGTATATAATCATTATTGTACAGATATTTAGGGTTAGTTATTTTGATTAGAGCTATTTCTTCAGTTAAGCATATTTATTTACTTTTATATGTAAAGATACATCAGTTATAATATATAAGAACGAATAACATGGCATTACTATTATATTTAGTATGTGCAACTGTTACTATAAAACACTACATATTGAGAAAAAAACTACTTAATAAATATTAAGGTCAATTTACAATAATGTATTTTATTTTATCATATAAGACAATATACATAATTCGTATTGATAATACTAAAAGTTACGTTTATTCTATATAAGATAAAGGAAGTATACGGATACTTATTTTGTTTAATAGCTTCAAATCAAGTATTTTAAATCTAAAATTAGATGATAACATACTAACTTAATTTACGCAAATTAAGTTTTTTATGCGGCACTCATGTAAGTGAAATTCATAAAAACGTAATGAATTCTAAAAATCTAAGACGTTAGGGTGCCTTCAACTTCGTATAGGGTGTTTGATAAGTGTATTGGGTAAGTATCCATTCGCATGGACATGTTCTATTCTTTTGTGTTCTCTGCTTTTACCAAGTCGGGTCTCATTTAAATACTTCATCACATAGCAGTGAGCAGTTCTGCACATGTTCCATTACCTAATCTGTTCTTTTTTTCTTTTACGAAGGATCGTCATACACATTTTTAGTTCTTTTACCATATAACCTCTTCGTTAATACAATCAATATTCATAAAATATAATATATTATTAGAAATAAATAGAAATAATAATATTAAATATCTACATGAGGACAGATTAAATTAATTGTAATCTTATCAAAATAAAAAAGTACAAAATTTTAGACAGAAATGACAACAATTAAATTAAATCTAACTTAATTCAACATTAATCAAGGATTTGATTACATAAAACTAACCAGAATCAGAGTATTTTTAATTAGAGATTAGCTGAAAAACGCCGTATAAGAACGTAAAATCACTAATTTCACCTACTTTTGGTAAAGATTATTAGGGATCAAAACAGAAAATTGGCCAACATTTGAAACAAGATAGAAAAAGTATTCAAAGTTTTCAACAATACTACCTAGATTCCCAATCATTTTTATAAACTGTTTCCTCTGATTTTTTTTCTGACAATTATTTCCTTGACAAAGGTTTCATTATTTTTTCCACTTTTCGAAACTCCGGTAGTTTGGTTAGATACCTAAACTAAAGATAAGATACAAACTTCAAGTAAAATGGTTTGGCCTATGCGTGAACATATATCTCTATGATCGTTTTCATATCACCCTCTTATAATGAAAGCCTACGAACTGATTTGTGACGTCACTAATCGAAGTCATAATGTCTTCAATGTTAGAAAGAAGAAGGATGCGAAGGAGCTAAAGGTAAGACACATTCTTATTCGTAAGATAGTTCATTTAACGTCCAGAGAGATTAGAGTAATATAAAAATGTACTTTATACGTTATTTGAGAGTTTGCAGTTGAAAACAATCGAAACAACAATACATTCACTTTCTGGGGACAAACCGACCGATTGATGCTATAAATATATGGATAGATATAGATATATATTTCAAATCGGTTTACGTGCTATGAAATTATACTTGAAGATAATAACATCTTTATCTGTTCACGAGTTTCATGTCCTAGCTTTCGAGGACAAAGAACATATATCATGATATTTACGTTGAATTACGGTAAGAAGTGGTTTTTAAAAAATAAATATTAAAAATGTACATTTCTCTGAAGTTTCGCTGAACACTTTATGGTTAATTACTGTAAAATAAAGTTATTAATTATGTTATAAACACTGTTAACCGTTTATAAATATCCTGATCTGACTTCGAAAGTTACCATTAGTAATTTACGCTACCCATGATGAAATGTACAGTATCTCGCGAAAATATACTCTTTTTAACAAGAATGTATTCGTTGAAATCAGTGGACTTATTTTAAACTTGTGACTGAAAATACTCACTAATTATATAAAACATTGAAGGAGGAGGTTTCACATATAAATAATGAGAGTCGAATTCAGTAACTGATTCTGTTAACTGTTAACAAAGTAACTATAAAAAATCCAGGTGAAATATATCGGATTGCTGGTTAGCTTTAGTTTCCTATCCTACACAAAAATTATCAGACATGCTCTACGATACAGAGGGATCTAAAGATCTCCTCGGTTTCTAAATTGAGTCACTTGCTTTTACTGAAGGTTGAATCTGAGATCATACAGCACATCGTAATGATGTCCCGTAATCTCTTGCAAACGGAATATCTAAAAAGAAAACATATTTTATATTTGAGAACTATTAGACTAATTACAGTTTTCAAATATAATAATAATAATAATAATAATAATAATAATAATAATAATAATAATAATAATAATAATAATAATAATAATAATAATAATAATAATAAGCTATTGACCTATTCCCTTGCTTTGAAGTCGTTACTGGTAATAAGATTTTGACATTACAATTGAACAGAGGAGAAATCTTTCAAATACAGAAATATTTAAACATATATTAAATGAGACTAAAAAATGTTACGTCCCACTAGGCTAAAGGCTAAGGGCCGGCTAGGCTAAAGGAGACGTTGATGATGAGAAACGAATGAAGTGGCGGAATGAAAAAAGTGGGAGGAAAGGAGAGAGCACCGAGGAAACCACGCACACGGTGTTTGTCCACCATAAAGTTCACTTGACGCGAGCTGGGACTGAACAAGGGACATCACGCACAAGAGGTCAACACTACCACTGAGCCACCTATTGATGACTTCAACACGGTAAAACAAAAAGGAGAATACTTGAATGAGGCAAAACATAACAGTTCTCATTTTTTAAAAATACTTATAAGTATTGTGTTGACAAGTCTGCATTTGTAAGGTTTTTCCTCTGTTTACCAGCAATTATCTGTACATTACTTACGTAGCTCTAAATCTCTCAAAAATGGATTTCAGTGTGTCTGTAGACGTTCTGCAAGCTTCTAAGATGTCTGCTTTTAGTTTCACGAACTCAATATAATGTTCGTCTTGAGTATGGTTATGATAGTTTTCAATATGGACAAACATCCCTTGCTCTGAAATTGCTCTCGCACGGCATGAATTGTTTGTACAAGCATAGTACAATTTTCCATTACGTATGGAACGTAAATGAAAATAAAATCCTGGATGTTGTTCCGTATAGTAAATAGTAGATCCTTTTCTGTCTCCAACAGAAGAGAGCACACGCGGCATATCCATTGCACTGATTAAACAACACAAACTGACCTTTGACACTGCGACCAGATGCAAGGGAGTAAGATTTTAACCCTGAAGCCTCAGGCGACTAAAGGAAACTTGACCAATAGAAATAGTCCAAGCGCCCCTCAGGTTTCCCTCCCTTATACAGTACAGATTTCTCGAAAATGGACCACATTTACGTTAATTTAGCTAAAGTTCCATAATAATGTCAAGACAAAGGTGACGCTATAACTACTCGTATATTTCTCCCATTTCCACTTATTCCCTCCTTGAATAAAACAAAGAAATTATATATTTTATGCATATAAAGATATTGCTGTAGAAGGTAACTATTGAATTGGGTTAGAAAGGGGTAAATATGAGCATTTTATATTTAGATCCAAATGGAGCACAGCTACTCATTGATTGAGCATTCGGCTTTAGTGCGAGATTTCCTGGTTCAATCCCAGGTCATGTAAACTTATGCTATACAAAATTGCGGTTCTCGTATTTCCTATTACACTCTCGTTCTACCACTTCTATCAAAACTAATTTCATTAATTATAGGTCTTCTATAGCTTAAAGGAAATAAAAATGATATTATACATTATGTGTTTAATTTCTTTAAAAAAAATGTTCGAATATGTGAGGGACCTATTTTAAAACAAGTTTTGCATAAATGTTGTACCCCACTGTTAAATGGATTAAGATATATTGCAGACTATACAAAAGTTTCCTTCCTTTGCTAACTCTCTATCTTGTAATCGATTGTAACTATCTTTTGAGCGTGAATAGAAGTTATAGAATTTGTTAAATTTTCCCGTAAGACTCATAGATGAAGTATCACATTGTCTCGTATATTGTGCCCTTGGTGAGCAAAATTGTGAAAACATTTACTATAATATGAATATAACATATATTGTCATTTTCCGCAAGTAGGTAATCAAGTTACTGTAGAACTTTTATTGTTTCTTATAAAAAGAAAAAAAAAAGTGTGGTACGTGGTATTTACATGCCTTTTTCGTAACAAACTTAACACAATTCAGTGTGTTTAGCAGAGCCTAAAACAAATGATAATTTCAAGACGCGAGTCCTATCTATACAGTGGATGCATTAAAGCATACTTGTCAAGTCCTCTCTATTTCTAAAGGTTCGATAATGATTATGTAGTCTGGCGTTGTCAGTGTGGTATATGACCCCCTTTCTGATGACCAGTGCCAGCCGTTTCTTTTTAATTGCTAGGGGTACTCAAGACAATTAATACAACTAATGATGCACGATACTCTTGCAATCCAACTAACATACAACATAACAGTTTTGGGCGTCAAAGTGGGTTTTGCTACAGACTGTTGAGCTTCTTCTCTTTTCGACCATAATCTTTGTCGCACATTGTTGTAGGTTATCGACTTTTCATCACAAGTGATCTTCCACTTCAGAAATGTGCCAAGTTTGTTAACTTTCAGTAGACTTTCGAATACATGCCAAAAATAAGAAGCCGGGAGAATGGGTAGCAATGCCGCAATATTGTATTTACTTATTTATCGATACAACAGGCTATACTGCCCAATTACAGTGTCTACCTAGGACGCTTGAATGCATAATGTTAAATTACAATGATACTAATGCTTTAATACAAAATATTAAATTGTATATATATCTTTATAATCCTTCTCATTTTATTGTATGTAGCACGAATGTTCCATGTAGGTGACATATGTACTGCACTTGTACCTGTCTTTCTGCAATAGAACATGCTACTATTTCATTTCCTTTGCGTGTTTTGAGGGATGGAACCTTAATCATTATCTTTGCAGTTATGTCTATACAATTTATTTTGTTGTTCAAATTTCTATGTAAGGGAAATAGGTATTCATTTATCGAGAAGCCTGTATTTTGAAGCGTGTTACCCACAGAGCTAAATGGGTTATAACTAGGGATGGTCAAAATTTTAAGGAATTTAAAATTTCACTTTCCGGATTTCGGAAAATTCCTATTAAACTTTAAACAAACCCTATTTTTTCTTTGACTATTTTCCGTAATCCCTAGTTCTTGGTATTAAAATTAGTCAAGAATGAGGGGTGAATTCAACCCTCTCAAAGGTTCGTATTTCCTCTTCGACCTCAACTTAAAGAAATATTTCTCTCGATAATTTCCCTTACAAATTTTCGATTTTAGTGAAATATGTTGCATATTGTCAATAAGGCTTCACAATCATTCATCTACATGGAGTTGAAATAAGTAAAAAGAGCGTAATGGTATTACCATCCTCCCAATTCTTTATAGAGTTCCACGATAACTGACGTAAATCTCATTCGGTTTTGATACAATATTATGTATATATTCTTTGACATTTTCCATAATCTCCTGTGCTTTTGATTAGAATCGGTCAGAAATTGGCAGTGCATTTAGTGCCTAATGTTGTATGTATTACTCCCTCACCAATTCACATTAAGAAATATGTCCAAAATATCTTTGGGAAAATATTAGATTTTCGTGGAATATAGTGTATACTTTTTGAGGCTTTACATTCATTTTCACTACTAATATTTAAACCAGAGAATGAAATTATCTTCCTCCCATCTGGTTATAAGAAACATGCGATAACTTCCGTTTAAAAGGCGGAAGTCATCTACAAACATTTTGTTATAGTGACAAAAAATGTCCGTTAATGCTAAGTATGAGCGTCAGAATTTTTTTTTTCTGTGAAAAACCATAGTAAGTGGAAAAAGTTCCTCCAAAAAATTTTGGAGCTAGCCTGTGGCCGCGGTGGCTCAGTGGTAGGGCGTTCACCTCTGGCCCATGCAGTTCGATCCAAGTTCGCTCCAAGTGAACTTTATAGAGGACAAACACCATGTGCGTGGGTTCTCTTTTGGTTCTCCCGTTTCCTCCCACTTTCTCCATTTCACCATTTCATTCATTTTTCATCATCACTGTCTCCTTTAACCTAGCCGGTGTAATCGTGAGTCGTAAAACTTTATGATTTCATTTCATTTTCATTTTACTTGAAACTTGGTGCAGACATGGGAAAAATGAATAAGTGATAATCTTTATTTTCATTTTCTGTGAAAACCAGTGTAAAGAGTTAATAGCCTCTCTAGAAATATTTTGCAGCTAAATCCCGAAACTAGTAGAACAACATGTCTAATTCAGTTGAAGCTTCGTTAATACATCACAACGATGAAATAAGATAACATGAAATTTATCTTAAAAAAAAAAAAAAAAAAAAAACATTTAAGGGTTCAAAAAACTACTTCGGAAAAATGATAAAGCTAGCGCACAAAACGCTAGAACACCTCTAATTCACTTGAAACTTCTTATACAGGGTGTTTCAAAACAACACCGACAACGTTTGGGAGGTGATTCCTGACACCAAGATGAGACAAAACGTATAGACCAACCTGGGTGCACAAATGCTTCTTTTCGGAGTTACACGCTGCCGAAAACATGAAAAAATGAATTTTGAATGTCCATAGCTCAAAACTATATGACCTACCGTAGTCGGGTCAAGACTTCACTTACGAACAAATATGTGCACTATCCAAAAATACATGTTTCAGAATCCTAAGGTACTCATGCAACAAATTTTTTTAGTTCGAGTTTGGCGACGGGCATTTAATTTGAAGTAGTCACCAACTATTTCTATAAAAATTGCTGCGAAAGTACCGCATTATTCTGAAACATGTATGTCTGGATAGTGCACATATTAGTTTATAAGTGAAATCTTGACCCGACCACGGTAGTTCCCATAGGTTTGGAGCTATGAACATTCCAAATTCATTTTTTTTATATATTTTCGGCAGCATATAACTCCTAAAGGGAGCATTTTTGCACCCAGGTTGGTCTATACTTTTTCCTCTTATCTTGGTGTCAGGAATCACCTCCCAAACGATGTCGGTGTTGTTTTGAAACACCCTGTATACATGTTAACGATTAATTATGAATACTTTTTTTCCTTTTCTGTCGGAACGAGCGGTAAAGGGACAATAACACTTTTGAAACACTTTACAGCTAACTATGAAAATGGCAGAATATCAGTTTAGTTCACTTGAAATTTGGATATATAGTACCTAACAATGAAATAATTGTTTGCTTTTAATGTAATAAGAAAATTAAAACAGCCAAATCTCCTTCCGATTATTTTACAGAGATTGCCGAATATGTCATCAATATGTACTGTTAACTAGTAACTTCGTACAACAGCTGAACAGGAATGAAGTCAGGGGTTAGCCTGGGGCAAAATACTCTCAAGATTCAGAATTCCCTCGGGAAAATAATACATATAAAAATTTTATATTATGTAGGTTTTAGTTTTATATATTTTACACCAAATGAAGTAAAATCATTCATATTTCAATGTTACCTTATTTACAGTATAATAGAATATTATAATGTAAGGAGGGAATTTGTAGCTATTAATAATATATTACAATATCTTTGAAATGTTACTGTATGTCAGTTATTTTTAGAAAAATGGAATACTATATTATTCTCTAAGGCAACTAAATCCATCGATTTGTAGACAACACTCACTCCTTGCAGTGAGTATTGTCTTAGTATTCCTGTCCTGTACTAGTGACCATGCTTAAATGCGTGGTAACAAAGATTTGGAACACGTAATCTTAACACTCGATTCAGGGATGAAACCGAGACTGGGCTTTATGTTGGTCTCGTCTCGAATTATACAGGGTGTTCACATGAAACCTTCCTAATTGTAAATATTAATTGCATGGAAATAATTAGTGCCAGAGAATAACGATTCCGGCATCTTGAAGAGCAACTCAAGCAGATTTTTTTTTTTTTTTTTTTTTTTTTTTGTCTATATATGAACTTCTATATGGGCCCGGTTAGTAGCTCTCAGAATGTGGAGTCGATATTGAATCTCCTGCCCTGTGTTGCGTAGCATGCCCGGTATATTCGAGTTGATGGCTTCTTCAATTTTATGACAAAGTGCAAGAATATCACGTACAAGTGTTGAGTAAACTATATCTTTCGCGTAGCCCCATAGGAAGAAATCCATAGGGGTTATGTCGGGAGATAGCTGTGGTCAAGGAGTAGGTCCATTGGGTCCAATCCATCGCTGCGGAAACGTTCGGTCTAAAGCCCTCGTATCTAAACACTAGCACGGAGGGTCACCATCCTGTTGGAATATCACGTTTGGTTGTAAAGGGAGTAGCTGTCTGAAAGCAAAGTGTTCAAGCATGTCCAGATAAACAGGACCAGTTATTGTGTGCTCAATGAAGACAAAGGGTCCGATAATTCTTTCGCGTCCCAAAGCACACCACACATTCACTTTCTCGCTATCTTTGACATATTCACGAACAACCCCAAATGCGCACATTGTGACGATTCAACTTTTAAATTGTATGTTTGTTTATTTCTTCAATTGTTATGTATTCTAACGTTTTATCTGTAATTCTTCAATTTATTGAAATTATATTTCATTTACGTTTAAAGAACTGAAAATCCAATAAAACATGTATGATTGCTACTGTAAGAGTTCAGATGTGCTTTAATTACTCATAAAAATATTGTGGCTGCTTCTAGGACATGTCCAGGTAGATCTAATATAGGATGATCGGAAATATGTTGACTAAAAAGTGTATATTTACATAAATCAACCAGACAATGAAAGCACTGACTTGCTAAATCAGAGATAATAAATAACAGCAAAGCAGCCTAGTCTTAAGAAGAGTACACTTAATTCTATACTATTCATAGTACACTTAATTCTATTATATACATAGAGAATTAAAATAGAAATAAAAGTTAAAAGATATAATTTAGATAAAAACAAATATACTTCTCTGCCCTATAAAGTATTTTATGCTTTACCCTATAAAGTATAAAGTATTTACGTAAGTTACACTTATCAAAATAACCAATGACATATGCATTTTTATTTAGTTTGTATAGACACATTTTCACATTTCGGTTTTCTAGATAACACTTTTACATTATTTAATTCACCCGCATTATTACATTATTTAAAGAAAAAAACATTTGAATAGCATTTAAACATAATAAATGGTGGGTGGCAACGGATAAAAGAAAATCTCTGCATTCTACCCTTACAATATTCACATTTTCATCTTGATAGGTACAGTCATGTCCAAAATTATTGTCGCATGTCTATAAATATGTTGTAGGAATGCAATTTGATAATGAATTCGCCCGATATTTCTTATAATGTTAGTATGTGTATAACCGGCAAAGACGCGTATGTGGCAAATTTTATGTCAAAAGAACAGTAAATAAGAACAATAAAACTTTCTTGTCCATTTAGCAACATGTCTTACTCATTCTAATTTTTGTATTTATAATTCTTTTTCTATGAAATTTACCACAAATATACATTTCCCGATTATACACATAGTATCAGTATTAAAAGTGTTATGCAAAAATCATTATCAAATTATATTCTTACAAGAAGACAGTTATAGATATGCGACGATCATTTTGGACATGAGTGTACATCTATATTTTACTTATTTAGAATAGATACACGAAACACGAGAACTATGGAAAAAAAAAATCATCATTTTACTGCTACCGTACATATTTCACATTTTGATCATTTCTGACGAAACTTTGATAAGTATATGAGAATTATTATTATTATTATTATTATTATTATTATTATTATTATTATTATTATTATTATTATTATTATTATTATTATTATTATTACATATTCATAAAACATTACCAACAAACAAATGAAGACTTCTGTATGTCACCTCATAAGGATGAAACTAAAATACTCCGATGAATATTCAGCGGGCCGCGATGGCTCAGTGGTAGAACATTCACCTCTGGTGCTTGGGATCCCGGGTTCGATCCCAGCCTCCGCCAAGTGAACTTTGTGGTGGACAAACACCGTGTGCGTGGGTTTTCTCGGGGTTCTCCCGTTTCCTCCCACTTTCTTCATTCCACCATTTCATTCATTTCCCATCTTCACCGTCTCCTTTAGCCTAACCGGCATAAAAAAATGAAATCTTTGAGTTTTACGTCCCACGATTATGCCGGTTAGGCTAAAGGAGACGGTGATTATGAGAGATGAGTGAAATGGTGGAATGAAGAAAGTGGGAGGAAACGGGAGAACCCCGAGAAAACCCACGAGCACGGTGTTTGTCCGCCACAAAGTTCACTTGGCGGGGGCTGGGATCGAACCCGAGACCCCAAGTACCGGAGGTGAACGTTCTACCACTGAGCCACAGCGCCCCCCTAAACCGTCATAACCGTAGCACGTAAAACTGAAAGATGTCATTTCATTATTTTCAATGAATAGTCTTACAACAATATGCTGAGTGTCTTAAATGTATTATATATATGTAATAAAATTGAAATGAAAATACGTACTTTTACAATTTAATGTATGTCAATCACATTGTAAGAGCGTTTCAATCTAAACGTATACAACTGTATGCACTTTTCAGAAAATGACTTACACTTAGTTTATTGGCAATTAGTTTAGTGTACAGATTCTGATTTTTTTCTTTGAAACTGAACTGTTGACTAAAGCGTTCATTGGCTAACGAGGACGAAATTCGAAATTCCATTGGCTGGTTGGTTTTAATGTAAACTCAACAAACTCGGGCAATTATTGTATACTGGGAACAATGTGACAGACTTTTGCAACCTTCTTGTTAGACAAACTAAATGAAAATGATATGTTGTTGGTTATTTTCACAAGCTTAGCTGACGTTTCGCAAAGACAAAACTTTTCATATGGATGTGGTAATTAAAGCACATCTGCACTCTTACTGTGACAATCGTACATGTTTTATTAGATTTTCAATTCTTTAAAAATTAATGAAATGTTATTTTAATAAATTGAAGAATTACAGATAAAACTTTAGAATGCATGACAATTGAAGAAAGAAACAAACATACAATTTAATTAGGGTATTCACAGGCACATAACACAGCTACACAAATGATACTGTTGCTTGGATTTTATCCGCTTGGATTTTGTCCGCCTTACCAGAATTTAGCTTGGATTTTGTCCGCGCCTTAACCTATATATACCCTATGATTTTGAGTGGTGTATTATTAAACACAATTATGCTATTACATTTGGTCTCTTACAATATATTGAAAGAACGAAGTTTAAGCTTCAAACTATGCTTGCATAAGTACCAGAAGTCTTAAGAATTTCTGTGTCCATCTGTCGACAGGTATCGGATGAACACTGTATGTAATTTCGAGAAGGGCTTCTCTGGAATCGATTCAGCGTTTCAAGAATAGATTCCATTTCCTCCGTTAATCCTCTATTCAAACAGAAAGTGGTTGAAATCGACCATTTCCGGCTTCAACGTTTATCGCTATAGTACACACTGAGAAAGAAAGGACTAAGATTTCCCTGTGGATTTCTCATATTTACGCGGGTGCACTCCTTAAATAATGTAATTTCATGTATAAAAGTATAACAGGTGGGAACACCATGCCAACTCTGGAGTTCGGGGTCAAACTAGACTCACTGTGATTGGATAATTTTATTCAAATGATTGATTTTTTTTTGGTTTCGTCTCGTTTTAATTCTCGAAAACTGTTTTCTTATCTCGTCTCGATTGTCGAGGAGGACTTACTTCTCGTCTCAGTTTGTACATTTATGTAGAAAATTTATTCCCTTATCTACAAGTTCTCAGAATTCTGCATCACGAGAAGTCTAAGATGAAGTTATAATCTAACAACATTTAAATCATATTTTATATTGGAGTATATTATGTAATGATTTCATTCATTATCTTTAAACGTTCACAAATGCTTTCAATTGTGAAGTGTTTGAGACCTAAGGCTTGGGTGGACTAGCGTTGCTCACGAGATTCGAAAAAAAAAAAAAAATCTCGTCTTGTCTCGTTGTGCAAATTATAAGAATGATAGCGGTGACGGAATTTATAAAGTGTTATTTTCAAAAGTAACTTTTAACATATTCTAACAATTATTAACATACAAGGAGATATATAAGATTTACATAAAGGATTGTGTTAGTTATTTGCACGAAATTAGTTTGGTGAATTTCGTTTAAAACTTCAGCAACAACATCCTTTGTAATATGTGATAAATATTTCTTATGTGCCAAAAACCTTTGACCCATTTTTAAAAGTGAATACAAATGTCACTTTTGTGTGTAGAAGTTACTTGTTTCTATTTTTACGCATCACAGAAGACACCTGCACTAATTCAAAGAAAGCTCTGCGTCATCACGAAAGTGTCGTTCGCCCTCCCCCTAGTGACAACACTTTGTGGGCAGCTTCAAACCATCGGAGGAATCTTTCACTGTCTCCCCAGGGGTCCTTCCTGGGTCAAGGCCTGGTTTGCAATCATAGATTACCTTAGGCATTATAGCTGCAAATAAAAGGTTTTCTTCGGGTATCGTAAAGTGGATGATCGTTCAGAGGGCTTTTCCAGGAAATGCGTGCTGGTTGGCGAGTAGATGATACTCCTAAAACAATAATCACCCAGTTCGGTATTGATACATTATAAAAACAGGTGCCCGACCGAACTTTATAACTACTGCATAAGTTTTGATTTTGTTCCGTGTAATCGTGTATGCATGCTCAGTTGAACGTAAAGTTTCTGAGATGTCTTCAGAAGAAGTAGAAACTGTATTAAGCAATGATGTACATAGGAACCCTAGTTCTTTAGAATCTTCTAACAGTTAAGAAAACAGAACAACAAAGAAGAGAAAAATAAGTGATGAAACCATTGAAAAACGAACTATCATACTTAGTTCTGGCATACAAAAATATTTCACATATATAGGACATGTGAAAATAGTGTACATGTACAGATACCCCAGGACACACTTCCTGTAATCCTTCAACTCGATATTGTTTTGACTTTTTGTTTTGGTTTAATCTTGGGTACAGGCTTGCCAAATACGGTTTTCTTATACTTTGCTATTTCCCAACATGATGGAATTTTTAGTTTGTTTGAATTTTACGAAATGGTAGCTAAAGGAGGCGTGGATCTACTGATTATATTGGAATCGTAGACTTTTTCGTTCAACGTACCAACACCGAGAATCAAACTCAGGACCATACGCATCAAAGCCAAACGTGTTAACCACTACACCAAACGGGAAGCCCCATCATAATTGAGACATATTTCTTTACCTATACGTACCTAAAGAAATAGGCTCAAAGTAGGTCATTAGTAAGACCAAAGCAGAATTCCTAAATTGAAAATCATACCCTACATGCAGGAAACAATATCGTAGAGCATAATAGCATACACTTGTAGTATTATCACGATTAAGTTACTTTCCATCATAAATCTTACTTCAGTTACTACAAGGCCCAACTGGAAACACATTTGCACTAGATATTTTTAACACTCAATATTTCCATTTTTAATTATCGTAAATAATTCGATTGTCCTTCAATTCTTCAATTGATAAAAACATCAATCACGACAATACGAGTATAGATCGAGATGAAACGAGAAATTTCATGAGTCTGGTAGACTACATTAATTCAACTAAGTCTTAGATCTGAAACATTGTTTTACTGTTAAATAATTGTTACTCTAGTATGAAACCTATAAATTGATAAAGTGAGCACTAAGTACGAACATAATGAAGAGTATTTATCAACATTTAATAATACTCAAATCATTACACAATATACTACAGAGTATATGGCTTAAATGTTGTTAAGCACACTTTGCAAACCTGTAATGTTGTGGAAGAATTAAGAAAATAAGAAAAAACAGGACCTATATTTTGTATATAAATTTTGAAAACGAGGCGAGAAATTTTTTAAACGAGACGGGAAAAGCTTTTTGAGAATCAAGAAGGGATGAGACTTCTACAAAATTTAAGAGATGAGACAAGACTATTTTTCGTCTCGTCGGCTACACTAGATAAAACTCATCCGATCTTGATCAAAATTGCCATAGTGCTAGATCCCATATTACTCATATGAAATGTTATTGTATGCAAACCAATGGTTATCACGAGCTATTGGCCTGCAAAATTGGGTTTGAACTTCGTGAATGGATATTACTGTATATATATGACGATATCGATGCATCTCATTTAATTTTAACAAACTTATGGTGATATTTCTCAATTAGCTTAATAATACGTATACCATATGTTATGATATGCTGTCCTTTGACTCCAGAAAAGACAGTATCCTAATAGTTATACAACATTTCGTCAAGAAAAAATGTTAGAAGCAACCAGGAACACTAACATTGATTTACAAATATTGAGATCATGTCTTGCCCCCCTACTTTTAACGTCCAAACGCCGGCACTGCATCATAGCCCAAATACTGAACATATTTACCTCTTCTGGGATGCTTGTCTATCAGCAGACAATTATCCTGGACATAACAGACATCAAACATTATGCATAAATATCTCTTGTTTTTAACTTTTTTTTTTCTTTGGAAGACAGCTTTATATTATGAGATCGAACTTTTGGAGTTATAATTAGAAATTTAAGGAGACTTTACAGGTATTCAACATTCATGAAGTTACAGAACTTATAATCACAACTGCTAAACGTTTCTCCAAGGTATTAAACGTTTGGTAAAGGAAGTAACAGGACATAGTGTTCGTGGGTTTTCTGGGGATTCTCCAGTTTCCTACCACATTCTCATTCAACTATTTCTTTCATCATTCACTTCTGTCTCCTTTAGCATTTAGCTTGCATAATCGTGGGATCTTAAACTAAAGATTTCATTTTTCATTTGCCTTTACGTATTTGTAGTGTAAGGAATCCTTGAGACAACGTTTGAAAGATCTTTTCATAATTGTGGGAATTACTGAAAATAAACTTTCCAACAATGATAGCTGCCAAAAATGAACCAAGACCAAAGTAATAAAGTGCACAAATCGGCCCCTAGGGTAGTTTCGTAAGACAAAGTTTCATATTTATGGCAATTATTGAAAGAAATTAAAAATTTTAACATTGTTAAGGTAGGACAAATGTACCTCTATTAGTGGTGAATATTAACAATATTTGAGCATCGAAATTAACCTTAGAAGCACATTGACACATTTCAGTTTATATTTTAAAATACCAATTAACTTAAATTTACATTCAAATCAATGAAGTCATTCATGTTATAGGTTAGAGTGGGTATATATTTCCAAGTGATAATTCAACAATAGTGTTCTGAAGTATTTTATTTGTTTGCTGACGGAGTTTCAAAATTAAGCTCTTTAAATCTTTCCCTTTGAATTTGTTCAAATTCCTCAGTTACGCTACATACATCAGGGATGGCCAACGTGTTGACTGTCAAATTCTGACAGATAGTTCGCGGCAGTCACTCTACCGCCACTCATCAAACCTTGATTTCACCCTCACCCTCATGAGAGCCGCCCTTGTGTGGATAAATACTTCTGGTTGCATCGTAGTTCAAGGAACATTTTGAAGTAAAGGCATTGGATACTGTTGATAAATGATGTAAACGTCACTATCGACCGAGATCTCCATTGTAACAGTTGTTCCATTTTAGGTGTTCCACAGTAATTTATACGATGATATGTTTAGTTTCCTTTATTTATGACGTATGTTAAGCAAGGGCGGATCCAGGACGGACTTCTGGTGGGGGTGGTGGGTTAATATACTGCTATTTAGAGCTACTTTTAAGAGCTCCAAACTCTGGGATGCGTTTTATTCGTATATATAAAATAAAGAATTTTCCTCTTCTGGGGGGGAGCGATCGCCCCGATCGCCCCCCCCCCCTGGATCCACAACTGACGATAAGGAAATAATTCAACAAATAGGTTGAATAATTGATGCTCTGATCCTCACGAAGGAGGCCCTCTCGAAGCCTCCTCACCCTCAATTACCCTCGCCCTCAATGATATGAGGGCAAGGGTGCGCGAGGGCGAGGACAAGTTTTGGCCGCGAGGGCGAGGACAAGTTTCGACAGCGAGGGTGAGGACACGCGAGGGCGATGGACAATTCCATTCGCGAGGGCGAGGGCCAACTGCTACTACAAGGGCGAGGGTGAGTGAGGTCGAAGTAAAATGAACATCTATGATACGGGGCCCCCTCTTGTCGCTCAGGTATACACTGGATAAAATGATCTTCAATCCTGCTTTACACTGAATAAAGCTGCAAACTATGATTTAGCCCCTACGTTGATCATATCCTCGATGCACCACTACATATATATATATATATATATATATATATATATATATATATATATATATATATATATATATATATATATATATCTAGAGAGAGAGAGAGAGAGAGAGAGAGATAGTAGATGGATAGGTAGATAAATAGGAAACAAACCGTACAAGGTTGACAAGTTTTTTTTTTTTTTTTTTTTTTTTTTTTTTTTTTTTTTTTACTGGATACCACAAGTGACAAGAAGTGACCTACACAGCATTCTAATACAAAGTGGTGTGACGAAATTAGGTACTACTGCAAATATCAAGGAAACAAATTACCCAACATAGATAGTTGTCAAAAAGGTATTGAAAAGACCTTAATATAGCAATGGATCAGCAAGTGTTGATAGTATGTATGCGTTTCAAATATACGTAAATCACTCTCATCACTACACTCATGTGATCCCAGTTTTCATTCTTGATATCTGAGCATTTGAGATTAAGAAATAAACCGCTTATACTTTGTTCTACGGAATCATTTATTTAACCCTTTAGCTGTGAGAATTTTTAAAAACAAAGTTAAGAAAAATTTACTGTTGCTGGGTATAACTGGGTAAAATTTACTATTATGTCTGGATATAACAAACGGTTCTGTGAACTCGAAATATTTAACAACCGGTTCTAGCGAACCGGTCGTAACCGGCTAAATAGTACCACTGCTTGCAACCGACTTTTTCATTTATTTTATCCCGGTTAAGACTACACTGTGTTGGGTAAAGAATATTTCAGTATAGATTAGTAATTCTCAACTTAATTCATATCACGACCCCTTTTTATTACACCCTCTTGCCAGTAAATCTCATAAGTACTTACTTGGTTGTAATAAACTTTTTATATAGATTTTAAAATCTATTTACTATGGAGATTTCACACAGTCTACCGATATACATATCGAAATAAAAGTCCTCAGCACCCTTGTGTGTTGGGAACGGGTTGAGGGAGGATGATGAAACTTGAAAGTGATCTGATACATCAGATGGTGCTATGGCAAGTATCATTGCGGCATCTTTGATTGCAGTTTGAAATTTCAAATCCAAAGGAGTCATTTACATGTTTTAAGGCTAGAATTTTACCAGAAATACGCTTGTGCAGTTATTTAGCCCTAAGACAAGTCATTTTGGGGTTACTGTTTCTGAACGTATCCTAGTTATGCCCTTAGGGACTAAACTCACGTTTCATGGAGGCGGGTGGGTTTTCAGTTGCAAAGTTTGATTACTATTTCAGAACACTGATGCTATTAAAATTATTTTAAAATAATAAATTTTCGAAAAGTAATATTTGAAGCAAACTTCACGTTGTGTTAATTTTAGAATATTTTCTGCAAGCCTATGTACTTTTTTTTTTTTTTTTTTTTTTTTAGTTAATACTTTATTGAAGAAAACTAATATTTGGGGCGTTCACAGCACAATGAATCCAAGTCTATTTTCAATATGGTTCAGTTTTGCTTAGCAAATGAATTCTATTTCAAAACGTATCTTCGCAGTCAAGACTCCGAAATAAATGAAACTAAATCCACGTGAAAGGGCGTGGGATAGTTTCATATGACTGCAACTAGACAGGGGCGTCATTGGGGGTAAGAGAGCAGCCTACCATGAATCTCAGATTTTGGGGGCAGGAGGCAGTTTTAGAAACCTTTTGATAAGCAAAGTCCAGTAGAACAAGTTTATGTATACAGTTGGTATTTAATGTTCACTCGTGAAATGACTAGTGAGCTTTTGTTCTAATTAAGTAAACTTTGGTAGATTTTTGTCCTACTCTTAATAAAATACGCTCCGCACAGTATATATTGCAATTCTGAGTGTTTGCTTGGTTTCAGAAGTCTGGTAAAATATGCTTTTTAAACATTATTTATTTATTTATTTATTTATTTATTTATTTATTTATTTATTTATTTATTTTTGTTTTAGGAATTTGTCTTGGGATTCTCGTATCTCCATTCCAAAGAAACGAATTTCTTAACTAATTATGTAATTAATTCTTAGAATGAAATAGGTTGAATCATGTAATTCGTGTATAAGTGCAGAACAGATAGTGATAATAATAATCTTAGTAGTACAAATATCTGTTACTGTTGGAATTAGCTACGTTCGTAACATTATTGCCAACTAGTTGCTGCATCATCCCAACTTTGTGTAGTGGTGGCGAATTTCAGAACTAAGGCAAGTGAATGAAAAAAGCACAAGACCTAAACGGCACAAGTCCTAAAAGGCAGAAGTCCTAAAAATCATATCGCGGCACAAGTCCTAAACGGCAGAAGTCCTAAGCTGCAGAAGTCCTAAACTGCAGAAGTCCTAAAATTTAGGTCTAGTGCCTATATTTTTAGGACTTCTGCCGTTTAGGACTTCTGGATGTCACCCTTGAGTTCAACTAATTGTTTCAGAGGAATTCAATGCCTCTTCCCTTACCATTTGTTCTAGGACGCTGGAATTTTGGTATTTAGTGCAGCATGATGTAGTTTATAGGTTCCAAGGTGACAATTTTTCGACATTTTGTTCTTTCCATTGTTGCAAGCTTTTAATTGTTGCAGAGAAATCCTATACTTCTCCCGTTATCATTTGTTCTAGGACACTGAAATTCTGGCATTTAGTATAGCGTGATGTAATGTATGAATCACAAGTTGAATTTTTTTGAAATTTTGTTCTTTCCATTATTGTAAACTTTTAATTGTTGGAGAGGGATCCAATGCTTCTTGCGTTACTGCTTGTTCTAGAACTTTGAAATTCTGGCATTTAGTAAAGAATGTAGTGATGTATGAATATGAAGGCGAAAATTTTATTATGTATTTTCGTTCCCATTGTTGCAACCTTTTAATTGTTGTGGAGAAATCTGATCCCTTTCCCGTTATCGTTTGCACAAGGACAATGAAATTCTGTCACTGAGTACAAAATGAAGTAATATATGAACCTCAAGGAGAAAATTTTACAGCATTTTGTTCTTTCCATTGTTGTAAGCTTTTGATTGTTGAAGGAACCCAATGCTTTTCCCATTATCGTTTATTTTTAGATTCTGAAATTTCGGCATTTGGTATACCGTAATGTAGTGTATGATTCATAAGATAATTATTTTTCGATATGTTGTTCTTTCCATTGTTGTAAGCTTTTAATTGTTGTAGAGGAATTAGATGCCTCTCGCGTCATCGCTTGCTCTAGGTCTCTGAAATTCTGTCATTAATACAGGACCAAGTGATTTATGAGTTTTTAGATGAAAATTTTACTACAATTTATTCTTTCCATTGTTGTAAGTTTGTAAACCAACCATTGTTGTGAACCAACTTAATTTATGCAAAATGTTTTGGTTATTCTAGGTATTATAATAATGGCCATATTCAGTTTAACCGAACCCACAGTTTCCCCCCGCTTTCTTTCACATCTGTTTTCTTTCCAAGTGTCCAATTTCGTTTTCCCCTCCAATTCGTTTCACTGTCCTTGAGAGGAGGGATAACATCCTTCTGAAGACACTGGACACGACCGTCTTGTGAGTTTCTCTCTAAACACCAAACACACACACAATATAACTATACATTCACACGCACCTTTCTGTTACACATTATATGCGGAAACGAATACCAATCACTCAAAGGTTTCACAGGAACATTTATGAACAATTTAGAATAATTATTATAACTCAATACAGTTTTCAAGCGAGCAAATGCAGCTACATGCTATGACAACTCGCCGCGTATTGTTGTGAGGGGAAACAATATTGTTTCAATGTCTTATTGCTGCATCCATAAAACATGTAAATGGACTGGATTAGATTGGATAAACCGCTCACCGCTGACAGCAAAAAACCTTCGAGCTATTGTGTCTTTACACCGCTATACTGATCTTATGAATTATGTAAAAATATTTAACTAAATAAATAAATAAAACTAAACCAAGGATTGTTTACACTTGCTTGTTATCTTTAATTGAAAAAGTTATTAATTATATTTCTGAAATTTCCTCAAACACGATTATTTGTATTCAAAAGCATCATCAGTTAATTTATTAATCTTCCCAAGATTACTCGCAATTGACAATGAATGAAATGCATTTATTTGTCGAAGTGTGCTTAGCCTCATCAACTTTTTTTAATCGTCTCTTTTTATCGTAGTCCCTTTGTGCGCTGTATGTGCTCGTTTGAGGACACATGTCAAATTTGTGCATTTACTATCAAAAGACGAACTAAAATAAATGTTTTACTTTTCTCCACTTTTGAATTTCCAAGCGCTTTCTTTGTTCGAGTATTATTCGTATAAGAATCTGCACACTTTCCCAACTATATAGATGCATAGAGACTGAGATCATAAGATTTTAATAAGATACGTAATCACTTCCAATCCAATCAATCAATCTTTGTCGCTTGGAGGACGATACAATGGGTCACTGTAGAGTCATCTCTAGGGTCAGGCATCCCTGGTTTGATCACGCCAACGCAAATTTGTGGTGGAAAACACTGTAGCCGTAGTTTTCTCGGGGCTTTTTCATTTCCAAAAACATTCTCATTCCGCCAATTCTATCATGATCATTTACTTCCATTACAGCCACCATGTTTTCTTCTCTTATCGTTACTGGAAAGTAAAAAATATCCAGAAAGCAACCAAAAGTGTTGTTGAATAAAGCATTACTGAGAAATCGGACTATTCGATTATGCATATAACAGTGATGGAATGGGACATGAGCCACTTGGGTCTCGACTTTTGTCTGAGTCTTCCGGGTTCGGGTTAGCTTCTCAGACTCGCTCTGACTCGGTCTGAACCCGGAGACCCAATCATATCCGGAAACTCAGATACACCTGGTGACTGAGAAGCAACCGAAATAGCTCTGCAGAATTACTGCAAAAATTTTATTTATACTTCATTAATGATGTTCACTGCTTGAGCTACAACATTCATTTACCAGATTCTTGATGTGACATTTCTTAATCAATATACCATGTTTTGAATATTTCAAATATAATTTCATGTTTATTCGTTTTCAAGCATGTGGTTTTTTATTATAGCCTATACAAAAAAAAAAAAAAAAAAAGAATTAACAAAAACTGATTAACCTCAACGGTATTTTTTATGTTCTAAATAAGAAACTTTACAGGTCGATTAAACATTAACGATCTCTCATAAGAGAAATATGTGACTTATCTTTTCTTTGCTATTTGAATGTTAGGACCCTTATAAGCGTCGTAGTTATCTTTCAGTGCAACACTTGACACAAGGAAGCAAACAAGCGAAAAATAAAATTATATTTAGTGAAAAGGCGATGAGAGAGGAGAGAATCAGGTTTGTTAGAACTGCATTAGTAGCCTCACACACACTTCTCATGTATATGACGACGTTCCTTCTCTGCGTTCTATCGAATCATCGGGTCACTCCTGATGATTGGTCGTGGTTTCTCAGTCATGGATAGACTAGACTATGCTAGACTATCTATATGGCAACATCAAGCATGTTATAAGAAAAACGAAAAACAGAAATATTGAAAGATATTGAAATATCAAAAAAAAAAAAAATCGTAAACATTGAATATTGATAATATCAAATACCGAAAACATCGATTCGTAAATATTTCGGTATTGATGTTTATATATTCGAAAATATCTTATGGATGGATCAATATATCGAAATATCGCACAGCCCTAGTTAGGATGCAGATAAGCATGTAGCCACACGACTCATATAGACTCGTTCTCGCATTCTCCAAACAAACGATGTTTAAATACACTGTCTAGTATCAAACTCGTTATTTGGCTTTGTCTTCAAAGTAGAATTTCTGCCACAGAATTATTGTGGTTTCTGAACCCGCGAAAATCAAATTTGTTTGCTGTCAATAATTACTTTTGTTATTAAATATGGAAAACAAGTGACGTTCTCTACCTGATCTTTGCTTTTTCATCATATACAACTCAAACTCGCATTATGATAAACCAAATACCGTATTGGGCATAATATGAGCCGAACATTTTTTTTTACCATTTCAATTGTGAAAAATTGGGTGCGTTATATGTTCCCGATCTTACTAAAATTATGGCACTTCTTCATATCATATGCTGCTTGAAGTATGTTGATTCCTCATTTTGAAATAACGATTATACAACAGCATTGAAGAAACTGGCCATATTATACAGCATTGTCGAAACTAACTTTCGGTAGTTAACAGAAGTAGTTTGGCAACGGTTGATGACTGACAAAAATCAACAGGCAGTGCAAATTTTAGGGATGCTCACGAGACGAGTCGAGACAGGATTTTCCTGACAAAATTCGAGTCGAGACACGGCTCTTCCTATAGAAAAATGTACATTTTTCGAGTGGAAACATCACTTTTACAGCACATTTTCGAGTCGAGACAGCCAGAAATCTTGTCTCGTTGACATCCCTAGCAAATTTTATAATATGTTAAAGCACTCAAAACAATTAGAAATACGTCAGATGCACATGTGTGAAATTGTCCCCTTCTAAATTTCGATTCAAAGCCAAAATCAATCATTTGTATTCTATTTGTGAATGATTTTTTTTGAAGAAATAATAATTTATGTCACAAACAAAAACGAAATATTTGAAAAATAAAGCTCATACTTCACACTATCTTCAATTTTCAAAATTTGATTCAAAAATAGGAACGCGCACAAGACGAGTCGAAATTTAAATCTGTCTCTACTAGTATGAAGAAAATGCTGTCTCGATTCGGCGAATTCAAAATCTAAAGCCATCGTTTGTTTGAAAAATGTAAAAATAAATTTTTACATAATACATATGTATATAGATAATTTATACAGACACACACACACACACATTATATATATATTTATATAAAGATATGCTTGGGCCCTGAATCGAAATTTTGAAAATAAGTGAATATCGTTTCACAGTGTGGAACTAAGACTTCCAAACCATGTGAATTGAATACTCAAACATGAAGTAGTGCATCTGTAAGTACTTGTTGCAATAGAGTAATAAGATCTAGGGGTGTTCCAAAAACCGGTTAACCGGTTTCGGTTCGGTTTGTAGCTTAAACCGAATCAGTCGGTTTGGACTTCAAAGCGTTTCGGTTCGGTTTGGGAACGGTTCTATTTGGAAACGGTTCGGTTTGGGAACGGTTCGGTTTGGGAACGGTTCGGTTTGGGAACGGTTCGGTTCGGTTTGGGAATGGTTCGGTTCGGTTCGGTTTGGGAACGGTTCGGTTCGGTTTGTAGAATGGTTCGGTTCGGTTTGTAGAATGGTTGGGTTCGGTTGGAGCCTGTTTGTGGACTATTTCGTTCAGTTTCAGTTCAATATTCGAAATCGATGGAAATGCAGTTTGCGTTATTAGGAATCGTCCAACCTGAGATTACAATAAGTGTGTAATGTTATGTTTTCGGTATAACTTTATTCAGATGTAAAATTATTTCAGCGGCGTAGCGTAAGGGAACGCTTGTATGCCTGGCATCCCTTGTTAATAAGAAAAAGTACGTATTTCATTATATTTATAAATTGTTTGCTTATAATTACCACAATTATTTCCACTGCAATCTTCCGGATGCGCTCTCTCGCTTTACTTTGGCAAGCGGAACCTACGCATGAGCATCACTCAGATGCACATTTTCTGTCTTTCCTCTTGTCGTATGCTATGCAAGATGCTATGTTCCTTCAGCATCCAGACCTACTGGAAGCATCGGGGTTTTCGTCTGCTTTCTGTCGAATGCGCATGCCCAACTACTTCTTTTCCTACTCCCAGTCATCCTTTGCAACCCAACATTTGCTTTAGATATAAGCTGGCGTATGCTCAAGTACTGCCAACTCTATATATTTTAACTAAGCTATGGTTTCTGTATAGAACGTACGAGCTTTGTCAAGGAAATAGAACAAAACATAAATAGTTAGTTCAACGCCATTATGAAACATGTCGCTTATGTAAGTGATAGTATAAAAATAGTTATGCTTTAATCGTAATTAAATGCATCGTAATTGTAATCGTAATTAAAGGCAAACTAATAATCTACATCATAAATACATATCATGTCCCAGAGTGTAGCCTCTTTGAGAGGACTCACACACACAAGCATAACTATAATGCATTCTGTAGAATCACGGTCACCGATCTGGTAGGCCACCCTCCGCCCTTCACAAATTTTATTTGGGCTCTTCCGTATCTGGATATCTGACAATGAAGTAGATACACAGAAATAGGCCCCCAGAGTTGCTTTAAGTGATTTCTATTTGTATCTTCAAATGATATACACACTCAGGCCCATATTCATGAACGGGCACCTGAGGTCCGGACCCAAGATGACAAATTTCTAGGGTGACATTAAAAAACGAGATTGAAGTATGGTATGCGGAGAAAGAAGCTACCCACGAGAGAAAAATAAAGGAAATTACACTGAAAACAATATTCATACAAAAGTGGAGCCGGTTTTTCTCGTCACAATGCTAGTGGCAGAAAAGGAAGGCTGAGACAAATTGCTCATTGGTGTCCATTTGCTTCTGTATGCTCCACCAGGCGTGCAATTAAGGGAGCCTGGCCCCCTAAATGTTTTGGCCTCCTAATTATTAAGAGTAGTTATTGATAAAAGAGATCCAGAATTGTGACGATTGGACCCCCTAGCGTATTTGTGCCTCTCTCCTAAACTTTAATGGCTGGTTGCGGGCCTTAATGAGCAGACTCTGCCTGTTAATTTTCTATTTGTGTTATGTAATTGTATGGGATGGTTGCAAATTATGCCGTGCTAAATATAAAGCTTCTGCAAGTTGTTTAATGAACATGGCTTTACAATCCTTTCTTGTGATAAATTATTGGCTCACCTCTCCCGGGCTATGCCCTTGCGTTCTGTACTAGATTTATGCTTTTGGTTAGCAACATTGATCGTTGGTGGTCAAGAAAAATTGGCGGTATAAAGTTTATTTTGCGTTGTGATTTGAGATGAATATTTATTTTATTGTTTTACTGTAGTATGAAGAAAATTGCATTTATAACTAAGACACAAAGCTGTGGAAAGTGTTCGGCTGCTACAAGGTATAGTACCTTACTAACTTTTAGCAAATGATGACTACGATAACATTACCAGACACAAATTTAATGGATTTTTTGTTAACAACAACCAGATCTTGGTTGACTTACGAGCAGCGCTGCTCTCTGAAAGGGATACGACCTACCCCAAAGCTTTCCATAAAAACGACAACTAGCAATCAGTCGCGAATATTTCAGTCTTCGTGGTATGATGATAGGTTTTCTTGGCTTTCTGGGTGTTCTGTAGGGAATAAAATGTTATGTTTCGTCTGCATTGTTTGGGGCTAAGGAATCGGAGTGGTGTTCAAACGGTCTGATTTTGGTAATTTCATGAAGAAAGTTATAAAACATGAGTCATCGAAACATTTGCTGCATAATGAATCTTTTCACTTGTTAAGGAGAATACACATTGAACATGCATTGCATTGTATTGTATTATATCAGACAAGTGACTAACTTTGGCACCCCTATTTCGGAATACCACGCTACGCTACTGAATTATTTCGATATTACTGAAACAATTGAGGGTTTATACTGTGTGGGTACTTTTACTGATGCTTTGGAAATTTAAATAAAACTCTTAATATCAGTTGGAAGACAACTTTACAGCATATGCAGATTTAGGATAGATATCCTGGAAGGGGGGACGATTACTTGAAGGGTGGATGTTATTCCAGGGGAAGCTTCGTTTAAAATGAAAATTAAACTCATCCTGAAATGACTGATTGGCCAATGGTTTACGACCTGTATGGTAAAATCAAATACAGAGCAGTGCACATGCCTGATTTTTCTCGTGCTTGTTTTGATACGTTGTTTCCGGCCAGACGTTGCTTTTGTATAAAATGGGTAAAATAAAATATCTTCGGTAATTTTTGCTGTTATTAAATTAATATTATTAATTCTTGCAACGAAAAAGTAGAGGTGAACATATATTAGTTATATTAGCCTTTAACTTAAGAATAGTTAAAACAAATGACATTCTCTTTTGTTCTTAAAATGAAAGAAAGAAGTTTTCACTTGTCCCTTCATCTTCAACAAGGAGATGATGAGGTGTCATTAAATATTTAAAACAATTGGAAATAATAATAATAATAATAATAATAATAATAATAATAATAATAATAATAATAATAATAATAATAATAATAATAATAATAATAATAATAATAATAATAATAATAATAATAATAATTATTATTATTATTATTATTATTATTATTATTATTATTATTATTATTATTATTATTATTATTATTATTATTATTATTGGTGCATTCAGTTGTGGTAGCCCTTCGACACCCAGAGTTTTATTTTGTTGAATATAGGACATTGAGACGTGAAGTTTAAAATCTGGAAATTTATATCTATTCCACGTGAATTTTATAAAATGTTAAACGTCACGTAGGCTTCCACAGGTTTATGTTTAATGTACCTAATGATGTTATAATTGCACTTCGCGATATTAATAGTATTAATTTCTAAGAAATGTATGTGGTTCATATCTAAATACTTTGTATCTTAATATTACTCATTGTCGAGAAAACCTTATTTCTCGTCTCGTCTCGTATTTTTTGTAGATGTATCGTCTAGACTCGATTTTCGAAAAAGATTTATCATTTAACGTTGAATTTTTTCTAGTATATTTTATAAATTTATGTACAAAATTTGTGGCCTGGGTTCTTTTTCTTAATCTCAAGTAAAAGTAATGAGAATCCTTCCGAGTCACGAGGGATCTACAAAGGGCGTAATATGACGATATTTAAACCATATTTATTATTGGAGTATATTGTGTAATGACTTGCGGATCTTTAATTATTGATAAATGAATTTTCTTCATTGGGTTCGTACAATCATTTTATAAATTTAAATATATGATTTTTCAGTGGTGTGATCAAGTTCAATTTTATGTCAGTTGTGAGTCAGAGTTTGAGTTTGACGGTTGTATCTGCGTTTTCTGGTTCGGGTGGCTGTATTGTGAGAAATTCAGTGCTAAAGTGGAAAGTGAACCCGACTCAGGTCAGATTACACATAGTAACCAGTGTTCCTATATGTTCAAAATCGAAACTTTATGTGGAAAGAATCCAACTGAAATTTACAATGATTTACAAGAGGTTTGTGGAAATAATCTAGTGGATCGTAGCACTGTATCACGGTGGCCAGCTCGTTTCCCTGAAGGTCATGTTAGCAGTGCGGACAGACAACCCAAGAAGTGGAAGACCATCAACTGCAACAGACTACCTCTGAGATTATTGTGAATTACATTTTGAGAAAGGATCGACGAAAACCATGTGACGAAATTGCATATGAGGCCAAAATGTCTGTCACTTCAGTTTACAGAATCATTACTGAAAAGTTAAAGATGACAAAAATCTCTGCCAGATGGGTTGGGTTCCGCATGATCTGAGTAAAGAGCAGAAAGCATGTCGCCAAAGAATCGCATACTGCCCTACAAGTGAGGGAAAGACTCAACAAGTATGGATTGGAAATACTTCCCCACCAACCTCATAGTCCTGATTTGAGCCCACCAGACTATCATTTGTTTCCCAAATTGAAGGAACCACCCAGTGCCAAATGTTTCGGTACAATTGACAAAGTTTACAGTAAGGTGACACAAGTGATCAGACTGCTCAATAGGGATGCGCACGAGATAAGATTTGAGGCTGTCTCGTCTTGAAAATGTGCTGTAAAAGCGATGTCTCGACTCGTCTTGTGCGCGCTCCTACTGCTTAACAATGAAGGTGCCTTATCCGAAATACAGAATTTTCCAAAACGTTGGGAAGCTCTCGTAAACAAGAATGAAGATTATATTGAAGACCTGCATAGGTATTTTGTATATACAATAAATATTTACTTCAATGATATCTTTCAATGTGTAGAATTTTTGAAATGACCCTCGTAATATATATATATATATATAAATACTCGTATTACTATGAATCGCGTAACACTAAAAGAGTATTTGAAATGTAATACTTGGGTGAACTTGTGTTGACAACAAGACTCATGAAATTTCTTGTCTTGCCTCGAAAACGAGACGAGAACTATCATGTTTCTAGACTCGAACTTAAAAAGATACTTCTCGTCGTGACTTGCAGACAAGACCAGACTTGTAGATAAAAGATAAGCTTCAACATAACTTGTTTCCTCTTGTACAGGAATTGGAGTATAAATGCCTAATTTAAATGAGGGAACTGCAGTTGATTTGAGAATTTTCTTTGGCAGCAGTAGATGTCCTAACATCCGAAGATTCATGCGCACCTGGAAAAGTAGCTAAAAAAGGTTTTTCCGCTTTTCTTCGTGGAAAATGTGTAAGTGCAGCAGAGGAAAACGAAATAGAGAAGTACTACAGACTACCACGTTGTGATTTTGAATCAAACCCATTAGAGTGGTGGCACCGATACAGTAACGAGCTTCCAAAAATGGCAAAATTAGCAAGGAAATATCTTTCGGCGGAAGCTACAAGTGTTCCCAGTGAACGAGTGTTTAGTATGGGATCTAACGTTGTTAGTGATTATAGAATATCTCTCTCGCCTGAGCACACGGAACAATTAATTTTCTTATCAATGAACAAGGACTTTGTTCCGAAGAACGCATAAACTATGTATCATCAGGGTGTCTACTGATACTGGAAATACTGGAAATGCTTGAATTGTACTGGAATTTAATTTTGATACTGGAAATACTGGAAATATGCTGGAGTGGAAAAATCATGAAACTGGTAATTTGTTAACAATACTTTTTTGTAATTATTTTAGTAATCTTAGAAACAATTTTGTATCCATTGAGATTGTAAATTTTTCCAAAGCAAAAGTTGTATACGTTTTGTAATTAGACATTTAAAGCAATGGGTAGAGTGAAGGGCTATGAGGGGAGTTGAGAGGCCCTTTAAAAAATGTTAAAAATTCATTGTATTAAAAAAATCAAGGTTAACTAAATTTATTAAAAATAAAATATTCTTTTGATGGTAAAACAATTACAAGCCTGAAATCATCAAGAGTGTGATTATTCCTAAAGAACTTTTAAAAAACTCATTGTATTAGGTACAGGAATTTTGCTGATAGTTATACTAAATATACTGGAATTTTAAAAATGAAACTCAGTAGACACCCTGATCATATGCTAGTCTTTCCCAAAATTTCATTAGCCATTGGTAGTTGTTGGAACGTATAAGTACACTATTATTTTTAAACTATCATTTTGTTCTTTGAAAAATCCGTTTTTAAATGTTATTTTTTTTTTCCTGTAACAAACGAAAATTTTAACAATGCCTTATACCGTTTATTGTACGTATTTTGTCCGTGATATAAACTACTTTATTATATGATGTAGATTTATACAGTTATAATATTTGTTTTCTGAATAATTTGTGTATATTACAGTGAAACCTATGTTGGCCACCATCCGTTCCATTGAAAAGTGGCCAACTTAGACAGGTGGTCAACTTACAGAAAATAAGTGTGATTGGTGTATTTTTAGAGTAAAATTTCTAGTATTATTTGATTGTAAGATTTTAATAAGCAATACCACGACATCTGCTTTTAAATAATGTATATTGAGTAATCGTAACAATATACAGTACTAGAAAAAATACTACAGTATATTTAATATATGCACCTTTTTCTTCCTGAAAACTAGTCTGGTACACTGAATTATTCGGATGCAGAAGACAATCACACAAACAACCATAAAATTGAAACATATGCACGCAGTTTATTGAAATTGGTATTGTAGCACACTGTGTTATTCAGATTGAAAACAAGAAAAGGAAAATTATAAATTCAATAATTTATGTACAGTTTATATGATTTTTTTCGGCAATGACAAATATTTTCTGCAGACACCTTTCGAAAAGTAGCAGATCAGTTATTAATAACAAATTTATTCATTGTGATTCATTCTAGACGTATGTCTTTTATTCTTTTTTGCACATATGAACATTCTAATTTTGTAGTAAATACCTCTTCATAATGAACTACAAGTATTTCCCTTGGAGCGAAAGACATTTTGAGAAAGTCTTAACCCTTTTAAATTATAATGGCACAACCACCTGTGCCATGGGGTCGACCTTCGGAATTTGCTTTATAAGTCCCTAGTAAAGCTTTCTAGACCGGCTTTTTTTGCATTCATTCAAATATGGAAGCATCATAGAACATATTTTATGGGCATTTTGCAGCCTCGCGTGCGCTGTATGGGGGCTGTGACGTCACAAACATGGACGGTGGGTTTTAAAAAAGGGTATATTTGAGAAGATTTTTCAAAAAATCCGTGACACATTACTATTTACCCTAAGATCATGGTTTGTATCTCGTTGGTTCCGCTATGAGACAGGCTTTCGAAATGTACCACCCAAATTTCCCTATCGTGTACCAGGAGCGGGAAAATCTCGTCCAAAATGGATAAAAGATTTTTTAAAGAAAAAATTCCCTTTTCCCCATTTTTCTCTTCACAGGTATACGATACCGAAATTTGTGTAGTACCATTTGAAAGGCCGCCTTACGCTGAAGAAAATGAGGTAAGACTCATGTTGCTAGAGTTAACAGACGTGTGTCAAAAAATCTCGATTTCTTTTCTTTTTTTTTTTTTCATTTTTTACACATTTTTAGTCAATTACTTTAGTAAAGTATCTACAGTATTATCACTATTTACTCTAAAGTCATGATACGTACCTCGTTTTCTTTAGCATGAACCAATCTTTCAAACGAAACCACTCGCATGTCTCTAGCATGTACCATAGTGGAGAAAATTCACAAAAAAGGGAAATTTTTGTCAAAAATCCTTTTTCCCCCGATTTTGGTCCTCTCTGGCCGGCCCCAGTGTCAACTCACAGAGCCCCAAAAAATCTCAAACATACTACATACAATGTGTAATAGCTGTACGAAGTTTCAATGTTATAACTTAAAAAATAAAGGATGGAAAAAATATTGCCCCATATGCAAACAATACCAGCTTTCCCCTATGTGAGCAATGGATAACCCATTTTGCACATGGGGCAATATTTTTTTCCTCTCTTATTTTTCAAGACATAACATTGAAACTTCGCACAGTTATTACACATAGTATGTAGTATGTTTGAAATTTTTTGGGGCTGAGTCGGTTGACACTGGTACCGGCCAGAGGGGCCCAAAATTGGGGGAAAAGGGAATTTTTGACAAAAATTTCCCTTTTTTGCAAATTTTCTCCACTATGGTAAATGCTAGGGACATGCGAGTGGTACCGTTTGAAAGAGTGGTTCATGGCAAAGGAAACGAGATACAATTTATGTTCCCACAATGAACAGTCTTGATGATGTTGATGATAGTATAGAAATTCACTAAAAAGGTATTATCAAGGAAAATGTGTAAATAGGCTGTAGCATCAAAACTATTCATCCCAAAGCCACTTCTTGTATTTCATTCTCTTCACCATAAAGCAAAGTTTTTTAAATAGCATTCGCATGATCGTATCCTATACCAAAGGGGAGATATTCGCGATAAAAAAGGGATTTTTTAAAAAGAAAATCCCTTTTCTTTGAGCGGAAATTTACCGCATTTGGTACACTTTAGGGAAATTTTACGAATGCAATTTGACACACTGGTTTACTAGAAACAAAACGGGATATGAACCATGATCCTACGATAAATAGTCTTGACGCAATAGATGATTGAGTGAAAGTCTACAAAATACCTTAAAAAAAGACAATTTAAAAGGGTTAAGGGAATTCGTATCTCCAAACTTCCGCTACCTTTCGACAAGCAGTCACGTGCCAATAAATGACAATTGAGATGGTTAGCTTTAACCTTGAATTTTCGCAATTACTAAAGCTCCCCAGTGATGAAAGAAGCCGATATAGCTAATGGTTTTACCAAAACAGACAGGGTAAACAAATACTTACAACCATTTCCTGAATTCCTGTACGTGCTTTTCCTTGTTCGTCGTATCTTCCTTCAACACCCCTTTGTCAGGGTAATATTCTGGCCATTGACCTCCAAGAACATATCGTGGGAATCTATACTTCTCTGTCTCCAGTAACAAATACAGAACATTTGGCTCTCATACGGGAATACGAAAGAATTTTAAAAATAATAATAATAATAACAAAACGTATTTGCATGGCCAAGATACGCAGGTAAATTTATCATTATCAACATAGGATAAGTATTGCTTTAATGCGGCCAACTTCCAAGATAGACAGGTGGCCAACTTACAGAGTAATAAGTAACGAATGTCTTATGGGAAAATGCAGGTTCAAGACGAACCAGGCCAAGATAAGCAGGTGGCCAACTTAGAGAGATGGCCAAGTTGACAGGTTTTACTGTACTGTATAATGAATATGGAATCTGTGTAAAAAATCGTCTGGGGCTAAAAGTTCTTATGTGGGAAAGTTAATTAAGAAAGGAAAGATAGAAATAAAAGTCGTATAGTGGAAAGAATTTTGATGTAGAAGATATATACTAGAATTAGAAAGGATGAAGTGTCTCAGTCTTGAGATAAATATCGTATACGGGTGCACCTCGTTTGCGCACATTTTTCTCCCAAAGATCTACGATAATCTGTAGTTGATTGACAGCTGATCGAAAAGTATAAAATCATGGTATTGCGCACAGTTTTTAAATGCGACGTTGCAAAATCTCAATATAATCATGCTTAAGCAAATCATGCAGTTGCGCACAGTTTCAATACTTTAGAGAATAAGGGTAAATATGAAAGATACGAAAGAAATATTCAATTCTGCTGTTCAATGTTTATTATATTCAATTCTGCTGTATGGTACATTTTTACAACTTTAGTCCTTGAAATTTGTGTCCTACAACTTTAAGATATTTCATTCTCGAAACTTCGCTGTGTGGAGTTTTGAAAGTACCTGTATAATTTCATGATTTGTTCCCTCCTTTGAATTTCTTCTTTCCTTTGTGGTTTCGAATCACCTTTCCGTACCGAAGCGATCTTCAAACGTGTTTCATGCAGTATTTCAAGTAACACTGATACTACCTTATGGACATCAGGTGCACAAGAATAGAACTGACTGTTGTAGTGACGGTGGAAAGATTCTGATCCATTTGTTGTCCTAGGTGCTGGAGATGGACATTCAACATTATTATACATGGTGCGCCTTTCTTCGTAGTTGATATCTCGAAGTCCATACTGTCGTCTCAGTTTCAACAGATTACAATTATTCTCAGTATCCTCCAGTATATATATTCATATCTGGTAGTTAACAAGTTCCAGAGATACAGCAAGTGGTTCCTGATTGGTTACAGTCAGCCAATCCCGTGACAGCTACCCAAAGAGAACTACAAAAACGAACTTTTAATTAACGAGCTACTGCCAAGTGAAAGTCGTTAATTAAAAGTTCATTTTTGTAGTTTTCTTTTGGAAGCTGTCACGGGATTGGCTTCCGCCAGCTGGCGGTAACCAATCAGGAACCACTTGCTGTCTCGCTAGGTATTCTGTTAGATAAGTGAGTTAGTGTGTTTGAAGAAGCCAAGAAAGTAAGGTAGTTGGAGTTACTTAGGTAATTTAATAAATTAGTTTATTTTATTTAATCAAATGAGTCCTGACTTGTTTTGCAAAAAAAAAAAAAAAAGAAAAAAATACAAAATATATTGTATATTAAGATCAAAGAATGAATTGGCAACGTTGCATACCATTTTGTGCGCAAAAGCATTAAAATAATTATTTGTCTTGCTTCTTATCTGCATGGAATGATAAGCTGGAAGAAAGTGTGCGCAAAAGCATTGCACCCATCGTATACAATTGTATTCAATAGTTCAGTGAATAGACTTTGCCCTTACCTGAAATCCGAGAGAACTCAAGATATCCTTAAGTATTCAAAATTATAAATGTTAAATGATAATATGTAACTTGTAAATATTCATGATGGCGAATGTTACTGTACTATGAAAATATATATCGTGGTGCTATATTATAATACAAGGGAAAGAGAAAGATAAATATTTTTGAGTAAAGACTGACTCGTTTCTTATCTGTTCATATTTTATGAGAACCATATAGATATGATAACCGACCGAAGTAATTGGGGACTACTTTAATTTAATAGTACTAAATTATGTTCCAGTGTGAAGAGTCGCACAATGGAAATATTACAGTTATACTATTTTATGAGTACTAAAACTACCAGAAATTTAACAATTTGTATTACAGTTCGGTTCGGTTTCGGTTTAGTCTGAACGGTTCGGTTCGGTTTGGTTTGGAAACGGTTCGGTTCGGTTCGGTTTGGGAACGGTTCGGTTCGGTTTGGGGACGGTTCGGTTCGGTTTCGGTTAACCGTTCCAAACCGGTTTAAGTAACAAACCGAAACCGCGGTTTACGTTTCCAGTAACCGTCCACCCCTAATAAGATCAAAGATAGAACCTGTTACTCGGACGCTGAATTCATATTAAAAAGTCATTAGTCGCTGTCACATCGTTTTTATTCTATGTCGATAAAGGTTGAAACTAAAAATCGTTTATTTCAACCACTTTCGGATTGAATAGAGGCGTAAGGAAGGAAATCAAATATATTTTTGGGACACTGAATTCATTGCTAAAAACCACATCTTGATAGCATTAACAGTTTTCGCTTTACAGAAATCAGTATTGAAACCGGAAGTAATAGTATATTTTAGTCAATTTCGATTTAGGTAGAGTTTGTGGATAGTCATAACATGTCGTCTTGAGACGTTCAATCGTTAAAAAAAAAAAAAAAAAAAAAAAAAAAAAAAAAAAAAAAGCTTTTGGCTATATGTCACCGACATAAGTTAATGGTCATAAACAATGAAACCGGAGATAATAGTAAATTTGAACCACTTTTTGTTTTGGTAGTGTTGTGGATAGTCATATTATGTTTTGCCTTGAGACGCTGAATTGTTTGTAAAAATCTTTCTTGCTATCTGTTACCATTTTCGTTCTATGGTGAAAAAGTTGAAACCTAAACCGGAAATAGCTAATTTGAATCACTTCCAGTACTAAAAGAGAGCTAACGAAGCAAGTGGAACTTACTCTTGAAACGATAAATAGTTTTCAAAATACCGCTTTTCTATATGCCGGTATGTTACCGTTTTCGTTCTATGGCGATAAACGTTGAAACGGGAAGTGTCTAATTTTAACCACTTCCGGTTTAAATAGAGATTTATCGGAGGAGATGGCAACTATCCTTGGTATTCTGAATCGATTGCAAAAATTCGCATCACGATATCTCTTGCTGTTTTTGCTCTGATACTTATCAAAAGACCGACAGCACCCCTTATGCACAGCATAGTTTGGAAGTCTAAAAGAGGGATCAGTGTGAAGTTGGCCAAATTCACTTTGTAAATATATATTGAATTGTTTCGAAACGAACTATTTTTTTTTTCAAAGCTGTCAATAACAAAGGATTGACTTTGGTTTTCAATCGAAATTTAAAATGGGAGAGGCTCCATACACATATCAAAATACCGACATATTGTTTTTGATGCATTTATTTTTATACAGTCCTGCAACAGCTTTATCATTCTGTGCATACATATATTCGAAATTGCGAGTAAAATGTAAAATTACTCCATTTTACGCAACTAGGTGAATCGTATGATGTATACCGATGCTTGAAGCAAAAGTTACTCGCAGTGGCGGATATAGGTACATATTTTGGGAGAGGTTTCTCATAGTTTTTTAAAGGGGGCGTTAATCTACGGCTTAAATGGAATCCAAACCATATGAGCTCCCACCGGGAATCAAATTCGGGACTCCTGTGCCGAAGACGCTTATGCTAAGCATATAGGCAATAGCTTATAGACTATTTTGTGTTTACATAGCTTAGACATATAATATCTAAATTACTACTTTCAAAAAAAAAAAAAAAAAATGGATACACTGTAACAGCTCTTTTCTCCATAAATACAACACTGACGCCCACCGCTATTGCTTCATTGCATGTATTTATGTTACATGCTTTCTTAACAAACAAACAAACAAAAAAATCGAATTTACACCTTTCATCTTTTTCTGCATCTCATAATGCATAGGAAGGGAGTTCATACGTAAAAATATACTCTCTAAGATGTAAGAGTACAGTTTTTATATATAACAATAAACTTAGCAAGAAATCTCACTATACTTGTTTTCTTCATCCGAAAAAAAATATTAGAAAGTACGGGTCTCGTTCCCCTTATATTTTCTGGACGTGAGATTATGTTGGGTAGTGGAATACACTGTAAGGATCTATCTTTCATGTTGATCTATGCACTAGCCCAGGATCTCAAACTTTCCGATAACGCGGACCCCCTGTTCATTCGGTAAGTGATCTGCGGACCCCCTTACAATGCTAATTTGAAATTTCACATGCTATTAAAAATATACTAATTAGAATTATTACTGACAAGAAAAAGATCAAGAAAAATAATGCAATAAGTAATTTATTCTAAAGGTACATGATTGTTTCCTAGTGAATTAAATTTCAATTGAAAATACAGTAATTTCAAGACTAAAAATCATTTTTTTTTTTAAAACGGGGAATTCACTTGATAAACAACGTTCTCAAATCTGCGGGGTCACTAATGTGAAAAATGAAATTCTTTGTGTTTTATCCATAATTGCATTGAAATGTAGAATAATTTTTGTCTCCACCAATCTTAGGTCCGATTCCACATTAAGACGATTTCGCTTTAAAGTGTTAATACTGCAAATAACAGAAAAGGTCTGCTTGCATAAGTTAGGGAAAGGCATCAAATGTTGCAATGCCTTTTCAGGCAACTCTTCGTACTGACAGCGCACACACAAACCAATTTGAGTCAAAAGTTAATCGCAGTGGCGGATGTAGGAAGATATTTTGGGAGAGGTTTCTCATAGTTTTTTTAAATATCTGAATTGGGGGAGGATTGATGTTTATAAGCATAGAAATGACAAACATTTACATTTTTTTTTTTAAATTTGGAATTGGTGGTAGTGCTGCGAGCTTTCCGCCACTTGAAGATGAAATCCATGAAATTCCGAGGCATCGTACAGTTAATGTACAACTGCTCTTGAAAAAGTGCCCTAACAAAGAAGAAATTTCTCTCACTTGAAGTAGCCTTATATAACCGTTGACCAGCCTCAGGGCAGAAATTTAGTAAAGTAGGAAAACATTTAAATTTACACACGTAGGTATAATTTCTAATTGCTTTTTTTTAGTAACTGTTTTAGTACTGTAACTGAAAAAAATACTTCTTGCCCAACAGGTGTGTTCCATTTTATTACAACACATTTCAATTTTTAGGCGTCGCGGACTCCCTGGCTAGATCCCACTGACACCCAGGGGTCCGTGGACCCCACTTTGAGAATTATTGCACTAGCCAATTACGCAGCACTCAAGCCCCACTTGTGGTTCGGAATTAATAGTTGGTTCCGTCCTTTATAATTTCTAAGTTGCATCGTTGCATAAGAACGAAAAACACAAAACTTCAAACCCAAACCGATTTTTATAATTAAATCAGGACATGCTGCATTTAATACTGGAATATTACGTACAAAATATGAACAAAATCATAATAAACCTTTTCGGAAAACTATTAATACGTCAAAAGAAAAATCACCCTAAAGTGTATACTACTCCTTTCCATGGAAAATAACTTACGTAATATTGTGGGGAATCTAACGAAATATTTACTTACGAAGTGATTTGCTATAATTTATATATTGATATTTTGTAAATAAAATGCCACTCTAAAATGGACTAACAAGTTAACTACTTCTTTCATTAATTCCAAATATTTGATAATAGGTATATATATTGGATCTTCGTAAATACGACACTACTCTCTCTTGCTAATCTTGTCGTTAAAATTATTTTCCATGTTTCTCTCTTTTTCTTATATTGTCTTCATCGTTAAATAGCGTTATGACTCCACACCGACAGTACATGAAGGTTTAAAGGAGTAACGCATTTCAAAACTCCTATGCTGGATAAAGAATTCAAATTTTTGTACTTTACCCGTTAATATATTGTACAGATCAATGGTATACGATATGAACTTGGGTGTCTGAACTCCTCTTTATAACGTTGTGTGTACGTCACTGGAGGTTCTTGTGTTCAATTTGAGTTGTCATTTATGACTAGACTTCGGATCGATATGCACTAAAAAACGGCAAAATATGCATGCAAATATGCGCTAAAAATGACGAAAATATGCACTGAAAATTTGCAAATATGCACTAAAATTAGTAAGTATGCACCAAGAGAAAAAAGGTGTATTACATGACCTATATTTGGTGTATAACTATGATGCATTCATGCTACAATATCACAACTAAGTATTTTTCCGTGCTTTTTGGCAAAACCCTGCATTTATCAGTCAAAACATTACTGTATATGGAAAATGTCCCTTCCGTGTCACGAGTCGTTAAGAGACGGTATTTCAAAGAATCAATGTTACTTGGCGATAAATCTTAAACTCGTGCGTCGTTGTTCCCATGAACACTCTATTTACTTTAGACAAGAATTTTATGCCAGGATTTTTTGCATCTATTGACTGTGCATTTCGAAACAATGCTTGTCCGATTGGTTTTAGTGGTGTCTCTTTCGTTGTTGAATCAAACTGCTCAAATGCACTACAAAGTCCTAATCATCGCTCTTCTAATCTCGTTATGATCTTTGAAATCAAACTGAAATGCGTATTGATAAACGCATGGTCGCTTTTAATGTTTTTAGCTCCGCAAGCGGTTTCTTGAATAAATTTGTTTTTTTTTCGGGTTAAAACAGTTCACAGTCTGGATGTGAAATTAAAATATACATCTACTTATATATATATATATATATATATATATATATATATATATATATATATATATATATATATATATATATATATATATATTTGCAAATAAAAAATAATGCACCAAGTATCTGTCAATAAAGAATAAATATACTCTGAGAAGTAAATAAACATTTCTGGCATAAGCATATAATAAAACACCTACCTAGCGAAATTGAACAGGACTCTTAAAAATGTCCATTAAAGGTTTTAAAGTTAACGAAGATAGATGTATGTTTTTAAAAATTAAGTGATATAGATACTTATCATGGATATAGCGAGATAAAATAAAGTGGTGTACATAGGCCTACCGTATTCAATTACAGTATTTATTTGTGCTTCGAATTAATACACATAAAACTTACAGAAAAAAAAGCCTACCTACGGTTTCAAAGGCCAAGACAAAAAGTAGATGCTATGCTCTTTTCAGCGCTTTTCCCTCTACTGTTGGCTCTCTTTTGAACTATTGTGTATATTATGCTCCTAGTTCCATGTCTCTAAACCAGCTAGAGAACGAGTTATTGGTATTTGAAAATTACTATGTGAATTGCACTTCGTTTAAAAAGTCGCACTGTATCTAGGGCCTTACATGGTGGTGGATTAAAGGTTAAATATGTAGGGCAACAAGCAAGCTCGCAACTGTAGGGGGGCTAGGGGGCCAGGCCCCCCACAACCTTCGTGGCCCCTCCAGACCTCAATACAAAAAGCAGAATTTAGATATTTGTAAGAAAATTTTTTATGACTTGACCCCTCTAACATATTCATGCCATCCCAAACCTCTGTGGCTGGTTTCGGGTCTTGTAACAACTAAACGAAGACCTTTACAGAAAACGTAGTTCATACATCTAACCTTTTACAAAATGTCGAAAATTTTCTAAATGCTTGAAAATTCTGACTACATTCCGGAATTTAAACTTTCCATTAAAAATATATTTTAACATCTGTTCTTCGCAACACAGGTTTCGCCTAATCAAGAGAATTTAACCATGTTCATTTACCTTTAAATTCATGGGACGGTGAAATATTTCAGTTTAAAATAAATTTCCGTTTAATAAGGGACCTGTTGAAGGCAGTTTTTCTGTATTAAAAACCTGTATTCAAAAATCTTATGTTCTTGTTTAAAAGAAAATAAATCCACTTGAAATTACTTTTTGTATCCAATTATGTGTAAATCCCAAAATATTTTCTTCTAGCGTAACATTGGTAATTTCAAACAGTAATAATTTGCAATGTATAATATTGATACTTTAAAATGGAATAAAGTGATTTGAGCGAGACATGGAGCATGAATAGGAAGAAGGTATAGCTATCGAAAACATAACAGAAGGCTTAGTAGGAAAGTTACGTTTCGAGAAACCGAGCTGTGTATCAAATCAACACAAGCTTATATTTAAATACTCTCATAAACTCCTTAAAGGAAAACTTGGGAACTTATCTCCTTTCAGAAAGTAACTGCTGTGACAAGTTTTAGATTTTGCAAAGCAAATATTTTAATTAATTTAGAGCTCATTTCCAAAGGGTTGTTCATTTCTTCCTGAAATACATTCTTCAACGGTTCTTTTAGGATGAACTCTGTCGAGTATTTTTTTTTTTAAAACACATCTGAGTTGTTTCACAGTTGTATAAACTCCTTATTAGGCTTGGTACTGCTTTGAAAATATAAGGAGGCCAAACAATTGAGCGCTGCTGACGTTTGAGCTTTTGCTGTCGAAAATAATAGAAATGTCCTCTTCTGAAATCAAGCTTGCTTACTTTGAAAATATTACTTGTTTAGCATACACTTTGCATCATATATTTTCTTCTTGAATTTCTAACGTCTCTCAACTTCAATCCACTGTTTCAGAAGATTTTTCGGGCCCATTTAGTTGTAGTGCGACACCTCTGTCTAATTTTTGTCCATTTTTTTCCACCCAACAAAACGATTGTACCATTCAAATTAACAAAGGAGGGTCTATTAAAAATGCGCACGATACAAGATGTGTGGCTGTCTCGTCTCGAAAATGTGCTGTAAAAGATGTATCGACTCGAAAAATGTATATTTCTCTATTGAAAGAGCCGTGTCTCGACTCGAATTTTGTCATGAAAACTCCTGTCTCGACTCGTCTCGTGCGCATCCCTTGCCATTTGAAAATTTCGGCCACTTCGATCACCTGTAGGGCGACATCTTCAAATGCGAATTTCAGCTAGCTCAGAATTTTATCCAATTTTTGTCCATTTTTGCACACCCAAGAACAAATTTTGTACCATTCAAATTAACAAAGGAGGGAATTCAAAATTTGGTCACTTCGATCAACTGTAGTGCGACATCTCCAAATTTGTATTTTAACTATCTCAGAATTTTATCCAATTCTTGTCCATTTCTGTCCACCCCAGAAAAAATGTACAATTCAAATAAACTAGGGAGGGTCATTTCAAATTTGGCCACTTCGATCACCTGTAGTGCGACATCTTTAAATTCAAATTTTAACAAGCTTAAAATTTTGTTCAACGTTTGTGCATTCATGTACCACCAACAAAACAATGTGTATTATGAAAATAAACGACGGAGGGTTATTTCAAAAATTGACTACTTCGATTACGTGCAGTGCGACATCTTCAAATTCGAATTTTAATTAGCTCAGAATTTATCCAATTTCCGTACATTTTTGTATCATAAAAAAGTTGTACCATTCAAATTAACAAAAGAGGACCAGTTCAAAATTTTGGCCACTTCGATCACCAGGAATGTGATATCTTTAAATTCGAACTCTATCTTAGAATTTTCCCCATTTTTTGTACGTTTTTGTACCACCAAGATACTTGAAATTCGAATTTGAAAATGTCTCACTACAGGTGATCTAGGTGGTCAATTTTTTAAATGACCTTCCCTGGTTTATTTCAATAGTACAGAATGTATTCCTCGTGGTACAAAAATCTTCAAAAAATTAACACAATTCTGAGCTAATTAAAATTCGAATTTGAAGCTGTCGCGCTAAAGGTGATCGAAATGACCGAATTTATTGAAATGGCTCTCCCTCGTTTATTTGAATGGTACAATTTTTTTTGTGGACAAAAATTGGACAAGATATAATCGATGTAGACAAATTTTGAAATGGCCCTCTCTCGTTTATTTAAATGGTACAAATTTCTTTGTTGGGTGGACAAAAATGGACAAAATTCTGAGCTAGTTAAAAATCGAATTTGAAGATGTCGCACTACATGTGATCGAAGTGGCCGAAAATTAGAAATGTTTCTCCTTCGTTTATTTAAATGGTACAATTTTTTTTCTTGGGTGGACAAAAATGGACAAAAATTGAACAAAATTCTGAGCAAGTTAAAATTCGAATTTGAAGATGTTGCACTACAGGTGATCGAAGTGGCCGAAATTTTGGCATGGCCCTTCTTTGTAACCTTAAATGGTACCAAAGTTTTTCTTGGGTGGACAAAAATGGGCAAAAGGTGGACAAAATTCTGAGTTAGTTAAAATTCGAATTAAAAGATGTCGCACTAAACTAAATGGACCCAGATTTTTCTTTTGGTATTCCTATACAGCCACACGACCACACGATTTCAAATCCACACACACACACAACAGTAGCAACTTTAGGCCGAGATGAGAGACGTAGAAATTTTGTTATATTTGATTTGACATCGTTATTTGTACCTTCTTCCAAAAAGCTGACATTCATGCATCATTGCTAATAGGATGAATCACCCAATCTTTTGTTATTCTTCTTTCACATGACCTTGGAAGATATTCTAAACCTACAATAATGAACAATTTAAAGATTTTGAGTCTATTTATATTAGAAACTTGAAATTCCACTTATAAAGAAAGCTGTCGAACGTTCAAAAATTATCAATTTGTTCGTTCCTTTAAATATGCATTTATATCAATAACGAAATAAACATGCACTAACCTCCGAAATATGCAAATATATGCACTATAAAACTCTGCTATTTTGCCCCAAAACAGCTGAAACGAATTTCTGTTTAAAGAGCATACCAATAGCACATCAGGAATAAAACATGCAAATATGCAAAAATCCGAAGTTTATTTATGACATCTTTGATTAAATCTGTGCTGAGCAAATGTATTTAATTGCAAGTCCAGTATCACGTGAACAAAGACAAGCAATATACTGCAAATACAAAAAAAAAAAAAAAAAAAAAAAAAAAAGTGTTCTCAGCAATCGGCCTTTTCGCTATTCAGCGTTCTTTACCAGAAATGGAACGATTAGCTTCAAACTTCTCTTCCGTACAAGCTGCAGATTACTAAACAGTGAGTGGTCAGTGGTGTCAGAGGGATGAAAGTATCGAAAAAGAAAATTCCTACGAAGGTCGCAGACAAACGACATCCCACACCCTCTGCCCCATCATTCGCGAGGAAAAAATAAAGAAGGGGAGGTAAACTTCTGACTCAATCTTCCAAATTGGATTCGACAACACTGCCATCTATTTTTGTAAGTTTCGTAAAAACAGAAAGCTATGCCCCCTGCAAACGTAAAATTGTACTTCTTTCTGACGACACTATTTCATGGCTTTAGACCAACCCAAAGTTACCAGGAACAGTGAAATTTTCGTACATTGCCAAGTTTTCATGAGATTCATTTTTCTCTCCCAAATGTACGTATGAGAAAAGAAGAGAAGGAGAAACGTAGTAGATTTGTTGGGGAATGTACCAGAGCACTAAAATATTACAGAGGTACTAGATCTAACACGAAAGTACTAGCGGTAGTCACACTGTTGCTAAATCCACCGAAAACGGCAATTCATGCACAACGTCATCTTTCAACTAAAATTTTGTCTTCTCTCTCTCGCACACACACAAACATACATACATACACTGTTTTACCATTTTACCAATCGTTCGTTTACTTAGAAGAGGGGCATGTGCAATATACAGCAGTTATGTAAAATTCACCTCCTCATGGGGAAGCCTGGTGAAGGACAAAGAAAGCCAAGAAATCGCCTAAGGTCCCTTCAAATTGTTGTTTGCCTTCATACTGGAAGTGAAGAGATTTTACAGGGGGATCTTTGTTTTGTTTCGCGGAAATGCTGAATCTGACCAAAGTGCGAAATGGGCTTTGCATCCATGTAGAGATGAAGGGATTATTTCCCTTTCCTAGTGAATAATATTAACTGGAATCTGAGTTACCTTCAGAAACAGTTTCCTACATGACACATAAAACCTTTCGAACTTGATAAGTGTAAAGAAAATTAGGTATAATATTCACGGTACTCCGTTGAAAGCAGAAAATATCACGAAAATGGGTCAAATTCAAACATTGAAGTACATTATTAACAGAGAGGAAATGGGATACCCAAACCATATTTTTAATCATGCCTTTAAATGTATACACTGAGAAAAATCCGTTCTCCGAAGAGGGGTATATTGTACAAATATACAGAATTCTCTTGCTTACTACAGAAATCAGTACGAAGCATACGTTATCCACATGCTACATACGCGCTGCCCTTAGATGTTACATCATACCGTTGCAGGATGTCTGACATCTAACAATTTTCCGTATATCACATGCATATACTTATGTTACATTCCTCAGCTATATGTTATATACGTCCATTTGTATGTGAAATTCTGACCGCCTATATTGTTTCATACGGAATGTACGTATAGATGGAACACTTATACGGAAAGTATAATAAAACATGCGTTTTCAGTTATACCTCTGTTGCACGTTAAGTCCAAAAACTACAGGAATTACGCATGTAACCTCCCCTTTTTAAGTATGCCACCTATATATTTTTTTCTCAGTGTAGCCTATAGCTATTTTTACTAATTCCTTACCCCTATGAAAGTAACCTGTTGAGGATATTCTATCCAACTCCCCAAATATTTCAGACTAAAATCTCTCTTATCCCGCACGATTTCGCCCTGACACTGCTACATAAAGACAATTGTTGTTAAAATCAATACGCATGCCCTTTCCAGGAATAGAAGCCGGTGCCTTAATATAACTCTTAAATTCATCTATATTTTTCTTTATTTTGTCAATTGACCTTGCTTTGATATGGCAACCAGAGTCTAATCTCAGATAAGACTTACAAAATTCAACCACATCTATTCTAGTTCTATCTTTTAGGGAATTCTTCGACTAGTGATCCTCACTGTCCTTTTTTAACCCTATAAATCTGTACTAACTTTTGAGTATACTATAACTCATTTATTCTCATTTCTTTCTATTCTTCTACTTTTATGTAGTTGCTATTATTATTTCACTATATTCTTCATTATTCATTATTTCTATTCTTTTACACTATATTCTTATAATCTTCATATATCTATTTATACGTTTGTCACTATTCTTGTTAAAACATTAGTCAAATCAGGCATTTATTATGTCTACTTCTTGTATTTATCTATATCTCTTTACTTATATCTAATATCTATCTCTCTCTATTATCTATTTCATTCCCTTATTCCGAATGTCAAGAAAACTACCAAGTCAGCTTGTCAATAAATATAAGAAACTTATTTGTTGTCCTTCGTCATCATAACATTACAAATTCACATGTCTGTGTTTACATCTGACATAAAACAAAAACAATAACTTGGACAACAGTACAATCTCATCATAATTTTGAAATGTATTTTCTTTTACTTAATTTTGCGTTTTGTAATTTCTTGCCTTTAATTTTGACTTTAATTTTGTCTTTAATTTTGTTACATCTTTTGTCTTTATTTTAGCCAATTTTTATAGATTTTTAAAATATAAATTTATTTAACTCTAGTTCATCAACAATATATATATATATATATATATATATATATATATATATATATATATATATATATATATATAAATATTTTGACATTATAGAGCAAGTGGGCTGATAGTATACGGTAGTGTCGGGGATGGTGACACTTAGCTGCGACACTGTGGCCAATGCACTTACATCGAACTTTGCTTGTCATCTAAAAATTACTTGACATTAGTGTCTTCGTCTTCGACGTACTTATGAGCAATTTATATTCATGTATTGAGACTAGCAAAACAAATGTCAATGTTTCAGAATGTAAAAAAAGAAGTAGTAGTAGTAGTCAGGGTCGAGGAGCCTCAGATAACTAACAGCGGAGAAATATTATCTTCTTTACTATTTTTTCCTTGCCTCGTGAGCTTATTTGAATTTAAGACCTTTAGGCAACTTTGAATCACGCCGAATGGTGATTATGGGAGAATTAATGCAATGGAGAAAATGGTAGGATATGAGACAGCTCCGAGAAAACACACACACACTCGATGTTTGTCCACCACGAAGCTCACACGCCACTGACTGAGATTGAGCAGACTACTACACGCACCAGACGTGAATGCTTCACGTTGAAGTTACCATGACAATTCTTGTCTTGTTTGATCTGGGTAATAACTTTGTTGTATCTTGATGGGCATGGTGCGGTCTGCCACAGTTTACTTTCGTTCGCATGATATGCAATATTTTACGAGAGAAGACTAAACAAAACGAGACAAACGAGACGAGACGAGCACATCTTTTCGAGATGAGACATGTTTTGCATGAGACGCTAAAGATTTGCCACTAAAAATAAGGTATTTTCTGCATATGAAACATTCTATTTTGCTGTGGGAAATATTGACATTTGAACCCTTTATATTTGTTCAAATTCCACGTTAAATGGTTTGTCTGCATTTTATATAGCCTCAGTTCTGAGAAGGACACCAAACTCCTATCTCACCAACCTAACTGAAGATACTTTAGTTATGTAAGCAGGCCTGAAGCCACCTTTGGAATCCTTGGACTAAAAAATATACAAGAGAGCAATATAGGCCTATAGCTCCTTACGGCCAATGGCAATGGATTATAACTGATTAAAATCCGTATTTATTCGGTGTAAAGACTTCAAAATATTTTATGTTGGACTTTGCTCAGCAAAAAGTTTCTAAATCTACATTACTGCCCCTAAAATGTGAAATTCAGGTAGGGGGTGGATGACCTCTAAACGAACGCCCCTCTCATATAAAATTCTAGATTGCATCTTGTCATGTTTTTCTTTCTTTCATCTCGGATTCGTAGTTGTGAAAATATCACGTTTTCCGTTTGTGTACTCTTTTGGACACACCCTGCATTTATTTAATTATGCATCATTGACTATGATATTCGGAGCTTGGCTTGTTAATCATTCTCACGCCGCAGCGTACACAATATAATGTTATTATCGTAAATTTATGAGCATGGAGGTGGAAATTAGCCCTCCTCCCCCATTTAATCCTTGTCTAGCGATTGTCATATGAAACTCTAGTCCGCACCCTTTCATGTGGTTTTTGTTTCATTTATTTCGTACCCTTGGCTACGAAGATACTACGTTTGCTGAGGAAAATGAACTTTTCTGCAATTATACTTGGGTCCCTTGCGCTCTGAACGCTGCATATCTAAAAATTTTTTATAAAAACTGAGTTGGAGATAAATTTATCCTGCAACTCAAATTTTTTGAAACGCATAGAATTAGTTTGTTTAGTTTGATTGATTTCAACTAACTATAGCATCAGTAACGAGGCTATATGAAACAGGGTTTTTTGTTTAAAGTGGGATCCGAACTACTAATTTTGAAGTTTTACGTTGGATCGCATTCAAAATCTGTACAGCAAATTCCGTCGTCTCGTGCCTCTGCTCTCAAATTTTAATATTAAAAGACCGAAAATTGCGCCCTGTAGCGTGGTGCATACATACAGACAGACAAACAAATTGAGATCAACTTGTCCCAGACACTGACTTTCGGCACTGGTGTTACAATAAGTATCACGTTTTAATGGTTAGTTACGCGGGTGACTGCCATTCCTTGCACTTTCTCGCCTGGTCCCTTCATACAAGCTATGCCAAAGTGTAAAGTTTTTAAGAAAATTTAGAACTGAAGTGGGGAAGGGACGAAATAAAATTTTCATAATATAATGAAAAAGACATTGTTGACACAAAATTAATTCTTTCCTGAAGTTTCCAGTTGCATCTCAACCACATCACTGACGTTAGAATCATCAGAAGTAGTTTTCAGATCGACACTTTTATCATCTGTTTTGGTTTCCAGTTTTTTCACAGCATTGCATTTTTCATGATTCTTCATTCTTTGAACTAAATCTACCATTTCTTTCTTACATGTTTTGCAACGAGCTCGTATGGTCGTTTTCTTATCTGATGGAGTTTGAGTTACTTTAATAAATTTGCTCCAAATGATGTCCTTTTTCTTCCCGTGAAACTCATGTTAAATGATTACAAGTAGTACGAAGACTGAGAACCAACATGCACTGTATCAACGAATGCATGCGATATTTTAATTTCAGAACCGCAATTTAGCAAATAATCTTTTGTTTGTTTTCTGAATACAACACAAAAATTTATTTCCATGATAATTATTTTATTTACTTTTTTAAATATCATTTCTACAAGTAGTCCAACCTTTGGCTACGACACTTCTTTGCAAATTCACTGAGAAGCACTTAAACAATACCATATACAAAAAAAGGGGAGGAGAGACAAAATAAATTGTAGATCACCAGATTGACCTGCTGTAGCGAAGAGAAATCAAAATATTCATATAGGAAGAAAAGAGTCTTCTGAATGGGGAGCACTTTTCGACAATTTTCTTTCTCTGCCTTTTTTTTTTTTTTTTTTTTTTTTTACAAAAATGATATAAAATAAAAATAAACGTATGTTTAAAACAAGTCTTAATAAATACACGTGTTTAAAACAAAATGTTTGAAACGTATACAAAATTTGTTTTAAATAAAATCAATTGTTTAAAACAAGTTTTAAACATTTTGTTTTAAACAAAACAACCCTGCCAACAGTACACTCATGTTTTGTTGTTTGGCGTATGCACTGTGAATTTCAATTTCAAAAATGCAGATTTTAGGTCAACTTTTCTTGTGATTAGATTAATCCGAGATACTTTGCTTGTGAACCATGTCATCAATATTCCGTATCACAGCAAAATTGAAATTTCATGAACTGTTTGGTTTTTAAGTTACATACTCTGAGTAAAATGCAAAATAAGAGTATACAAACTTTGATATAATGTGATATATTACGAGAGGCTACTGAAAACCAAGGAGGTAGATGCAATGATGAAATCGTACAGTTTTGAAGAATATATCTCTGTATGTGTAAATACAAATTTTCATATTAACCCCTTTCGGAATTGTTTTTGCAATGCTGTAAACATCTATGCCTATTCTGGCGCTTACTTAAACTAACAGATATTCACAAAGCACAGGAAAACTGTAAGCTTCTCTCTTCTATTGACAGCAAGCGGGATACAGCCGCTCAAACATCGAAACGCGTGACACGCGTCAAAATACGGAAGTGAAAAGTGAAAAGCAACGCGTCCAGCGCGTCAAAATATGGCAAGGGGTTAATAACGAAATTCTTATTGTGTTTTTTAGGCCTTTAAAGTGATCACGTGTGCCCAAACAGCGAATTTCACGAACGTTGAGATCACAGCTATCATCAAATTTTTGTTCCAAGAAGGAAAATCACCGAAGTAAATTCATGAGGACATGAATGAAACACCATGAGACACTCCTCCGTCATATGCAGTGATGAAGAAGTGAGTGACACACTTTAATCATGGTAATTTCTCACGAGATGATGTTTTACGTTGAGGATGACCAAAAGCAATGTCTCTCCCCGAAATCATGGATGAAATTCGATGAAATTCATGATATTATTCTTGAAATTTGCAGAATTTGAGCAAAACGTGTAGACGAGATTGTGGCCATTTCTCTGGAACACGTCGATAGCATAATACATAGTGACTTGCGCATGCGCAAGTTCTCGGTATAATGGGTTCCAAAAAATCTGTCAGAAAATCAAAAGAGTAAAAGAGTGACGGCAACAAGGGAAGTCTTCTCTCATTTTTACCGCTATGCCGATCAATTTAATAATAACCATGAGCGAACCATGGTTGTACCACTACGATCCTGAAACGAAGCAACAATCAATTCAGTGGTAGAACTCATTTTCCCCTCGGCCCAAGAACTTACAGAGACAGAAGTCTACTAGAAAAGTGCTTGCAACCTTCTTCTGGGATAAGGATGGAATTATATTCATAGAACACCTGCCCAAAGGTCAAACATTAAATGGAGAACCTCTGTATTAGTCACAAAACTGAAAGACAAATTGAAAGAATGTTATGAAAAGTTGAAAGAAAAAGTATTCTGTACTTCAGGATAATGCATCTGCATATCAAGCACTGGAAACACAACTGACATTGCATGATGTAGGGTTTCTATGTTTAAATCATCCCCCTTATTCCCAAAATTTAGTTTCGTCTAGTATTTATTCCCTAAACTAAAATTACATTTGAAAGGACGCCATTTTGGATCTGATAAAGGTAGTGCTGTGAACAGTGGTTCAAGCATCAGTCTCCCGACGTTTTAACTGGTCTTCAAGAGGTAGAGCACCTTGCAAGGAAGTATTGAACTTCGAAAAGATGATGTAAAATAACAAAAATTCCTTCATTCCATGTGCATTACTTCTGAGTTGGGCTACGAACTTTTCAATAGGTCCTCGGACATTTCTGCTCAATATGGCAGACAATATGGTATACGTCAAGTCAGTGAATTGTGTTTCAGAAAAAAAATGTAGAACCTTTAAATAAAACAAAATGTGTAATTGAAAACTCGAAATCTGGGTAAATACACACGAGCTATTTAATGTATATAATATAATTAATGGTTTTACCTTTTCTTTTGTTTCTAATCTTAGTTGATCCATTGCAAAGAAAACAAGTCAACTAACTCGATTATTGTGTTTCGCTAGGCACAATCAGTGTTGCCAACCTGAAACGTTATAAAATTCCATCTCGAGAAGCAGAAACTTCCACTTTGCGCTTAAATTGTGCGCTATACTAATATCAAAATTTTCAAAACTTTGAATATATACACAATTAAATTAGTTTCTATCTGCCATATGTGAGTGAGTTATCAAAAAGAAAAATCCGATTGTCTGAGTTTATAAAACAGCTTATGAATAATTTTTCCTTAATTAAAAGAAACAATTGAAAAGCCTGATGAAAATAAGTACATATTATTACACGTTTCACGCTTTTATGCCATGATCTTCCACTGAACGTAATAAAACTCATTCATTTCATATGAAACGATTTGGAAATTGGACGTCTCTCGTTCTACCCTCTTCCTGTAAATTCAGTTCTTCACCTGTAAGTTCACCTTACATTCATGGTTCCTTAGTTCATATATGTTACCATTATGAAATAGATTTTCCTCAATGAGCTACGTAAAAACAAAAGTATTTGACATGTATTGAACAATTACCAAAATTCAAAGTAAATTCAATAGCTTCTGAAAATTGAAAACTATTTACAAAATGAAAGCTTAATTTCAGGTGAATAAATATAAAACATGCTGCCAGCGCAAGAAAAAAATCATCTCAAATTTTCATGGAAAGAAAGAAAAGGAAATAGCTGAGCAACCAGATTGGTAGACAAATGAAATAATGCATCCGAAGAAACACTTGAAAATTTTGGAAAACAAAAGAAGAAAATACTAAATTCGTCTCTCCTTCAGCGACAGTAAAGAAATCTCCGTGATAACACCGACAAATCGTTGTCAAGTTAGTAAGGAATTAACCCTACATAAATTCATATTAATGGGAAGTTTTTTTCAGTGATATACTAAATACGAATACTAACAAGACAAAACTAAAAAGTTAACACCATATTTAACCATTAGAGAATGCTTATATGTAGTCATCATGTAATAAGCAATCATTTAGCTTCCATTTGAGAGGATGTAATATCCATAGGATCCTAAAATAACTATACTATTAGAGTAAAGTGAGAATTGAATTATTTTAATGTGTATCGCCTTGATGCCAAGTGGGCTAACTCCAAATTTGAATTTTCGGTAAGGAAAGTTGAAGTTCAATATCTCAAGAACAATCCATAGTTCTTTTACTGTTTACATTTTGTTTTAAAAAAGAAATCTTCAGAAATGAATGTAATCAGTATATTATTTAGTTTTTTTTTTTCTGGTAGTTAGGCCACTTCTCATCTGAGTAGTCCGTTTATTGTAATATACTATGTAAAATAGTTATATATCCGTATCGTAATATGTGATACACAACAAGTGTTACATTACACACATTTGCCTCTGCTGATTTTTTTTTTCGAGCAAAGAAAAGGGCGATCATAACCAGAATATACTACTTTCCATTTCATGAGCAATGAAGTGGGCCAAACCAGAGCCCCTTTTCGAGATGCGATGTAGTGGGATAACACTATGGCGGACAACATTAAGAGAGAAGAGGAAAATATATTAAAATATAAAGAAAAAGGGGATATATTTACAGATACAAGGTTACAAGTAGAGAAATAAATAATAAGAAAACAAATTCTGAGGTAAATTTTAATTGTCTGAGCATAAGATTCAAAAATATGAGGTGCGGGGTTTTGTCCATTTACGTGGGAGTTTTGACCGTTTCGACGTGTGGGGGCTTTGACCATTTGTGTGGGAGTTATGACCGTTTCGATGTGTGGGGGCTTTGTCCATTTATGTGGGAGTTGTGACCGTTTCGACGTGTGGGGGTTTTGACCGTTTCGACGTGTGGGGATTTTGTCCATTTATGTGGGCGTTATGACCGTTTCTACGTGTGGGGGATTTGTCCACTTATCACCTTGTCCACTTTGGATCATAAGCGATTTTTGGATTTTTTAAAATTATTTTCAGCGTGTGAAACTTACAAGACATGCAATCACGATCATTACAGAGTGTGGGGGATTTGTCCGATTGAGTGGGGGTTTTGTCCATTTATGTGGCAGTTGTGACAATTTCTGCATGTGGGGGTTTTGTCCATTTGTGTGGGGGTTTTGTCCATTTATGTGGGGATTGTGACCGTTGCTATGTGTGGCTGTTTTGTCCATTTGTGTGGGGGTTATGACCGTTGGAGGTTATGACCGATTACCAGTGTGGGGGTTTTGGCTGTGGGGGTTATGACCGTTCGTGTATTTGGGGGATTTGTCCATTTGTGTGGGGGTTATGACCGTTTGTGTGGGCGTTTTGACATTTCTTGAGTGTGGGGGTTTTGGCTGTGGGGGTTATGACCGTTCGTGTATTTGGGGGATTTGTCCATTTGTGTGGGGGTTATGACCGATCGTGTGGGCGTTTTGACATTTCTTGAGTGTGGGGGTTTTGGCTGTGGGGGTTATGACCGTTCGTGTATTTGGGAGATTTGTCCATTTGTGTGGGGATTATGACCGATCGTGTGGGCGTTTTGACATTTCTTGAGTGTGGGGGTTTTGGCTGTGGGGGTTTTGACCGGTTCCCTCTTAAAAACCAAACTTCTTCACGTGTTGTAAATGTGCCATTGCAATTTGTTGATTCGACACCAAGGAAAATTTTGCAGGGAATCACGAATATAATAATTCTTCAATGCTTCACTGCAAAAGTACTTAGTAGATCGAGCTGAAATTCAGTACTCAGATGGGAACTAAAATTGGGTAGTTCTGAAACAACGCAACTAAATGTAAGTTAAATGAGTGTTTAATAAATCACAAAAAACTACATATTACTGATATGCATATATCATTTCATCTGTGATATATTAAATTGTTCCCGTGGGACACATTCACAAGTACTGTTGGTGACTTGAGTAGTTCCACCTCCAGACTCAAGATGTCAGAAAGTGAAACTCTTCTAATTCTGAACACAATAACAGTTACATGTCAACTGATTAAGAGATGACACATGCAATTCGGACTCCAGTTATAAATGTCATTGGTACTTAGTCACAAAAGAACCAATATAATGAGCTTGACTTAAGGCAAAGTCCAGATCATTGTATATACAAGGGAAAATATTGAGAATGATTTCTGTGGCTTCCAGATGAATTGTCATCGAAAGAGTACAAGGATATGTATGCCTGTTTTTAAGCTCGTTTCCGATAACCATAAAAAGACTTTCACAAAGCAATTATCTTGAATGTGTTTCAATTTTGTTTTGGTATCCTGTTAAATAATACCTAAAAGCTTCTGTTTACTAAAATGCGACCGTAGCTAAAGACATCCTTGAACTTCGTGCTTTCTTAGCTTACGAAATAACTTGTGTGAATATTTTCTCAGTATCACAGCTTAACAGACTGGTTCGCATTAAATACTGTTCTTTTTATCACACAGTTGTTATTAAAAATGAAGAATAACTTCTCATACAACTTCTTGAAAACCTGTGACATACATTATAATTTTTTTTATTATGTTTCCTAATTGTTTCCATTTTCTTCATATTTTACCCAGTGTGCGTCCAACTTTCTTGTCATTATGCTCATGAACTGTTTAATTAATTGAGTGCGTGATGAGTGTACTTGCAAGAACCCGTCATGGAAATGCAGTCGAATCTCAACCAACGAAACACGTCCCAGTAGCATGATCCTTGGACCGAGTTAGATGTCTTTAGCTAAGCGATAACTGTAAGTAAAACTTAATACAAATAGTCATTATTCAAATTTATTCGTACGTACCATACCCAAGTACCGGTACAATACAGTGCACATAATTCTGAAATAGTTACTCAACCCATTAATTTTGAAAAGTTATTAACGTTGCTATGCTTCGCTGAAAATGCTAATCGAGACAAGCTTCCTGACATTATTTCGGGAGCAAGGTGGCTCAGTGGTAGTAGGTCCCTTGTTGGATTGCGGATTAAGTAAGTTTGTGGGGGACAACATCATGTTTGAGGTTTTTCTGGGTTACTCGTCTTTCCTCCCACACTTACATCCCACCTATTCTCTCGTCATCATTCACTTGTCTTAATCACCTTTATCTCTTAACTTAAAGGACATAGTGGGACGTTAAGTGATAGATTGTATTTAATTTTCTCGTTGCTTCACATGTAGATGAAAACTATCATGTAAAATACAAAACTAAAGAAATGAGGACCAGATTTCTGAAAGGTCGAATTACCAAGGTTCAAATTACCAGGACCCTATTGCAATGAGATGAACATACCGAAAAATTTATCCATGAAACCCCAAAATAACTTGAGTATGGAGGGAATCCAGTGCAATGACTAAAGTTGTGGGAAAAAAAGGTAAAGTCTTTACGTGTAGTTAAGTATTATCTGTCAGGAAAGTAAATGTACACCTATTTTTCGAGTCTGGCATTCCTGCGCTCCATAAGTGGAGAGTATGAGAATTAAATCAGTCAAATGTCAAATCTGAATAAGACATTGCAGAGGAGCACAAGCTGTGAATACGAATAGCGCATAGTGTAAATAAAGGACGACACCGAAAGAGAAAGCCAGAAACAGCTGTTAAACTTAGAAAAAAGAGTAAAAATTGTCGAAGTGGGAACATAAAACACAATTACAACAAATACGCCGACAACTAAACGTTCACCACGCCATGATCTTGGTGTAGTGGTTAAGGTGCTGGCTTACAAGTGAAAAGGACGCGAGTTCGAATCCACGTCAAATTGTGTTAATAATACATACAAATTTTTAAAAATTGTGTTAATAATACATACAGCTCATGAGAGATGGTAAAAGAGGTCGTATTTAGTCTTTCTTAGCAATTATTATTGGTAATGTTTAGTACTGATAATACTTTTTGTCTTTGCGTATTGCTTTTATTCTCTTCTTAATTTTGAATGAGAAGAATATCCAAACAAATGCCATCAAAATTCATCATATTTTGAATGTAAACGCCATTTGCAATTAGTAAAGAATAAAAAATGAACGTTCCGATGTAGCTGCAAAAGTAAAAAGAAAAACATAGAAGTGGAATGTTCGAATCCATACTCATGGTTATTAAAAATACAATTTCTACATGCTTTACACCTCCCGACCACGTTTGTACGTTAGCAAATAAGAGGTTTGTGTTTAGGTTAGGCTGGTCAATATGTTTTGCAAAGAGGCCCGGTTTAGCTCTGACGCACCACAGGTGCGAGCAGGGAGCAAAACACCTTTTCTCTCTCCCTCTGTGTGTCTATTTATCTATCTATCTGTATGTATATATATATAACGCTATTTGTGAATGCCATAGCCACCCTAATTTTCAGCGGATTGAGACAAAGCTTGGCACAAACATTAATTCTTGAAATATCTTGATGAGTTCGACAACCAGAATAATCAGATGAAAATATTCAAAATGGCGGCCCTTCAAACTCTTAAAAACTTCCAAGGGAACCAAATTTCGCCCATAAATAGGTATTCAGAAAGTTTGAATAACTTTTCCTCTTTTACTGAAATATTTGTGTGCAGGGACTTACTGAAATATTGGACCCGATTAATCGCATAAAGAAGGTTCACGCCCTTTCGCTACGGTCAGGCTTTTTTTTTTTGTTTGCAGGAGAGGGGTTATTTTCGTATCGGAACAAGACGATTATAAGTGACGATATGGAATTACACATTAAAAGTGAAGTAGCTTCTGAAACGTGTTATTTGAAAGAATAATATAATAAATGTGCTTTCCACTAACATAGAGAACTGTAAATCATGTATTTCAAGTTCGGGAGCGTGAATGGCGAGGAGTATTATTTGATTTGCTTTTTAGTAACACATTGCATTGCAAATAAAGGTAGGCAACATTGGTGGTAAGTAAAATATTATTATCATTATTATTATTATTATTATTATTATTATTATTATTATTATTATTATTATTATTATTATTATTATTATTATTATTATTATTATTATTATTATTATCGACAGCGTCTTTTCATTACGTGTGCATGTTTGACATGAAGCCAAAGAGAAGATCCATCATTCGAAGAAAGAATAAGAATAGTCAGTTACTTTAACTGTGAACGACAGCGAAAAATACGAAAAGAGTGATTAGCTGTAGCGAAAAGAAACAATACTTTCTCTCAAATGGATAAAAAACCAAGCCGAGATAGATTCGAACTCGCATGGACGGCGTGAAAAGTCAGTGCTTTGTCCACTTTTCTTTCAACTGACTCACCGAACGTGTTTCAGTAACTTACTTATTGCTAATTTTACTTGCTTCACACGTTCAACTTGCTTTTTCTAATAATTTATAACGACAGAGACACGAAGAGCGAAACATAAGGAACAGTTAAAAATCATAGATGCTCTCCCGGAATCGAACCCGGGACACCAGACACGAAAGTCGCAAGTGCTAGCCACTAGACCAGAGGGAGGGCACTACTCACTCTGTGTGTCGTTAGAGATTAGGACCACTGTATTGCCAGCTATCACTTCTGTGGGTTGTATACTATGATCACATGTTTCTTCTTTGCTGGAAGAGTTAAACCTACATTCTATGTAATATATGAGGTATTTAGGCCTACATGCTCTTCATATAATGTAATGAAAGGGTCATGCTGGGAAGAAAAAGAACATTCCTTGGACAAAACGGAAACTATTGGCATCAGAAATATTTATCTAGGAGGCATGCGCAGTAGTATATTTCAGAATAGTTACTGTTTAGTTCAGTAAACGAAGAAAGGGGTGTAAAAAAGCAAATATGTCGCGTCAACGAGATCGATCAGAGTTGACAGAGGCGGAAGCAGATGTGTAGTAAAACAACAACTTGGTTAAATTGATAATTGGTTCTTTATTCTGTAGTAGATCGTATCACAACTTTACAGGAGAGCAGAGAAAGACTTACTAAGGCTGTCATATAGTAAGCTTTAGTAACACGATCATATAGACACAAATGGATGTAACTGTGAGTACTACAACTTGGATTTATCGAAAGCCGTTTAGATATTCAGTGTTTTGTAGGGTTGTATAAGACACAAAAAAGATAAGACACAATACAATTCTTCATACCTCAGCTTCCAGTAACTAGATACATGCAATTTCTGGTTAGATACTGATACTGAAACTGCTGTCGGATTTTAATACATGACGTATTGCAGGATACAAAATGCTTTGCATTATTTGTTTGTTTGTAGACAGCTACTAGCTTAGTGTTCTGAAAGGTTGTGTATAAACTAGGGATAGCCAATTCCGGAATTATTACTTTCCGGACTCCCGAAGGTAAAACCGGACAAATTTCGGAATTAGGAAAATTCCCATTTTGGAATAATTCCGGAATTCGGAAAAATCCGGAATTTAGAAATTTCTGATTTCGTTAACATTCCGGAATTCGAAGCAATCCGGATTTTTTCGAAATCCGGAGTTTTTCTCAATTCCGGAATTTTCTAAATTCCGGATTCTTCCCGAGTTCCGGAATTTTTCTGAATTAGGGAGTTTAACTGAATTCCATAATTTTCCGAAATCCGGAAAGTGAAAGTTCCGCTTCCAAAAAATGAATTTATTTTGGTTAATATGAATCGCGGCGGAAATAAGTCTTTGACCAGGTAATGGCGACTGCTTTGAAAGAAATGGGGTGTATGAGAACTCAATCATATTTGTAGTTTCGTGTGGAGAAAAAACAATCTTGTGAACCAGCGGTTTAAGAAAAACTCAAGTTATTAATGTAAATTTTGCCGACATCATAAAAGAAATACGAAAGACATTTTTAATCGAAGAAATATAACATACAAGTTTGCAAGCGGAGAGAAAGAAACCTAACGTAACCAGACTAAAGACGAATCGTTTACCGCGTAGCGATCAAGGTCAAGCTGTTTTCGAGGGCAAGTTTCGAGTTGAGTCGAGTTTGATAATGGCTCGCTCGCTCGTTCAGTTCGTTTTAACTCGCTTTGAAATAATGGCCTGATTAGACTGGAAAGCGAAAGCCATGACAAATGTAAGCAGTAATGTGGAATACTTTAGTGTTGCTCACGACAGGGGTGCGTCTCGTCTCGTAATTTTAGTGCATCTCGTGGGGCAATTTTAGTGTATCTCGTGGGGCAATTTTAGTGTATCTCGTCTCGTCTAGGTAACGAGAAGACAAGAGTTTTTTTTTTACTAGACAGCCTCGAATGTCGTAATCACCAATATAAGTATATACTGTAGTTCTTAAAATCAAGGCTGAGACCTGCACTGTCGAATTCTTGAGCCCAAGCAGAAGACCAACTCGGATAGTGATATCAACCGGCTCGGCTTGTATCAACTGAGCGAACAGCTCGAGTCCGCTCGGTTGGGATGAGCCGATGACCCGAGACGGCTCAGTTAGAACGAGCAATCGACTCCGCTCAATTGAGCCGATGGCTCGAGCTTTCTCGGTTGGGATGGGTCCCTTAATCGGCTCATGTGAACCGGTTCAAGCCAGCTAAGTTGAAACTAGTCCATCGGCACGTTTCGATTCAGCTGAACTAAGCCTATGGCTCAAATTGGCTCGGTTGGGTGAGCTGTTGGCTCGGCTCTCTTCTCGGTTCGGTTTGATAGTGAATGAGCTGTAAGCTGAGCCGCTCGAGCCGTTGAGAAGCCTAAACCCGGTCCCAGCTGTTTTGAACATGTTTGGCTGAACCCTATACCTTTTAACAATTTTTAGCTCGAGCCCGAATACTTGCCCCTTCGGAACTCAAACACAGAACGTGACCGATGTTCTTCCCTCCTGAAGACTTCTCGACGACCGAGATCGACAGTCAATTGGCTTTTACTATTCAGATACAAACCGTATATCTTTTAAAAATTATAAACGGTGTTGATATAATAATAATAATAATAATAATAATAATAATAATAATAATAATAATAATAATAATAATAATAATAATAATAATAATAATAATAATGAAAGTTTTAAACTTGCCTTTGAAATTTGGCAAAATTTACTTAAAAGTAGAGATTTCGGGGAAAGGGTTCCGTACCTTCAAGACACACCTCTGCAACTACCAACATTTTAAAGTACAACGTTCCGTTGAAGTTTCATGTAGAAAGTATTCTACTGTATGTTTTAAGGAAAATAACTGTAATAAATATAACTGAATATCACGCAACAGTAAGGCATATAATAAACTAATTTTTAGGATATGCAGAGGTAAATATAAAAGCTTTGCTACAAAATACCTACACAGAGCATAATTCAATGACCTCTGAAATATAATGTAACGAAATAGCCAATGAGATTCAGTCTACAGAGCAATTGTTACTTAAAGAATGGACATACACTATTTCGAGAATCAAGACAAGACGGGAAATGTTTACCATACTTTTCGTCTCGTCTCGATTCTCATCTCCAAAGAGAGACGAAAATTTTGAGTTAGCCTTGACCCGTCTCGAATGTAAAATGTTAATTCTCATGTTATTTTATTTGTTTTAGAAACGAGATGAAAAACTCCTCGAGAATGAGAATGAGAAACCAAATGTTACGTTTCTGCTTGTAATGGTATGACCTGAGCGATAAGTAGCTCCTAGCTTTTAATCTTCTACGAGATAATAATAATAATTATTAGTTTATTATTATTACTATTATTATTCCTGAAGATTTGATAGTTCAAGTATTGAAACATCCGAGTATTCAAATATCTGAATATAATAAAACGTATGTTATCGCCAATCAATAGCCATCAAAAATCCTAAAGTAAAAAAAAAATACAATGTGCATTCGCACAAGCACCTTGACCACTAAACCACGATGGCTACGCAGTAAAAGATTCGTTTTTAGTCTGGTTACGTTAGATTTCTTTGTCTCCGCTTGCAAACTTGTATGTTATATTTCTTCGATTCAAAATGTCTTTCGTATTTCTTTTATGATGTCGGCAAAGTTTACATTAATAACTTGAGTTTTTCTTAAACCGCTGGTTCACAAGATTGTTTTTTCTCTACACGAAACTACAAATATAACAGATTGAATTCTCATACACCCCATTTGTTTCAAAGCACTCGCCATAACCTGGTCAAAGACTTATTTCCGCCGCGATTCATATTAACCAAAATAAATTCATTTTTTGGAAGCGGAACTTTCACTTTTCGGATTTAAGAAAATTATGGAATTCAGTTAAACTCCCTAATTCAGAAAACTTCCGGAACTCGGGAAGAATCCGGAATTTAGAAAATTCTGGAATTGAGAAAAATTCTGGATTTCGAAAAAATCCGGATTGCTCCGAATTCCGGAATTATTCCAAAATGGGAATTTTCCTAATTCCGAAATTTGTCCGGTTTTACCTTCGGGAGTCCGGAAAGTAATAATTCCGGAATTTGCTATCCCTAGTTTATACACAACCTTTCAGAACACTAAGCTAGTAGCTGTCTACAAACAAACAAATAATGCAAAGCATTTTGTATCCTGCAATACGTCATGTATTAAAATCTGACAGCAGTTTCAGTATCAGTATCTAACCAGAAATTGCATGTATCTAGTTACTGGAAGCTGAGGTATGAAGAATTGTATTGTGTCTTATCTTTTTGTGTCTTATACAACCCTGCAAACCACTGAATATCTAAACGGCTTTCGTTAAATCCAAGTTGTAGTACTCACAGTTACATCCATTTGTGTCTATATGATCGTGTTACTAAAGTTTACTATATGACAGCGTTAGTAAGTCTTTCTCTGCTCTCCTGTAAAGTTGTGATACGATCTACTACAGAATAAAGAACCAATTATCAATTTAACCAAGTTGTTGTATTACTACACATCTGCTTCCGCCTCTGTCAACTCTGATCGATCTCGTTGACGCGACATATTTGCTTTTTTACACCCCTTTCTTCGTTTACTGAACTAAACAGTAACTATTCTGAAATATACTACTGCGCATGCCTCCTAGATAAATATTTCTGATGCCAATAGTTTCCGTTTTGTCCAAGGAATGTTCTTTTTCTTCCCAGCATGACCCTTTCATTACATTATATGAAGAGCATGTAGGTCTAAATACCTCATGTATTACATAGAATGTAGGTTTAACTCTTCCAGCAAAGAAGAAACATGTGATCATAGTATACAACCCACAGAAGTGATAGCTGGCAATACAGTGGTCGAAATCCCTAATGACACAGAGAATGAGCAGTGCCCTCCCTCTTGTCTAGTGGCTAGCACGTCGACTTTCGTGTCTGGTGTCCGGGGTTCGATTCCCGGCGGGAGAACATCTATGATTTTTAACTGTTCCTTATGTTTCTGTGTTCGTGTCTCTGTCGTTATAAGTTATTAAAAAAAGCAAAAGAACGAGTGAAGCAAGTCAAATTAGCAATAAGTAAGTTACTGAAACACGTTCGGTGAGTCAGTTAAAAGAAAAGTGGACAAAGCACTGACTTTTCACGCCGTCCATACGAGTTAGAATCAATCTCGGCTTGGTTTTTATCCATTTGAGAGAAAGTATTGTTTCTTTTCGCTACAGCTAATCACTCTTTTCGTATTTTTCGCTATCGTTCACAGTTAAAGTAACTGACTATTCTTATTCTTTCTACGAATGATGGATCTTCTCTTTGGCTTCATGTCAAACATGCACACGTAATGAAAAGACGCTGTCGATAATAATAATAATAATAATAATAATAATAATAATAATAATAATAAAAATATGAAATGTTAGTAGCTAACTCGTGTTTTTATTTCGACAATATAATTTTATATTATTATGTGGAAATAAGTAAGGCTGGCTGGCGCCCCCCCACTAATTTTTTTCGATGAGCCTTATGGGTCCACAGTGTCCAACGTTGGTCCCATCTCACTATCACCTCCTGTTCTCTCGATATAAGTTATCGACATTTTGCCTAAAGAGGGCTCTGCCGTGGCTTCATGACTACCCATGACAATGACTCTTCGTTCGTTTTGCATTGAAATCGCTTATTTTTCTGATTACTATGAGTTCATAACGTTCCTCCCATCACTCTACAATTTCCCGTTCTCTCGATATAAATTGCTAATATTTTGTTTGTAAGGGAGATATGGCGTTACAATTATTACGTTTGAAGAAGAATTGAGGAAGATATTGCCTTGCCACAAACAAAACCTATTATTATTATTATTATTATTATTATTAATAATAATAATAATAATAATAATAATAATAATAATAATAATAATAATAATAATAATAATTTATTTACCACGAATGCTGCCTACCTTTATTTGCAATGCAATGTGTTACTAAAAAGCAAATCAAATAACACTCCTCGCCATTCACGCTCCCGAACTTGAAATACATGATTTACAGTTTTCTGTGTTAGGGGAAAGCACATTTATTATATTATTCTTTCAAATAACACGTTTCACAAGTTTCTTCACTTTTCATGTGTAATTCCAAATCGTCACTAATAATCATCTTGTTCCGATAGAAAAATAACCCCCCTCCTGCAAACAAACAAACAAAAATAAAAGCCTGACCGTAGCGAAAGGGCGTCAACCTTCTTTATGCGATTAATCGGGTCCAATATTTCAATAAGTCCCTGCACACAAATATTTCAGTAAAAGAGGAAAAGTTATTCAAACTTTCTGAATACCTATTTATGGGCGAAATTTGGTTCCCTTGGAAGTTTTTAAGAGTTTGAAGGGCCGCCATTTTGAACATTTTCATCTGATTATTCTGGTTAACGAACTCATCAAGATATTTCAAGAATTAATGTTTGTGCCAAGCTTTGTCTCAATCCGCTGAAAATTAGGGTGGTTATGGCATTCACAAATAGCGTTATATATATATATATATATATATATATATATATATATATATATATATATACATACAGATAGATAGATAAATAGACACACAGAGGGAGAGGGAAAAGGTGTTTTGCTCCCTGCTCGCACCTGTGGTGCGTCAGAGCTAAACCGGGCCCCTTTGCAAAACGTATTGACCAGCCTAACCTAAACACAAACCTCTTAATTGCTAACGTAGAAATGTGGTCGGGAGGTGTAAAGCATGTAGAAATTGTATTTTTAATAACCATGAGTATGGATTCGAACACTCCACTTCTATGTTTTTGTTTTTACTTTTTGCAGCTACATCGGAACGTTCAATTTTTATTCTTTACTAATTGCAAATGGTGCTCACATTCAAAAAATGAGGAATTTTGGTGGCATTTATTCGGATATTCTTCTCTTTCAAAATTAAGAAGAGAATAAAAGCAATACGCAAAGACAAAAAGTATTATCAGTACTAAACATTACCAATAATAATTGCTAAGAAAGACTAAATACGACCTCTTTTACCATCTCTCATGAGCTGTATGTATTATTAACACAATTTTTAAAAATTTGTATGTATTATTAACACAATTTGACGTGGATTCGAACTCGCGTCCTTTTCACTTGTAAGCCAGCACCTTAACCACTACACCAAGATCATGGCGTGGTGAACGTTTAGTTGTCGGCGTATTTGTTGTAATTGTGTTTTATGTTCCCACTTCGACAATTTTTACTCTTTTTTCTAAGTTATCATCTGTTTCTGGCTTTCTCTTTCGGTGTCGTTCTTTATATACACTATGCACTATTCGTATTCACAGCTTGTGCTCCTCTGCAATGTCTTATTCAGATTAAACTTTTCTTTTTGCCCCTCAGTAAACATTTGATTCATTTAATTCTCATACTCTCCACGGATGGAGCGCAGGAATGCCAGACTCGAAAAATAGGTGTATATTTACTTTCCTGACAGATAATACATTTCAATGTAAAACTATATACACGATGGTCCAAAAGTAGATATACACCGCTGCATTGATCAAGTATACCATTCAAGTCTATGGGTTTATTTGCTTAGGTTGTTCGGAGCTTAAGGTAAAAGAAAAAAGGCATTAAGAACAAATAATAAAGAAACTAAGTCTACCTGATGGGTAACAATACAAATGATAAATCCAATGAATTGATCAGTACGGTACTGTATATCTACTTTTGGGTCAACCTGTATATATGTAAATCTACAACTAGCAATATTAGTATATCATATCTGAAAAAGGAAATAGTCATAATACTACTTGTTTTAGCGACCCGCCGAAATTTTGAAAAGTTGTTAAAATAAAATCTAAAATTACGTTTTCAGTCAACACATTGCCAAACATTACAAAACATTGAGGGCCCCCGGATCCCCCGAAAATTTTAAGGCTTTTAAAAGAAACCTTAAAATTGGGTTTTACTTTCCTCTTTGCCGAAAACTTTCTGGGAGAGGATCCCCGGACACACCCCGAAATGAAATCCTGGCTATGCCACTGTGCATATATTAAATAAAGTAAATATCTATAGTACTATAGAATTTCATACTAATCTAATAAATACAACAGTGTATCAGTAAGCCAATTTAACAAGTTTTGACATGTATTTCGAAAATATAGGTGATGTAGGTCTAACTGACCCTCTTGATCCACCCATACAATGATAATTATACTTTAAAATGTGTTTTAAAAACTTAGCAAAAGCTACCAACAATCCTTACATTGTGGAAAATATAAGAAAATGACGTCTTAAATGCGTCATAATAACTATACATACCATAGTTTCTTTGTCAATTTGGCCTTACACGAATTGACTTTCGAAAGCTATTTTGCAATTTAAGGTTAAAACAATAGGCCCTATTTTCACTGTGTGTTAATATGACTGAATAAAACATAACACCTGTGTATAATTTCTTATGAAAGTCGCCCGTTATTAAAGGCATACTTGAAAATGAATGAAGGAATGAAAACATGAATTCATCTTCATTGTTTCAGTCAAACTCATAGGTATACTCAAGATTTAAATTGCTTCCGTCCATAAAGATGGCTACAGTGGCCAAAAACCTGACTGATCAGAATAAGCCATAACTAGGGACATGAAGTTTTCGTTTTAATGGGATAACATCGAAAACTTGAAAAAGGCAAACTAAAGTATATAGATATAACTAAATATATGATAGACGGCCGTTTTTTGGGGTTTTTAAATCGTGAAATAACGCGAATTTGGTATTTTTTTTTTTCAAAATAACACCGAAATGCACTGTATAAAAGCGATAGATTCGAGAAATCGCCATGTTCGCCGGTAATGCTAATAAAATACGTTTTCTTCGTAGCAAAATGTGATTCACAGAAGAAAATCAGTCCTGTTAGTTTTAGACGGTTGGCGGCCCCTGAGATTTTGCTGCCTGTGCTCTTGTAGCAATATCTTTCCTAGCTTCCAACTTTGATTCTGAAATTTATTTTTCAGAATACAACTCCGTGGTTACGATGGAAGTATTGACAATTTTGTCCTTTGAAAAATAAGAAACAATGAAGAAACTATATTCGCCATTAAGTGAAAATGTGTTTTGATAATGATATGAATTGCGTTTTAGACAAGTGTATTGCGATTTTTTTTTCTAAGTGAAGAAACTGTTATGCAACACTATAGTGTGGTTTTTAGTCGATATATGTATTCAAATCATATATTAAATAAATCCGAGCCATTTTTTCTCAGATGGTAAGTCCAAAAATATTATATATATATATATATATAAAAAATTTAAGATGTCAAAATTTAAAGCTGTATGTTTAATTTTAAGATTATATTTTATTTTATTAGCTTTCACAACCACTTTTCTCTATGTTTACAATATACTTGTTTTTCAAAACCATTACAAAATAAACCAAATAACCCCTATTTGCTTGTATTAAATCGCGAAAAATAACACCGATTTCAGGGATTAAACAAAACGAAAACTTCACGTCCCTAGCCATAACAGTGTGTTTTAAGTTTAAATATTTCATTTTATTTGTAAAACTTGTAAAGGTATGAGAAACAAAAAAACATTAATTGACATCGGAAGGAAGTAGACATCTATTTGAGGATATGCTTATCATGGCCGCCATGTTGAAGTCAGCCACCTTTTATCTCGCTCGACTTTTTTAAATAGGAAGGGAATCATGTAATATATCAAATTGGGCTAGAATTTTACGAGAAATACAATTGTGAGGTGTATGTTTCCATAAATTTATATTTGTAAGACGTAATGAAATTCACATTGATATCAATTCGTTGCTTTAAAGATTTCTTAACAGTTGTGTCTTTTTGAAAAGAATTCAAGTCAGGGAAACCTAATGTACGTTAGTGAGAACATTGTAGGTAGCTACTTACGAAAGATATAATCAGCTTGAAATCCTTATCAACTGCAGACAAATGAAATAATGATGAGACGATTGAAGGAACTGACTGAAGATGGATGACATATTTTCCATTGGATTAGAAGACAAATCTTCATAAGCAGCCACCTATTCTGTATGCACTAGTGTACCTTCGGTTTTCCTGGCTTGATTTTTTTTTAAAAAATACATCTACGGAATTTTTCGCAGGAGAGGGCATAGTTTGTATTCTGGTTTTGTATTTTTAATATAGCTATAATAAGAGAAAGAATATGCAAAGAAGTTGCACGGAGGCTGATTTATTTGATACCATCTCGGTATTCACGGTAGAGTCACATAACACAACCAGTAAGAGTGCCAGGAACTTTTACTTAGTGAGGTGTTCAAAAGAATGATATACATTTTTTACAAAGAAAATTCAAAGAAAACTACATTTTTACATCCAGGGGTGTGTGTAAGGAAATTTGGGAGAGTGTTAGGGGTGTTGGATGGTGTGCAGAATACTCTCTGGACATAGTATCTATTTTTACAACACAAGTCGCAAACGTAAAAAAATAAACTACTGCAGCATTTAATTCAGAAAATATTTGTTTATGTCCGGAAACTTAATACAAATTATTCATTTGCTTGTTAGGGATAGCCCATACCCTCATTTGTGGAATCCATGGATGTAGCTGTATTGCAATATGTTATGTGTACCTGACAACCGAGAGTAGCAGAGCCATCTTAATGGTACCATAGCTACTTGGCCGGGGCTCCGCAAGCAGAATGACATGTATTTGTATTAGGAGCAAAATTTAGTCATAGGGACCACAACACATTTGTTTGCTCTGCGGTCTAATATGCTGTTTAACGGCGCTAGAGTTGAGTAGACGGCACTAGAGCGGGGCCCCCTTAGGCGCGGGGCCAGATTGGAAGCAATCAGTCCAATCGGCTAAAGACCGGCCCTGGCACTGCGCCTACTAGTGATTTCACAAATAAACAATTAATGACGTTTTGACGTTCTTACCCCACGTCAGTGTACTACCATACAAACTAAAAATTTACCAGATATGTTTAAAGAAGCACAGTTCATTACTAAGGACTAATACTTAATAAGGACTGATTATTCGAGAATTTATTTTCAAAAGAGAAGTTATTTATAATATACTCAGTTACATATAATGCATTCATTCTTTTCACATTGTCTTCCAGTAAAGCATCTTAGGACAGAATCCCGAACCACACACTAGGAAGGTAGCCAGCTCAAAAATGTAGGGGGGTCGGCTGAAGTTACGGGAAGCCGATCCCACCAAATTATAGTTCATCACCATATTATAGTTCATTTGAAAGCCTGCCGTGAAAATTTAAGGGGGCAGCAAAACTTTAGGGGGGCCCAGACCCCCTAGACCTCCTGGATACAGGACTGCCAGAGACAGAAAACTAGCACGTTAGTCAAGCTCCACGAAAAGACACTGGCTTTTTACTGGAAGTTGATAAGGTTCAAATGATACGCTACGTTGTGGATACCCAATCTTACATAACGTGGGCTATGAATGAAAACAAGTTGTTAAATCTGCAACAGCAAACGTTATCTCACAACAAGAAGGACTACTTAGTCATGATAGAATAGAAGCCTCTGAATAGCTATTTATTTAACCTAACTTTGCATGTTAGGAAACATGAATGAGAATCAAGGTGGCCACACGTTCCCCATAATTACACTTGTTAAAAAGAGGTTTAATTTTTAACTAATATGGCACCTTTATTGCTACTTCTACCATGGTAAATTTTAGATGAAAATTCAGTAAAAGAGTAGAAATATTATTTTTTTAAAAATATCTCTGTTTACCATGTCTAATTATGTATTACCCATTGGATGGCAGGGGGTTTCACGCTTTCCAAAGGCGCTTTTTCTTGCGGGTTTGGGAAACCTTTATGCAGTGGTGATTTCAGAAATTTTCAACGTTTATCCCCTTCGGTTGTATGCTGTATTATTTGAGAGCTCTCTCGTGGCTAAGCGGTTAGTGTACGCGCCTTTGGCGTGGGAGACCCGGGTTCGTTTCCCGCCGGGAGCTCATGTGGTTTGGATTCCACGTTAATCAGTAGGTCCACGTCTCATATAGCCTCGCTGCCGAACGGTACGCTAAACTAAATCAGATCAGAGATCAGAGCTGCATCATTTGAAATCATATTTTTCAATTTACTTTTTCAGAATTTGAATTTGTTTATTGTTTTACAAGAAAATACTATGTCCACGTTTGTGCACATTGGTTCAGTAACAAGCAACTGAATATCTGAATATTTATGAACAATTATGATACATCTTATTCCGTTTCTTGCTATACTATACCTTTTTTTTTTTTTTTTGACATATTATGACATTGTTGTGACACAATAAAACAACAGTTGCATTTATATACTCAAAATAGCATGAACGAAATACTATACTATTTTATTTAGTAATGTTTTCTTTACATTTTTCTCCTTTCTTGAGAACATAACATGACATCAAATTGCTTGTTGTGTTTCTGAATATCCATTTTCTTATTTATCTGGAACAAATAAAACCAATTTTTATCTTTACGTTTCAGAAAACAAGCATATAGTCAATGTTTTCGTTCTTTTCATTCTTAGGAGAGGTAATCACAGAAGTTGTTCTAAATTTGCTTTAGGGTTCAGATATCGACGATTCAGATAATGATCCAGATTTTATTGATGATGACTCCAATAACTCTAGCAGTGAAGATAGCGATGGCAGTGTTGCAAGAGATGAAAATGGTAAACAATAAATTGTACTCGTTATCTATGAGGGTCACTACGAAAGTTTTCAGATACGCATTGTTGTGGCACAGTACTTGAATTCCAACAATTGAGTTCAGTAGTGATATCCAGAGCGAAGAAAGTTTCAACTCGCCTCGCTTATCACCATGGCCGTATCGCCTTCACTTGTTTGTTGATGTGAGCAGTATTCGGCTGTCTAGAATGGAGCTCGAAGGGAACATTTTCGGGCAATGATCCTTTACGATTTCAAAAGTGGTTTGAACGAGACACAAAGCCTTGACCGCTTGCTCCTTCCCGTGCTACAATTTTTCAGTGGTTTGGTGAATTCAGAACAGGCCGGACATCGCTTAAAATAGAAGAGAGAGCTGGACGTCCGGCAACAGCTGTGTCAGATGAAAACATTGCCGCTGTGGAACAAATGCTTCGAGAAAATCCTCGAACAACTTTCAAGGACATTGAATCTACAGTGAACATTGGATCGCCAGCAGTAACAAAAATTCTTAATGCTCATCTTCGGCTCAGGAAGGTTTCATCTCGTTGGGTGCCTCACACTTTGACTGAACAGCTGAAGCGCATGCGTGTGGAATGGTGTGAAGAAATGCTTGCAAGATTTGATGGAAGCAATTCTCGACGCGTCTCTGACATTGTTACTGGTGATGAGACTTGGATCTATTAATTTGACCCTGAAAATAAACGCCAGTCTACAGTTTGGATCTTTCCAGACGAAAATCCACCCACGAGAGTGAAGCAACCGCGAATGTGGGGAAGAAGATGGTCACAACTTTCTTCTCCAAATCTGACCATGTTGCAACTGTTCTACTTGAAGAACAAAGGACTATTACTGCTCAGTGGTACACCACTGTTTGCCTAACAAAAGTGTTCCAGAAGCTTTGGGAACGGCGTCCAAGAACTTGACTGCGTGGGATCCTGTTTCATCATGACAACGCGTCCGCACACACGGCCAACATCACAATTCATTTTTTAGAATCTACGGAGGTCAAACTTATGACTCATCCGCCGTGTAGCCTTGATTTTTTCTGTTCCCCAGGATCAAAGATCGCATGCGTGGAAAGAGATTTTGGAGCCCTGAAGAAGCTGTAGCGGCTTACGAGAATGAACTTTCAACACTTCAAGAAAAAGACTGGCCACACTGCTTCCAAAAGTGGTTTTCGAGGATGCAAAAATGTGTACAGTGTAATGGTGAATACTTTGAGAAAATGTAAGTGTTAAATTGATTTTAAGTATGTAAATTATTTCACATCTCAAAACTTTCGTAGTGACCCTCGTATTCTTAAGAGTTGAATTATCTACACAAAGTTATTTGGCCAATCACAAGTTTGTTTATTTAGAAGATCTCGCATTATAGATAATTGAAGTGCTACATTTTGAAATGACCCTCCGTCGTTTATTTGGGTTGTATAAAATGTTTTCTTGGTTGAATTATCTACACAAAGTTATTTGGCCAATCACAAGTTTGTTTATTTAGAAGATCTCGCATTATAGATAATTGAAGTGCTACATTTTGAAATGACCCTCCGTCGTTTATTTGGGTTGTATAAAATGTTTTCTTGGTTGAATTATCTACACAAAGTTATTTGGCCAATCACAAGTTTGTTTATTTAGAAGATCTCGCATTATAGATAATTGAAGTGCTACATTTTGAAATGACCCTCCGTCGTTTATTTGGGTTGTATAAAATGTTTTCTTGGTTGAATTATCTACACAAAGTTATTTGGCCAATCACAAGTTTGTTTATTTAGAAGATCTCGCATTATAGATAGTTGAAGTGCTACATTTTGAAATGACCCTCCGTCGTTTATTTGGGTTGTATAAAATGTTTTCTTGGTTGAATTATCTACACAAAGTTATTTGGCCAATCACAAGTTTGTTTATTTAGAAGATCTCGCATTATAGATAATTGAAGTGCTACATTTTGAAATGACCCTCCGTCGTTTATTTGGGTTGTATAAAATGTTTTCTTGGTTGAATTATCTACACAAAGTTATTTGGCCAATCACAAGTTTGTTTATTTAGAAGATCTCGCATTATAGATAATTGAAGTGCTACATTTTGAAATGACCCTCCGTCGTTTATTTGGGTTGTATAAAATGTTTTCTTGGTTGAAGAAAATTCCGAGATAGTTAAAAATTCAAATTTGATCGTGTCGCACTACAACTAAATGGGACCACCTCTGATTGCCCAAAAAAGATCGTGTATGTAATTTAGTTCTTTAGAACAGATAACGAGTACAACAATTTATTGCTTGCCATTTTCGTCTGTTGCAATACCGCCATCGCTATCTTCCCTGCTAGAGTTACTGGAGTCATTATCCATAAAATCTGGATCGTCGATAATCTGAACTCTGAAGCAAATTTAGAACATCTTCTGTGGTTAGCTCTCCTAAGAATGAAAAGAACGAAACCATTGACTATACGCTTGCAATATTTGTTACATTAATTTTTAGCACAAATACTAGAAATTATTATAGTTACAAATTTTCCTATACTTTCTAATAATGACAATGAAATAATGCTATCGTTAGAACTAGATATTTTACTTCTTTCAATGCATTCATATCGTGTTTCGTTTCTAACATATACAATTTTGTAGCCTAAAAAAGTATACGAAAGAATATAGAGAAACAATTATTTAATATAAAACCAGTGTACACAATAGGTGGACATTAAAAATAAGTTCTCATTATTTTTTGTTCTCCAGAGATAAAGCAAAGCTAATAATTGCCAACAAGTCTCTGAAACTTTAGTTGTTTATCACAAAAATACCTTGATTGTAGCAATATATACTTGGGCAAAAATGATACTTGCTTTTCCTACTTACAAAAGTCTGTGTTCCACCAACACCTGCAATCTAAAAACAATTGAAAGGCAGTTGCCACTTGCACGCAAGCTTACCAGAAACAAATCTATGTGGTGTTGAGACGTCCACGCGTGTGTACGCCAGGATTATATCAATTTGTGTGCACAAATGTGCACGTAGAGACCGAAGGGGTTATGCAGAACGTTTATGCAGTGGGACTTTCAAACGCGGAAAACAACCGTAGTAATGCGAGAATACTGGTACGAGACATTGAGCGCTATTAGAGATATGTCACTGGAAGGAATCTCCACTCCTTGGGTCACTTCTTGAAATAATCACTGCAATATTGCATACTGAAAATCAATAAAACTAGTTCAAACCATTACTCGTAAAATATGCTTCTACGAACATTTTAGTAGTCTTAAAGGTGTAATAATAAGACAAACTTATAAAGTAGAATTTCAGATACAGTAGTTCAAATTCTAAGTTTAAACACATATTAGCGAGAAAATATAAATTCTCGGTTTCGAAAAAAGAAAAATTTTGGTTGAAGAGAACATTAGTTTCTTCCTTTCTGCTACCGACTTTGGGAACATATAAAAGGTCTTTGCAGTTTGTATTTCTTTGGTTGTTTCCTACTAAAAATTGGCTTCAATATTTGCATAAAATGCATATTCTCGTAAAATCTATCCCCCTGTTCGAATAATTGATACTTCCTTTCATTCTTCATGTGTGATAGGGTTTTAATTCAAATGACAGCTGGGGCCGCGGTGGCTCAGCTGTAGAGCGTTCACCTCTGGTGCTTGGGGTCCCGGGTTCGATCCCAGCCCCCGCCAAGTGAACTTTGTGGTGGACAAACACCGTGTGCGTGGGTTTTCTCGGGGTTCTCCAGTTTCCTCCCACTTTCTTCATTCCACCATTTCATTCATTACTCATCATCACCGTCTCCTTTAGCCTACCCGGCATAACCGTGGGACGTAAAACTCAAAGATTTCATTTCATTTTCAAATGACAGCTGTCTAGGAAAGTGCATGGCTCAACGTTCTTTGTTACACTCACTAAATTTCAAAGCATCGAGGATAGTAGGAATTCGAATTGCTAAGTGGCATTTGTTTATAACCCACAGCCTCGAGCTGAACACCCCCTGGAGTACAACATACGATGGTCACTACGAAAGTTTTGAGATGTGAAATAACTTACATACTTAAAATCAATTTAACACTTACATTTTCTCAAAGTATTCACCATTACACTGTACACATTTTTGCATCCTCGAAAACCACTTTTGGAAGCAGTGTTGCCAGTCTTTCTTTTTAAGTGTTGAAAGTTCATTCTCGTAAGCCACTACAGCTTTTTCAGGGCTGCAAAATCTCTTCCCAGGCATGCGATCTTTGGTCCTGGGGAACAGAAAAAATCACACGGGGCCAGGTAATGGGCTATACGGCGGATGAGTCATAAGTTTGACCTCCGTAGATTCTAAAAACTGAATTGTGATGTTGACCGTGTGTGCGGACACGTTGTCATGATGAAGCAGGATCCCACGCAATCCAGTTCTTGGACGCCGTTCCCGGAGCTTCTGGAACACTTTTGTTAGGCAAACAGTGGTGTACCATTGAGCAGTAACAGTTCTTTGTTCTTCAAGTGGAACATTTGCAACATGGCTAGATTTGGAGAAGAAAGTTGCGACCATCTTCTTCCCCACACTTCGCGGTCGCTTCACTTTCGTGGGTGGATTTTCGTCTGGAAAGATCCAAACTGTAGACTGGCGTTTATTTTCAGGGTCAAATTGATAGATCCAAGTCTCATCACCAATAACAATGTCAGAGACGCATCGAGAATTGCCTCCATCAAATCTTGCAAGCATTTCTTCACACCATTCCATACGCATGCGCTTCAGCTGTTCAGTCAAAGTGTGAGGCACCCAATGAGATGGAACCTTCCTGAGCCGAAGATGAGCATTAAGAATTTTTGTTACTGCTGGCGATCCAATGTTCACTGTGGATTCAATGTCCTTGAAAGTTGTTCGAGGATTTTCTCGAATCATTTGTTCCACAGCGGCAATGTTTTCATCTGACACAGCTGTTGCCGGACGTCCAGCTCTCTCTTCATCTTTAAGCGATGTCCGGCCTGTTCTGAATTCACCAAACCACCGAAAAATTGTAGCACGGGAAGGAGCAAGCGGTCAAGGCTTTGTGTCTCGTTCAAACCACTTTTGAAATCGTAAAGGATCATTGCCCGAAAATGTTCCCTTTCGAGCTCCATTCTAGACAGCCGAATACTGCTCACATCAACAAACAAGTGAAGGCGATATGGCCACGCCGATAAGCGAGGCGAGTTGAAACTTGCTTCGCTTCTTTGCTCGGGATACCACTATCGAACGCAATTGTTGGAATTCAAGTACTGTGCCACAACAATGCGTATCTCAAAACTTTCGTAGTGACCCTCGTAGGCGTACCATGGTTGGTTATTGTTACTTCCCTAAAGGCAGTTGTTATACTATAAATATACAATAGAATATAATCAGAGGTGCTATTCTAATCTTTTAACAACTAGTTCTCTCTCTATATATATACGTATATATATATATATATATATATATATATATATATATATATATATATATATATATATATATATATATAGAGAGAGAGAGAGAGAGAGAGAGAGAGAGAGAGAGAGAAAGAGAGAGAGAGGAGAGCAGAGGATACAAATGTGGAAACCCAATTTGTATTTAATTTGTAAAAAGAGCAGTGAATCGTTAATTTAACTTGGAAAATGAAAATGCCTTAGAACTATGGGACCATAATTCGCAAGTGCAAAAACTACGTACGTAAAATATATAAAAAAATTGGCACATGTACGCTCATGTCCAAAATTATTGTCGCACATCTATAACTGTTTTCTTGTAAGAATATTATTGAATGATTTTGCAGGGTACTTTTAATACTGATACTATGTGTATAATTGGGAAATGTATATTTGTGGTAAATTTCATAGGAAAATAATTATAAATACGAAAATTGTAATGAATAAAATAAAATGTTGCTAAATGGACATGGAAATTTTATTTTCGTTTTATTGTTCTTATTTACTGGTATTTTGACATGAAATTTGCCATGTACATGTCTTTGCCGATTATACACATATAATATTATAAGAAATACCTGGGCGAATTCATTATCAAATTATATTCCTAAAATAACATATTTATAGATATGCGACAGTAATTTTGGACATGAGTGTACTAGCATATTTCGATTTTTTTTAAAAAAATGAGAATAATGTGGAAAAACCCTAAAATTACAGTAAATCAATGTGTAAACACATAAAGTTTGTTGGATCATAGTATGTTTTTAATCTGTAGATGAAACAAAGACAACAAAAGGTTTTAAATGATTACAAAGTTAAAAAGCTGAAAGTTACAAAGTAAACAAATTTCGATTCAAGGTTTTGTTGTCAAAAGACAAAAATATTATGTAGGTAAGCCTGATTTGCACAAATCACAAATATGAATGTTTGTTTCCATACCGGCACAATTAGAGTGACTCTATTTCTCACATAATTGACATTGAATCCATAGTTCACGACGCACATTTTTCGAAAATGGATTCCCATAAAATATGTACAGGGTGTCGTTTTTGATGAGATCTTTCATTCCAACTGGATAATAGAGTGCAGTTTTTTTAATTGGAAGTGGAACTTTCTGCATTTTTCTAGTTTTCTTATCGGCTGCAAGTGGCTTCTCTTCAGGTCTAATCGTACTCTTAGATAAGGATTCTTCGAGCTGTTTTCTTGTATGGAGACGATGTGAAAACAGCACAAGAACTCGGCTTACGACCTCAATTCGAAGTCTTTCTCTTCAAAGGTTATTTTCATGATTTCATATGGTGACACACACTTTTGAAGAGGTCCTCGGAACGTTGAGATCCTCTGAAGAGGTGCTCGGTAAGCTGGGATCATTTGAAGAGGTACTCGGTACGCTAAGATCCTGTAATAAAAATCCTGGATTCAATTGTTTGAATTTTTTCCGCCTCTTTGTCAGTTTCCACTTTGCTTTATCCCTAAGCCTTACCCCTTGCATTATCAGGGGCCGCGGTGGCTCAGTGGTAGAGCGTCCACCTCTGGTACATGGGGTCCTGGTTTCAAATCCTGCTCTCGCCAAGTGAACTTTGTGGTGGACAAACATCGTGTGCGTGGGGTTTTCTCGGGGTTCTCCCGTTTCCTTCTACTTTCTTCATTCCACTACTTCATTCATTACTCATCATCACTGTCTCCTTTAGCCTATCCGGTATATACGTGGGACGTAAAACTCAAAAATTTCATTTTCTCCTTGCATTACCCCTCTGCCCTTCACTTCAGTTATCCATGAATAAAAAGTATCTAACATATACTTGTATAATTCAAGTATGTGTTATCTTCAATAAATTATTTACTAATAATAAAACAATGCAATGGATTTTAGGGAAACGTTTCTACATTTCCACAATCCACATGTTTCAAAGTTACCCGCACTGCAGCCAAACTGGATTCTAAGAGTTAAGTAAAAACACGTTTGCCTGTGATTAATTGAAATCCACCAATACCTTCCCAATAACTCCCTTTCATAATATCCTGATATGTATTACACTACATATATGACACTTTAGACTTAGTACACACTTACCTCCAAAAACTTCACGAAAATGTGTAAACAACAATCGATACACCACTTTAACTACACTGGCCGACTGCTTATATATATATGAAAATGAAATGAAATCTTTAAGTTTAACGTCCCACGGTTATGCCGGTTAGACTAAAGGAGACGGTGATAATGAGTGAAATGGTGGAATGAAGAAAGTTAAAGGAAACGGGAGAACCCCGAGAAAACCCACGAGCACGGTGTTTGTCCACCACAAATTCCACACAGCGCGAGCTGGGATCGAACCGAGGGACCCCGAGCACCGGAGGTGAACTCTCTACCACTGAGCCACATACACAGATATCTATGAAAACACCATTGTATTTTGTGCACATTTCTTCGAAGATACAAATCTCGAGAATTAATGAAGACATTAGAGTCATTGGAAAACGTGTTGTAGATAGGTAGCACATGTAACAGGCATTAGGGGCCGTTCACATATTACGTAACGCTGTTTTTGATCTACCTTACCCCCTCCCACTCTCTTCCCACACTTCGTAATGCAAGGCTGAACCTCTCCCCTTTTGAACCGTAACACTTTTTGATTTATTTATTTTTTTTTTACCAATTTTGCTTATTTTCGGGATTATCACAATAAAAATCATAATTTTAACGGCAGGACTTTTCATTAGAAAGTGCCTGTATTTTGAATATATTTCTAGTGTTTTTTCGCCAACAAATCAATATATTAGAAAAAGGTAGTACCGTAATAATATTTTAACCCATAAAGTTGTTTAATTAACCAGTCTTAATATTCTTCGAAATTTCATACTGTCGTTTTCCCAAGGAGATCGCACCCAATCTCTTAGGTGACCGATGATTGCCGAGGAAGAAGAGCTGCAGGAAGACGCAGGTGAAGGGATTTGACATTGACCTTTTTTGTCTGGAATACAGAATGCTTCCTCTATTTGAAGTTTCTCAGTGTCGACGATACAAAGAAGTTCTCTTCCTCGTAGATACAGATTCGACGTGGCTGCAACCGTGAAGGAGCAGAGTCATCTCGTTTGTGAACAAATTTTTCGCCATCTTGTTTGGATTTCAGTTTACCCGTTTTCAAATACTTCTTGTTCTAAATCAGTGCCAGAGTGCGAATAGACTCGATTGGTATGTTCAAATCTAAACATAAAAAAATCCGTTTGGGATGAATATCCGACGAATTCTGTTTTTAATATCTTATTTTGCTTGGATCGTTCTGTCGCGGGAAATATTATTTCACGAAAAAGAGTTTCTTCTGTTTCACATGCGAAACCCCTTGGAAAAATAGAGCGGATAATGATTCAAATGAAAAGTTGTAAATCTATTCTCAGAAACTGCAAAACGAATGGGAACGCGAGGGCATTTTCTTGCGGTAGTTACGATCGCTAACAACTAACACCAGAAAAGTGTGTACCGTAAATGCATTGCGGCGGTATCCATAAAACAGATTTGTATTGTATTGTAATACACGCAGGGTTCGTCACCAGTCTAGAGCGTCTTCAAATCCCTTCTGCATGATTCAATTTATACTGGCTGTATGTTTTCAATTTTCCAAAACAATATGGATATGTATTTATAAAAATGAAAATAACTGAATAAAATTATTTTTAGAAAAAGATTGCATATAAACCTGAGAATAAAAGTAAAGATTACAGAAAAAGCACGCTACTTAAAGAAGATATTAATCCCCTCCTCCCTTGTGTCGTACTTCATAACGCAAGGCTGAACCCCCTCTTCCCCTTTGCCGCGTTACTTAATATGTGGATGACTCCTTAGATACGTATCACATTCATTACACTCACAGATGACAGTATCCCGGAATTCATATTCAAATTTCTGTCTGCCCATTGAATTGAAACGATTGAAAATTGTTTGTTTTCACAACAATTCAAGCGAGAGGGAAAAGTACAGAATTGTTTTCACTATTTTTTGGCTTTTTTTTTCACTCTTGGTTAGGTCATGCGTGTGTGTGTTTGTCTGGGTATAACAAACGGTTCTGTGAACTCGAGATATTTTAACAACCGGTTCTAGCGAACCGGCTGAATAGCATCACTGGATATTGTTATAAACCTAACATGTTCAGACCAACAGTATTGAAATTAACTTCATGTCTGCATTTCAAAGCGCTATAATTATGTCTTCTTATTATCGTCCTATCTATGTGTGCAGCACTGCGTTAGTGCTTTTACAACCCAATGCTTTAAAGTATATTGTTTTGTAAAACCTTAGGAAAAGACAGATAAAATAACTTAAGTATTGCGAACCGATGCTAGTGAGTGAAAGCCGGAACTTGTTGCCAAACGTATCTCACACGTGCTCACGGACGAAGATATTCCATAGTGTATATAAACGTGACCGTAGCGTTGAACGAAGCTAGTGAATGGAAAGGACGAGACAGTGTGGATTAGTAAGAGAGCTGTTGAGGTATATTGCTACTAGACAACATTTACCCTGAGACAACATTTAGGTGACTTCACATGGGAAAGAATTGTCGAGAAACTGGTGGAGAGTGACGAGTGTGAGTTTGGTGTTGCCCATAGCATTGTTTTATGTGTGTAGGAACCGTTCCGAATCACAAGCAATGCTGTGTGAAGGAGAGGTGGTTATCGCCTTCGGTCAACTGCAGTAGAGGACAACCGCTACATTGTGAAACAGGCAAGAAGTGACAGATGTCAAACAAACGGATGCAACCGTAAACAAATCCAAGGGGACTGTAAATAACCTAATATCACGCTCCATAGTGCATGTTGACTGTATGAGTGATCTTTCTACACGACGGTTATTATGTTGTACTCCATGGACACCCGAATATAGGTGGCACAGTTTGCTGTGATGCCAAGAACATCAAGACTGGACCAAAGAGGAGTAAGTCGTCTCTTCTCCGATGACAGCAGATTAAGTTTGAGCAGTGATATTGGATGTATACTCAGCTGCTGAGAGGTGGAAATAATCATGAAACCTAGAAACATTATCGAACATGATATCTTTGGGACTCCAGGTGTTCTTGTGAGGGGAAACTGACTGTTGAATATGCAAAGAGACTTGCCAATTTTAGAACACGATACACTCACAGATCAATGTTATACTGTACTACTTCAGTATGTGCGTCTTTCTAGATGCACAGTTGGCCCTAAGGTCTTCTTTATGAAATGTAATGTATGATCATATCGAACAGCGTAGGTGAAGGAGCATTTGGAACGATAGAATGTTCGACATTGTACTGGCCAGCCTATTCAACAACTTTAATCCAACAGCGTTTGGGATGCTATGAGGAGAGTCTTACAGGACTCCAGATGCACCAAAGACCATTCAGCAATCGTCAACAACGCTGGTGGAGGAATGGAATTCCATATCACTGTAACTTATTACCAACCTTATGAGGAAAATGAGAACAGTTGCAGAGCAAAAGTTGGTATTCGTGGTGATAAGATATAAAAAACATTTCACTACTTTTGTAATCTTAGGAGTACATCACGAGTCAAAGGTTTTCAGTGTAAGTTCCTGCCTCTGTGAGAGTGTCATCCTTTGTCCTTTTTACAATGTGTTTCCTTTTGTTGTTTCCTGCACCACTACTTTGTATGTATGTTTTAAGTCTCTTCAATCTGTGCATCTGAGGAGCAACACTTGAGAAACATACTCTTGTCCTTAAGTTTTGCGCTTCAGTGTACATGGTGATATTACCCTAAATCATAATTTATTGTCTGTGAGGCTTTGAAAAGTTTCGTTCTCGGAAGATTTTAGTGATTCCAGGAGACAGCACCGCACAAAAATTTATATTCCTCATTCTTTTGGTACTTTATTCGTGAAATATTTAATTCAGAAATAAGGATTCGGCCGTGTACAATGTATTTAGGGATTATTGATGGTCCATTAGAAAAATGCAATAGTGAAAAACGTTCTACCCGTTCTACTCCTTTGGCCCTCGAGCTGTTTGAATATGAAGTCAGAATTTGTTTATAATAATACTTTTCGGGACTATCATGTTATAGATACATAGACTTACAGACAGCACGAATATAAGAGTTTGGTAATCTAGTTTGAGTGGCATCATCTCTATATGCAATGTTTGTCATTAAAAATGTAATATCAAGAAGAGATAGTAGTGACAAATATGGCAGACAGTTTGTTCTCTTGGTCATTCTCTGCAGGAAGAAAATACTCTCAGTATCTGATGAGCGTCCTGCACTAGCCATTGAGTCAGCTATATACTTCAGCAGGTGGAATTGTAGGCTCTCTGGCTTTCAGAGACTTCAAGAAATATGTTGGATTTCCCGGTTGTTGTCATACCTCGCGATTGGGTACCTTGCGGGTCTGGAAATACATCCTGCTACATAGAAGGGGATGTAAGCTTTGTTCTAAACACTCCATTGCTGCCTCTGGAAGAGTCGGTAAACTTCCATTCCCTAGAGAATTTATCTCCGCCAGTATGTAGAATTGGGAGATGGGTCTTGGTCCATCGCGAAGAGTAACCATCTCCTTTTTCGAAACCGTTTTGAGTATTTGCTCGGAGAATCTTCAATGAAGCCCATCACACATAATCCCTTAACTCAGGATATATACCCAGCCAATCTCGGGAATACGTATATTACATTCACCTCTCAGTCTGTGGTAGACGCGGCCGTTCGGGTTCTTAACGTTGAAGTATTTTGCCTTATTGTAGGCATCGATATTCTAATTTCTCACCTATGCTGTGGCATCCGTTCAAAATGAGCTCTAATGTCAAGAGAAAATAAAAAGCAGACACATGAGAATTATTTCGCGATCAAAAGCGAACATTAGTAGAATTGCTGCTTTATTCGACAATGATATCTTGTTAGATAATCTACATAGCCCTCCCTATCGCTCTTATTTCTAGGGAGCTTGAAGGGCTCACGTGATGCGTCGTGGAGCAGCACTGGTAGTCATTTTACTGACTTTATATCCTCTACATATTCTACAAATGCTAATCAATCCGACGATTTGTTTCTAATTTTGCAGTTCTTGTTATATTTAGTCTTGTTAAAAAATAGAGACTGTAGTTATATATCATTGAATGTAAGTTCTTTTCAATCAAAGCTACTAGGTGTCAGCTGAAGTTTATAAAAATATTGACAACAATTTCCATTTAATGTTATGCTAAATTAAGGTAGTTTGAACTAATTATATTTCCCCTAATATAGTGAGATAAACTAAAGCTGTAACAATGAAAATAAAAGTTTAAATTATCATAAAATACATTATATTGATATGAATCACACCTATAGAAATGTGAAATCTTGATATATTTCTCGAGAAATCTTTCTGTCATTTGCAATCGCTTGGTTTTGAATCTTGGCTTTTAATTTCTTTTTGAAAGGCACTTAGGGTGATCTATACCCTGCCTGCATAATACTACCTAATAATATTGTTGTTTCATGCGATGACTATATATAATCGCAATGATACTACATATACAAGGGTCGTTCAGAAAGTAAAGAACATTTTGGTATGGTAAAATAAAAAGAAACATATCAGCACAAAACTTTATTTACAAAGCCACAGGACCTTACTCTACTTTTCTATGTAATCGCCATAGTTGTTAACACATTTGGAATAACGTGGGACCAGTATTTCAATGCCGATGTTATACTCCTCTGCCGACAAAGATTTGACCCACGCTGTCACTGCTTGCTTGAGTTCCTCATCGTTTGAGAACTGTTTTCTACCCAAAAATTCCTTAAATTTCGGAAACAAGAGAAAATAACTTGTAACCAAGTCTAAGTTGCTTCGACTTTTTCCTTCAGTTCTTCCGTAACAAGTAATGGCCACCCACTCCGATCATCATCATGAACGCTGGTCCTTCCTTGATTAAGCATAATGCGCCATTTCTTCATTGACGACTCGTTCATTGCACTACCATCATAAATATTCTTTATTTGTCTATAAATTATAACAGGCTTAATTTTCGAGCATTCAAAAAACGAATGGCACATCGTAGTTCACATTTGGCGGGAGTTCCAATTGGCGCTGCCATTTTGAGTAGCTGCAAAAACAAGTAGCGTGACCACACAGCATTGGGACTCGATTTACACTGAGGTGAAGAAATTAGCTAACTGCCGCACACGCGATCGCAGTGTTGGGGGATCGGCGCAGCGCGCGGTGCGCAATCGTTCTTTACTCCTAATCGTTTAGTTAAGGGTTGACAGGTAAGGACAACCCCTATTACATATCTTGCTTATCTTTTCTTCCAGACCGGGTTGCCTTCTGACAATCGTATTAGAAGGCCTTCTCTTTCAACACTGAAATGAAGACAACGTATCGACTTACCATTTATGGAGGAGAACAAGAAGAGTGATTTAGGGAAGGACTTAATACGAGATGGGAGATGCATCCATCATATTGGCATGTTGATTTACGTGATTGGCATGATATGCTGTTTTACGAAGACATGCTCAAAATTGAAAAATTCGCAAAACATAACCTCTCTATGATTTAGTTTTCCCTAGATAGGGCTTGTTAAATCTCCCGAAATCTGAGGTTTTTTGTGCAATTTCTGGGGAGCGGTGGGCAGTTGGCCAGTTGCCACTGATTACTATTTGATACCAAAATTTCACCCTTTTAGGTATTGATCAACAGTAATATGATCTTTCTATGACTTACGGTTCCGGATATATAGCTTCTTAAATCTCCCGAAATCACTATATTTTTGGCCAATATCTCGGGAACGGTAAGTTATTGAGAGATAATATTGGTGCTGATCAATACCTATGAGCATAGTAAACATTTGGTAGCAAATAGTAATCGGTGGCTACTGGCCAAATCAGTGGCGACCGGTTACTGTTCGGTACTAAAATGTTCACCATTCTCTTAGGTATTGATCAATACCAATATGATCTCTGTTTGATTTACGGTTCCCGACTATGACTCCTTAAATCTCCCGAAATCGGAACTGTTTTGGCTAATATCTTCGGGAACCGTAAGAGTGATGTGGAAACTTCACTTCTTTAGATAGTTTCTGATGTTCTATCGAATGGAGGGCTAAAAATTAAAAAGAAATGTCTTAAAGTCATTCTCTGGTCCAAACCAAAACGCTCCCTGACTAAACCTGATATTAGTATCACACAGTAATTATCCTATTCCGTTTTTCCATCCATTGATAAAGCTTGATTTCAAAACTGCAGTACATAGTTTAATTTTTAGCACAAGATAAAACACCAAACTAATTGGCATTTGATTACCAAATGATGTGAGACTAGCATGCTTAACATATTCTTATAGTCTTTTCATAATAACTACAATTCACAATGTTTTTGGGATTATGTCGGGGTGTGCATATGTGTAGAATGAATCAACAGTCTGTTGTTTTAGAATAGAATATTTAATTATGACAAACAGTTAAGCTGTTGTCTCGAGTATTATACACGGAAATTTTGGAAATGTCCTAAATCAATGTAAGTTATATGAAAATACAAAAAGCTGGAACTAAAATTTAACTTTGTGAGCTCGTTTAGCTGCAAAGGTTTTTACAATGTCCTCGACTCATAGCTTTGAAGCTAACTTATACCGTATGGATATGATCCTAAGGTCTATGAGTCGTTGTTATCCTGTTAAGTTTCTGAGGTAATTTTTATGATCTTTAATTTGCTAAAACACCTTTCCCCGCCTTATAGTGATAATACATATTTGCCCAGTTCTGCGCCCCGCAATCCGGCACCCGGGGCGCAAGCCCCGTTTATCTCCCCTTAGTTACGTCACTGCTTGCTCTACCTACAAATATTTCTATTGTCGCCTTAGTCTGAATTTCTCGCATTTCTTCAGTATGTATCAAGAAATAGAGTAGTTTACTATGGCTCAGCGTCTGTGTGAAAACTTTCGATCAGAACGGAGAAAGTTATGCAGCAACTGTCAGGCTACTTCGGGAGGTTGTAGGACAAAATGAGGCACCGAATGAATCAACAGTTCGGAGACTTACGAAAAAGTTCATTGAAACGGGTTCAACAGTGAACATTAAAAGTCCTGGGCGTCGTCGTAGTAGTCATTCTGAGCAAATCATTGCGGTGGTTCGTCACAGTGTGTCTGTTAGTCCAACGAAATTGGTTCCTCGCTGTTCCCAAGAATTGGGGATAGGATGTTCTTCAGTACAGAGAATTCTCCAGTATGATATCCATTACCTGAAATCGGAATGTATGCTGAATATGTTTATGAATTTTGCTACTGTGTTTTGAAAACGTAAACTTTATAATTTGATGTAACAAATCCGGCGCGCTTTTTGAATAACCCTATACAAATAAAACATATCTGTTTTCTGGGTATTTCAAATGCTTATTCTTATGCCATGCTGAAATATATGGGCCGGTTATCATCACATTTTGGCGAAAAATTTCTTAATGACGCAAAACTAAAAACATGTTTTTTAAAAGTTTAAACCTTTTAAAAAACAAGAGTAAAGTAAAGGGTCTTTCACGGTTGACATAAGCGATGTATACTTAGGAGGAAGGACACGATGCCACTCAAAAATAATTGCACCAAATTTGGTGTAGAGGTAGGTAATGGGAATAGAAAAGAACGTGTGGAAGCATTCGTCTCGCAGGCGTTTGGAATCAGAAATAATGGGCCCTACACTTCTGGGGAAGTATGGCCTGTCAATCAGATGTTAATGGGATGGAGCCTTTACTCGCTATTGCGACCAATGCAGCAGAAATTAAATAAAGTAGATTGAAAACAGGAAAGATGAGTTAAACAGAAAATGCGCCATTGTCCGGCCTCAGTCCCAGCAGGCGAATGCCGGGATACTAAATCTGTCAACTGCCCTGTTCTTGCCGTTACCAATTGGGTATGCATCACTAGTTATCTTAATGAAATTATATTAAAAAATAAAGAAAATAAATACAGAAATTAATCATGGGCATCACCAGAAGTTTTACATGCAAGGGGTCGAAATGAAGTTGCTGTATTTCTTCACACTATAAGATGCTGTCAGTACGCAAGTATGAAATGTATGAAGCCACCAATATTAACTGATTTCATTTGTACGGGTCATTGATATCTACGACGTGGCGTCCACCGAAATTAAAGTATTGTGTGTTTGTGAGGCGAATTTAAATATATATTTCGGGATTAGTGATGTTTAAAATGGGAACGTCTGTGGACCGATATAACTAAAATAAATGTTTGAAAATGAAATCTTTAAGTTTTACGTCCCACAGTTGTGCCGGTTAGGCTAAAGGAAACGGTGATGATGAGAAATGAATGAAATGGTAGAATGAAGAAAGTGGGAGTGCATGTGATTTACAGAAACAAATAAAATTGGCAAAAAACCTGGTACTTGAAGCCAGCATAGCGAGCTGGCAGAAAACCGGTAACCATTCGACTGAACCGACATTTGTGTGTGTGTTCGTCCGACTGTTTCTTGATAATACCAGAATTTAACATCAAATACTTCTTTTGTTTCTTCATCGCGAAAGCTCTACCATAGCTGGTAAACTGGATGCGCAATCTATGTGCATTATTGTGGGCTTTATCACAAGTATTCGCTATGTACTTAAGGGTTATGCACAGGACTATAGGTCCTCATCTTATATATAGATACACCTCCTGCATAATAAGAAACACTAAATTGAAATCAAGTGTGTTCTATTAACTTTTAATCTACTTCCGGAATATATTCGTTATCCTTAAACAGTTTTTTTATAAACTTTAATAACTAGTTATACCTGGTACAAGATCTGGGATTTACTATCAAGCACTAAAATCAATTATGAAAATTTTCGATTTTGAAAAATATTTTTTGTCATTCTCTTTCTTTCTAGTAATGTCAATTTGGTTATTAAAACATAGATAGCCTAGAATTCATTCAATTGTGTGAAATTATCCATCCAAGTTTTCGGGAAAAATTAGTAGACAGAAACGTGAAATTTTTTAAATATGGGAAAATTTTAAACTGTCTCTTAGTTTTGGTCACATGGTTGACTAGTAAAGGAATCCACATGACCCACTAACATAAATAACGTGATATACCATTTGATTCCATCCTAACTCGCACCAAATGGACTTTGTGGTCGACAAACACAGTGTTCGTGGGTTTGCATGGGGTTCGTTCTCTCATTTCCTTCCACCATTGCATTCATTTCTCATCATCACCGTCTCGTTCAGGCTAGCCGGCATAAGCATGGAAAGTAAAAGTGAAAGATTTTTATTTTTAACAAAAAATACACACAAGTACACCCAACCAACAATGTGTATAAATTATGCTACTTTGAACACACACAATCTATTACTATTGTATTAGTTTATTTCTGAAGAACAAAGGAATATTTAAGCATTTATATTGGTTAATCAGTTAGCACCAGAATTTCCTTGGATTTTTCGTTTTATCGAAAATTTCCCTTTGCCCCTTTCCGCTAAATTTACCTATGAAATTTCCCTAGATTAGAGAAATTTCCCTGAAACTACGAACACTGGCTGCTACGCGGTGGTAACTTCAACACCGCGACTCTAGATGTCTTTTTCGACTTGACGAAACGCTGTCGCCAGTGGCACAGTAGCGCCAATTCTTCGACCCGTCGCTATAGCGACGATCGACATCTACCAGGAAGTGGGCCACTAGGTGTTGGCGACGTTTGCGGCATGGGGATAGTCTGACAGAAAATGTGAACATAAGTGGAAAAGCATAAATAAAAAAGGAAACATTAGATTAGACTATATTCCAAAATTGGTGTTGTGGTCTCTAGATATTTCTGAATAATACATGTCTATCAACTGAGAAGCTATTCTGATAAGAAATTTAATCTGGTGTACTGAGTCGGACTTCTTAGGTAATCTATTGGTAATAGTGAAAGTAGAAGATTGTACTCAATATGAGTCCATGACGTCTCTTTTCATGGAGCGATAACCTAAAGATTTTCTTAAGTTAGTTGGCAAAGGTTTTCCTGGTTAACTTGTAGAAAGGAGACATAAATGTCAGACTTCAGAAAAGGTGAGGTATTGACTTGCATTGAATTGAATTTAACTTCCCTTTCAGCAGCAAGACTTGAAAGAAGACGTAAAAATTTAACGAAGATAAAAAGAGCGCTAATGTAGAGGAGTCGCTAAAATTAATTCTCTTTAACGAGGACGATTACGAAAGATCACTTACTGATTGAAATCCAGATTATTTTCCAATAGAGTAACTTCCAATAAACCTTTTGTTATTGTTAATTATTCCATATCGGACTCCCGAAGAAAACTCATCGAAACAACTTATTGACCGTGCCAATAGCGACTACTCTCAATCATGACTCCGTTTTCTTTCATTATGAAATAGGAAAGAAAGAGAAGAAAGTAGAAGGGTAAAAGAAGGAGGTAGGTAAAGAAGAAAGAAAAGAAATAGGGTATTTTAATGAGAAACAGATTACTGGATAATTCCGGAAATATAGTAAAAGGTCGGGAGAGTCGTTGAAAGATGAATCATTCTAAATGTTATTAACAACTAATCAATTTTGGAATGCTTCGGAATAGACACATGTTCCCTCATACCACCCAGACCTAGCTCCAGGCACCACGATCATGGGGTTGCCCAGACCTAGACCTGGAAATGAGAAAAGTGAAATTTAATTCTTTGTAAAGTTATTCCGACCGGTGACTGATAACTATCCAGCATCTGAACTCTGTCCTCTAGGATCGACCACACATATAAATTAGCCGAGGAAAAAAAAAAAAAATCACACTTATCAACTCAATATAAATTTATGTATCGCATCAATAAAAGTCTCAACTTCCTGGAAGAAAGATGTCGTATTTAGGCTTATCCTGCTATTTTTGCTTCACTCCTCGAGCCGATTTAAACCATTAGTAGCGGTCCTTCATGACCTAGGTTATTTACCTTAACACATATATTAAAACATGACACATATATTACAGATGTTAATATGACAAATGATATCACTAAAATTACTTATATTAAATCTATCATGCATTCACACGCTCACTCACTCAGGACAGTGTATATATGTTTAAAGAAAACCAACTAACTACGAAGGTACAAATAGTTTATTACATTCATAGTGAAAAAAAAAAAGGACAAAACAAATAATTATGAAGAAAATATTAAACGCACAAGTTCTTGGTTATATATTAATAGAATACAAAGAGTTATATTTTAGTAAATTTTTATATATTCAATCATATTGACAAATGAAAAAGAAAGAAAAAAAAAATAATCACACGTATCATATCTTAGGCATGCTAAAGCAAAATGATGATTTGCGACATACGCAAAAGAAAAAACTTATTTCACTTAAAAAAAAATTGGACAAAGAGGAAAGAAGAAAAAAAAACCTTTTGGTGTATTAGAACTTATATGAGTCTCTACCTCACGTCGAGATATTAAAATATTAATAATTTCGAGCGTCCAAATCACAACTCACGCACTAGTCGTAGTGTCCAAAACGTTTCGCTCCATTTAACTTAGTTTGTGGTCATTTATATATATCTCTATATATATATATATATATATATCTATTGGTTTACAAAACCATTCGTCGTCTATATTTGGTTTGTAACTGGTAACAGTTTATATCTGCAATCGCACACTGCTACGTCTATACCCATCTAGGGATTTCGAGAAAATAACTTTCACTAGAGGAAGTTTCTCCTCTTAGACGGTCTATTTCCAAATTTATTAATCGAATAATTTCAAGTTATTTATCCAACAGTGGGACACTTCACGAGACCTTTCATTAGGATCACTTTCGTATATGTTTATACATGGTTCGGATTAAAAAAAAAAATTGATCTTCCACAGGTGTACGGAGTATGATGGTTCAAATTGAGGATAAAAAAAAACTGGTCAAGTCACAGGATACACATGAAGGTGAGACGGATTCAAGGTACACTTTCCACAATGGTTTTAGGTTAATTGTTCAGGGATAATATTTGTTATGATGTGGGTTACGTTTAGACCTGCCGATATTTTTTCAATGCATGCCATTATATAAGTACAGAGGTTATCACTTACATTGATTCAGAAGAAAAGGAAAATTATTTAAGTGCACGGCGGTATTCTTAACAAAATCTACATTCTTAAATTCGTCGGAAGACTTCTGGTAAACTATAGCAACCAATACACGTTTTTTAGGGGGACTGACACGAGCGCTCTTACATATATTCATAATACATTTAATATCATACTTTTACTTTAACATCATATTCACATACTAATTACACATACATTTCGAAGTATTTATTTCTCTCTCTCTATATATATATTTATTATTTATATTCAATAAATGCGCACACATTTAAATTAATCACCCCAACAATAAAATTTTTACAAGGTTGCAAACATTGTCCAAGAAAACAAATGACTTCCAACATTACATTTGGAAACAAATTAAATTTTATCTGATACCGCGCGTCTATAAATTTTCACTTTTATATAATCAGTTCGTGCTTAAATCATGGAAGAAAAAAAAACTTTGGAAGGCAGGCACGTAACACAGAGCATTTCTAAAGATATAACTAGATAACTCAAGATACAATTTCTGGGCCCAGGTTAACTACAAAGTAATTGAAAACCAAAACAGAAAGGAAAGTGACCAACGGATTAAAAAAAAAACTTAAGAGGAACGACGGTGAAAGAACGTAATCGAAGTGTCGTCAAATACTAAGTCTTTGTTCATTTCGGCGATAGGTCAAAATGTGATGGAGGACCCAATCATTATCTACTTTATCCATGAATCGTGTCTTGCAACGTCTCAGCTGGTAATTTCAGATCAGAGTTGTACGTTAAATAAATCGTAAGTAACAAGTTCAAAATCTTGGGGGGGGGGAGGTTGAAAAAATTAAAAAAACTTGAAGAAATGAAGACAGAGAGAGAGATAGAGAAGAAGGAAGACTAAGAATAGGGGCGCCAAAGACTTAAGTGAGAAATAACTAACGCTACAAAGTTAGAAGTCGAATTTCGCTCTCAACAAAATCCATAGCCAAAATATTCTTAACATGCCAAAAGGGGTTCGGCTTACCAAATAAATAGCCGATAAAACTGTCTGCGAAGATGAGACAAGTCTGTGTCCACAATGGGATTTTCGGAAAGACAAAGGCTTTAAGGAAATCCCACCACTCACCGTATCCGGTCAACACCCTTGCAGACCCCGAAATCCTCCGGAAGGTTAGAGACGGCGTTAATTTAGGATTTCAAAAGGGAGAAAAAAAATCATCCGACCTCTTGGAAACTAGAAGATTCCAGAATAGTAATGAAATTAGAGTAATAGCTAAGATATCCCTAATTAGTGATTTGCCAAAATTAAAAAAAATTAAATAAACTGAATTTTGGATCGGTGATTTCTATTGCCAAACTTCACCGATAGCTACCCTGCGCAGACACGCCACAGTCTGGGATGTCGTTAATTTCCCTCGTCTAATTAAACTAAGAAAAGAAATGAAAATACTTAAAGGGACTAGGGGTCGACATCCGGGTACGCGAAAATAAATTTCAATAACTAATTGTTTTGATTCTGTACCCAGTCAGAGCTGTCGCCTCCATGAACATTGTAAGCTAGCCTGAGTAGGTAACGTGAAGAAAAAAAAAATCTCACGGAGTGGTACATTCTATTTTTAAAACCGACCAGAAGATATGATTCACTACAGCCCTGTTGTCTAACTACTATTGTCTTTTCATAATTTATTATTTAACCTGTCTAGTCTGCGATTATATGATGCTACCCATTCTATTAGATGGTATTACTCTGGTTGATTATTATTATAACACATAAAACTACGAAGCATTACCGTAGTCCGACTATATATCGCCCTCCGGTCCGCGTGATATTATGGTGCAGGGGTCAGAACCTGAGATGTTTGTAGCTACACGTATCTATTTAATATCTATATATCAACACGCGGCGAAGTATTCACTGGGCTACTATATATTTAACTATATGGGTGTCCTATATTCTATATTCATTTACTACAATATTCATATACTTATTAATATTCATATTCACATTAATATTCATTTGCCACGACGCTATATTCTACAAACACCCTGTTTCCTCTATCTACGCCCAGCCTATTTACACATTTCATCATAATACTTTAAAATCTATAATCACTACAAACATTTTCCCATTCCGATCACCGCACGATAATCTCACTCGAACCCAAGACTCTTTTACACACACACAATACTATGTAATACTTGGTAGCTTTATTAAGAACGAAAGAAAGAAAAATCCTACGTATGTTCACTGAAAATAGAATTATCTGCGATAATGTCTAATGTTTATAAAATTCTGCATCAACAATGAAATTCTACAGCCACGAAGAAAAATGGACATTTAATATATTTTCAAAGCGAAGAACTAGCATCATATCGCCCGACTGCTGTTAAAAATTTACGTATTGTTTATTTATTTAAATATTTAGATTTCTAGACTATGCAGAGTGCTGAAATTTTCAGAATATATTAATTTTGGGTCACTTGACCTAACTGTACATTCATATGGGCTGTGAATTATACCTTCTAGGTTTTATTTCGGAAAGAAAGGTCAATTTCATGAAAACTAAATCACTAAGTACCTCGACGGAAGAATGGCGGTTAGTACTGACTTTTGACACTAGGGCTAGCGACGATATAATGAACCCTTGAACAACTGAATGTGACCTTGTACACGGAATTATTATACTATATTACGTTCACTTAATGACGGAGTAATAAAAATTTATCGCATAGTAAATACTACATTGTCCAACACACTCTTTCATCACTTAATTATCACTATCACTGATACTACATTACAAATATACACATACTACTCGAACTACAAGACACATCATGCCACATTCATACTACACACTACATTAATACATGTTATACTAATAAATATACACAGAAAACATTCATATTTTACCATGTTAAATCGGCTCTATGCAAGGTAACGAAAGGAAAGAAATGAACAGGGCCAACTGGCCCTTATATTTACTAAATCATATTCTTGAAATCAACCTGTTTAATCGATGCCCTGAGGGGACATATCGGAGTATTAGCCGGCAATAGGACCCCTGCCCTGAAGGGGCAGGAACCCGGAACAAACTGAATGTTCAACTCATCCCGCTGGAAGCCGTACTCCCAATTTGGGAGTCAGATAGGAGCCCTTACTGAAATTTACACGTGCATTGTGATTACTGGACTGACTACCACAAAATTAAATACCGCCATGTATGTAATTAAAAAAAAAAATCACTCACTCACTATATAAACAAATCTATCATGGACAGGTCTTGTAACCCTCAATTAGTAGGAAAATTGGGAGGTAGAAATACGATGGGAAACACTGATCTTCTGAACCGGTTTTGGGAAAAGAAAGACGGAAATCACACTACTGTTGAATCCTGTCCATAGCGATCCGCAGATGAAAACATGGCGTCACTGTTGCACTTACTATTTCAGCTTTTTTAGTCCAATTTTGACTATGACATTTAATAGTTTTTTGGCTCCTAGAGACTTCCAACGAATTTTAGGTTAAAAAAAAACTCCCTAATATTACCTTGTTCGCAGTTTTCTCACTCCGTTGCAACCTTTTAAGCTCGACGATCGAAATCTGGCTGTTGTCAACAAGATTTTCCGGCTTGGAATGGAATAATTGCGCCCTAATATCATAGCGTGGGTTTATCATCCAATCAAAACTAAGCATTTTGGCGGTGGGGCTTTGAAACGAATAAAATTTGGTAAAATCTGGATTAAACTAGATTTTAGAAGGACCTAGGTATCTAAAAGAGAGGTGAAGGGTGGTCCTGAAAATTCTGTCGAATTTTAGATTGGTTATTTGATCTGGAACGTTCCGTCCAATAGTGGATCTATATTTTCGGATAGCACTGACACCGTAAGAATTGTAATAATCCATTTACATATACATATGCAAGACTTATAACTAATTCAAAATATAAATAAAGATATTGATTCCCAAAACTATCATTCCCAATGAATTTTTTACAGTTTTTTCATGTTAATTTGAAATAGAATAATGAACAATATTACGAATTATATGAACAGCCAGAAATTTTTTGTTAAACATCAAGTACAGTCGGTGCAAAAATTTCGGGCACCCTCCTATTAAAAACATAATTTCATTTGACTGTAATGGCATATTACAGTTCCCCGGCGTCGTTAAAAAAAAAAATTTTGTTTGAATAACAAAATTTTGTTGAATAGAATTAACATGTATTAATACTAATAAACTAACTACTCACTCATACACTCATGCACTCAAATGAGACAGTGTAACATTCACTTTGGGTATTGGGATAGAAGTTCACGTTTTTTGTCCTCGGTACAGTTGAAAAGTTTAAGATTTTGGAAATTGTGAGTTCCGATACTTTCACCTTTTAGATTGTGTAATACAGCGCAATTTTTCAATAATTTTTCTGCTCAAAATGTTCAGAAGGGAACAGAACGGACAGAAGTTCCAGCTGAGATATTGAAAGAAACAATTCATACGGTTTCACTCGCCGACTGGCATATCCAATGACATTAGGATCTAGGTTCTCGACTATCAGTCCCTCGAGTGCCTAGAATTCCATTTCCGCCATTAGTTTGTATTTGCGAAGGGGCAGAATTCTGAGATCTACTTGCACAGTTTGTGTTAATATTGCCGTTTTGACCAGTACCGTTTTCTCTTCTCCGGTACGCCCCGTTAAAGTTCCTCCTATTATCGTCCCTATTCGGGTTCGATTCCCCCATTGTGCGGTCATAGGGGCGATAACCCCGGCGATTGTTAAACATCGGTCGGTTACGGAACAGACGTCGACCGTTATATTGATTGCTTTCTGAGCCACTCCCACTCGGATAGCGAGATCCAGCTTGGGTGTAACTCAGAAAGTCCGTTTGGCAACTTGCCGTTGCCTTGCTTTTCACGGGTTTCACAACTTTTGCTTGTCGGGCGAAATACCTCTTTGGTGGGCCTCCAGTTTCCTTCCCACACAGGGCAGCTAGGCGTGACGTAACTTCTCGCACCGTTTGGCACAAGTGGGAAGCAATAGCCCGCGACTCATCTGGTGGAAGAGCGTTCACTATGATGTCTACTAGTTCGGCTTGCGATGGATTCTCTGCAATCTGGTAATACAATTCTATGATCTTCCAAGCATAGTCCAGAAGGGACCCATACTTGGCTCGATCATATCTTAAAGATTGGAGGTTGCGTTTCTGAAGCCTCTCTATATGTTCATTGCAGTATTCTTCCTTGAAAAGGATCAGGAAATCGTCAAACGTATGGATTCTATATTTAATAGAAGCAAACCACGCGCCTGATGCTGCAATTAAAAGTTTTTCCACTATTTGTAAACGTTCTCTATCGGTCAGCCGATACATTTCTAAACACTGCTGCAATCTACGCAGAAAAACACGAGGCTGTCCATTGGTAATATTCCCGTCAAAAGTGGGAAAACGTTCGATGTCCCTCAGCGAAACCTTGGAACCCATACTAACATAAGCAGGGGAATAGTTATTGGGAATTAACATATTATCCTGCACAATCGGAGTCGTCACCGGATTTACTACCGACGACGTAGTAGCGGTGTTATAACTACCCATGTAAGGGAAAGGGATTTTGTTGGTCGTATTTAGTATGTTGGGCTCCATCCCCGGACCAATCGCACCCGTGAACAACGACTCAGAATGGCACCCATCTCCTCTTCCCGGCAACACGCTATGTGATTGTATACCTCCATGTAAGGAGGGAGCACTCACGCTAGTGACCGTAGTCGTCACAACACTCGACTGATTCGGCACACTATTAGAATTGAACCACGACTTTGGTTCTGACCGATGCATGGGGTAGTGCGTCGCAATATCCCGTGCATCAACCGACATTAACTTTTCTTTTCCTGCGCTACATGTAGTTGTTATCGCAGGTAATATTTCTGAGAAATCGCTACCGGGGAAAGGATAGGTTACCTCTGGTTTTCCGCAACTAGGTTTTGTCATTTCTTTTTGAATATTTACTATGTCATTTTGAATTTTCAAAACTTTCTGGTCAGTTACTTCCAGTTCGGTTTTCAATGATAAGTCTGACAAGGTTGACTTTAAACTATCAATTTCGGCCTGCTGTGTTTCTAATTTATTGTTAATCTTGTGCAATTTGGTATCTATTTGTTCGATTTCAGAATTTACATTATCTAATTTACCCTCAGTCTCCTGCTGAAATTGCTTTAGGGACTGTTGAGCCTCGCATCTGACCAAATCAATTTCAGTAGACGTTTGCTGCCTCAATGTGGTTATTGAGGAAGCAAAGTCCAAACATATGTTGTCGATTTTCTGGGTTAGCACCTCGAATCGAGATTCGGTTTCTCGTTTCGAGGTGTCAAATTTCTCATTTATTTCACGTCTCATCTCTCGGCTATTATTATCTATTTTTTCATTTATTTCGCGGCTATTTTCATTTATTTCGCGTCTCATTTCCTGTAGCATTTGTTGCAACGAAAGGAGGAGAGCGTCATTATTAGACGGCCCAGTCTTCCTTTGCTTCTCTTTGGGTTTATCACCACTTGGATCCCCATCTCTTTCATCATCATCGAGGTCAGATATCTCCACTGGAGATATTTGGCCTCGGTTCTTCGGGGTACTATACCCTCGCTCACCATCCGAATCGGGATGCTCATTTTCTTTTTCAGAGGATAAACTCATGGGTTCACGCGACTGGTGGAGCTTCCCCTCACATTCTTTGCAGTATTTGACTATCTCACCAGCCCGGACCTTTTCTGCATTTTCCGCAGTATCCTCTAAATTACTACAACTGAAATGTATCCATTTCAGCCCACATTCGTGACACCTCACTAGCCTACGAGAGACGCGAGCTCTTTTCTCACTACTTTCTAAAGTACATTGCGTACATGAGACTTCCGCGTTCTCGTGTGATACTACTTCTCTATTGGTTGCCATAGCTTACACCCAAAAAGACACAATATAAATACATGCAATTATATACTTATCAACTAACAAGACTTATTATTCAAGTACTATTCATAAATTAAGGGACTCCTATCTAATTCCCTCCTTGGGTCAACTTCCAGCATTTTCAAATTTTAGAATTTGACAAATTCCTTCATTTCCCCCTTTCTACAGAGAGAGACAAAGATAGCAGAACAGCCAATGACTATAATTATTTAATCTCACTGTAACTTTTAATTATGCACCTTTTGTGGCCAAGTCAATATGTGCTCGATCCTAAACAGTGTTTAATAAATAATTTCAGATCCGTTACCAGGGAAAACAATTGTTTCCATGGTAACTGTCCGATGTCAACGGTCGCCAATATTGAAAGAAAATAAAAAAAAATAAAAAGAGAAACTCTAATGTAGAGGAGTCGCTAAAATTAATTCTCTTTAACGAGGACGATTACGAAAGATCACTTACTGATTGAAATCCAGATTATTTTCCAATAGAGTAACTTCCAATAAACCTTTTGTTATTGTTAATTATTCCATATCGGACTCCCGAAGAAAACTCATCGAAACAACTTATTGACCGTGCCAATAGCGACTACTCTCAATCATGACTCCGTTTTCTTTCATTATGAAATAGGAAAGAAAGAGAAGAAAGTAGAAGGGTAAAAGAAGGAGGTAGGTAAAGAAGAAAGAAAAGAAATAGGGTATTTTAATGAGAAACAGATTACTGGATAATTCCGGAAATATAGTAAAAGGTCGGGAGAGTCGTTGAAAGATGAATCATTCTAAATGTTATTAACAACTAATCAATTTTGGAATGCTTCGGAATAGACACATGTTCCCTCATACCACCCAGACCTAGCTCCAGGCACCACGATCATGGGGTTGCCCAGACCTAGACCTGGAAATGAGAAAAGTGAAATTTAATTCTTTGTAAAGTTATTCCGACCGGTGACTGATAACTATCCAGCATCTGACCTCTGTCCTCTAGGATCGACCACACATATAAATTAGCCGAGGAAAAAAAAAAATCACACTTATCAACTCAATATAAATTTATGTATCGCATCAATAAAAGTCTCAACTTCCTGGAAGAAAGATGTCGTATTTAGGCTTATCCTGCTATTTTTGCTTCACTCCTCGAGCCGATTTAAACCATTAGTAGCGGTCCTTCATGACCTAGGTTATTTACCTTAACACATATATTAAAACATGACACATATATTACAGATGTTAATATGACAAATGATATCACTAAAATTACTTATATTAAATCTATCATGCATTCACACGCTCACTCACTCAGGACAGTGTATATATGTTTAAAGAAAACCAACTAACTACGAAGGTACAAATAGTTTATTACATTCATAGTGAAAAAAAAAAAGGACAAAACAAATAATTATGAAGAAAATATTAAACGCACAAGTTCTTGGTTATATATTAATAGAATACAAAGAGTTATATTTTAGTAAATTTTTATATATTCAATCATATTGACAAATGAAAAAGAAAGAAAAAAAAAAATAATCACACGTATCATATCTTAGGCATGCTAAAGCAAAATGATGATTTGCGACATACGCAAAAGAAAAAACTTATTTCACTTAAAAAAAAATTGGACAAAGAGGAAAGAAGAAAAAAAAACCTTTTGGTGTATTAGAACTTATATGAGTCTCTACCTCACGTCGAGATATTAAAATATTAATAATTTCGAGCGTCCAAATCACAACTCACGCACTAGTCGTAGTGTCCAAAACGTTTCGCTCCATTTAACTTAGTTTGTGGTCATTTATATATATCTATATATATATATATATATATATCTATTGGTTTACAAAACCATTCGTCGTCTATATTTGGTTTGTAACTGGTAACAGTTTATATCTGCAATCGCACACTGCTACGTCTATACCCATCTAGGGATTTCGAGAAAATAACTTTCACTAGAGGAAGTTTCTCCTCTTAGACGGTCTATTTCCAAATTTATTAATCGAATAATTTCAAGTTATTTATCCAACAGTGGGACACTTCACAAGACCTTTCATTAGGATCACTTTCGTATATGTTTATACATGGTTCGGATTAAAAAAAAAAATTGATCTTCCACAGGTGTACGGAGTATGATGGTTCAAATTGAGGATAAAAAAAAACTGGTCAAGTCACAGGATACACATGAAGGTGAGACGGATTCAAGGTACACTTTCCACAATGGTTTTAGGTTAATTGTTCAGGGATAATATTTGTTATGATGTGGGTTACGTTTAGACCTGCCGATATTTTTTCAATGCATGCCATTATATAAGTACAGAGGTTATCACTTACATTGATTCAGAAGAAAAGGAAAATTATTTAAGTGCACGGCGGTATTCTTAACAAAATCTACATTCTTAAATTCGTCGGAAGACTTCTGGTAAACTATAGCAACCAATACACGTTTTTTAGGGGGACTGACACGAGCGCTCTTACATATATTCATAATACATTTAATATCATACTTTTACTTTAACATCATATTCACATACTAATTACACATACATTTCGAAGTATTTATTTCTCTCTCTCTATATATATATTTATTATTTATATTCAATAAATGCGCACACATTTAAATTAATCACCCCAACAATAAAATTTTTACAAGGTTGCAAACATTGTCCAAGAAAACAAATGACTTCCAACATTACATTTGGAAACAAATTAAATTTTATCTGATACCGCGCGTCTATAAATTTTCACTTTTATATAATCAGTTCGTGCTTAAATCATGGAAGAAAAAAAAACTTTGGAAGGCAGGCACGTAACACAGAGCATTTCTAAAGATATAACTAGATAACTCAAGATACAATTTCTGGGCCCAGGTTAACTACAAAGTAATTGAAAACCAAAACAGAAAGGAAAGTGACCAACGGATTAAAAAAAAAACTTAAGAGGAACGACGGTGAAAGAACGTAATCGAAGTGTCGTCAAATACTAAGTCTTTGTTCATTTCGGCGATAGGTCAAAATGTGATGGAGGACCCAATCATTATCTACTTTATCCATGAATCGTGTCTTGCAACGTCTCAGCTGGTAATTTCAGATCAGAGTTGTACGTTAAATAAATCGTAAGTAACAAGTTCAAAATCTTGGGGGGGGGGGAGGTTGAAAAAATTAAAAAAACTTGAAGAAATGAAGACAGAGAGAGAGATAGAGAAGAAGGAAGACTAAGAATAGGGGCGCCAAAGACTTAAGTGAGAAATAACTAACGCTACAAAGTTAGAAGTCGAATTTCGCTCTCAACAAAATCCATAGCCAAAATATTCTTAACATGCCAAAAGGGGTTCGGCTTACCAAATAAATAGCCGATAAAACTGTCTGCGAAGATGAGACAAGTCTGTGTCCACAATGGGATTTTCGGAAAGACAAAGGCTTTAGGGAAATCCCACCACTCACCGTATCCGGTCAACACCCTTGCAGACCCCGAAATCCTCCGGAAGGTTAGAGACGGCGTTAATTTAGGATTTCAAAAGGGAGAAAAAAAAATCATCCGACCTCTTGGAAACTAGAAGATTCCAGAATAGTAATGAAATTAGAGTAATAGCTAAGATATCCCTAATTAGTGATTTGCCAAAATTAAAAAAAATTAAATAAACTGAATTTTGGATCGGTGATTTCTATTGCCAAACTTCACCGATAGCTACCCTGCGCAGACACGCCACAGTCTGGGATGTCGTTAATTTCCCTCGTCTAATTAAACTAAGAAAAGAAATGAAAATACTTAAAGGGACTAGGGGTCGACATCCGGGTACGCGAAAATAAATTTCAATAACTAATTGTTTTGATTCTGTACCCAGTCAGAGCTGTCGCCTCCATGAACATTGTAAGCTAGCCTGAGTAGGTAACGTGAAGAAAAAAAAAATCTCACGGAGTGGTACATTCTATTTTTAAAACCGACCAGAAGATATGATTCACTACAGCCCTGTTGTCTAACTACTATTGTCTTTTCATAATTTATTATTTAACCTGTCTAGTCTGCGATTATATGATGCTACCCATTCTATTAGATGGTATTACTCTGGTTGATTATTATTATAACACATAAAACTACGAAGCATTACCGTAGTCCGACTATATATCGCCCTCCGGTCCGCGTGATATTATGGTGCAGGGGTCAGAACCTGAGATGTTTGTAGCTACACGTATCTATTTAATATCTATATATCAACACGCGGCGAAGTATTCACTGGGCTACTATATATTTAACTATATGGGTGTCCTATATTCTATATTCATTTACTACAATATTCATATACTTATTAATATTCATATTCACATTAATATTCATTTGCCACGACGCTATATTCTACAAACACCCTGTTTCCTCTATCTACGCCCAGCCTATTTACACATTTCATCATAATACTTTAAAATCTATAATCACTACAAACATTTTCCCATTCCGATCACCGCACGATAATCTCACTCGAACCCAAGACTCTTTTACACACACACAATACTATGTAATACTTGGTAGCTTTATTAAGAACGAAAGAAAGAAAAATCCTACGTATGTTCACTGAAAATAGAATTATCTGCGATAATGTCTAATGTTTATAAAATTCTGCATCAACAATGAAATTCTACAGCCACGAAGAAAAATGGACATTTAATATATTTTCAAAGCGAAGAACTAGCATCATATCGCCCGACTGCTGTTAAAAATTTACGTATTGTTTATTTATTTAAATATTTAGATTTCTAGACTATGCAGAGTGCTGAAATTTTCAGAATATATTAATTTTGGGTCACTTGACCTAACTGTACATTCATATGGGCTGTGAATTATACCTTCTAGGTTTTATTTCGGAAAGAAAGGTCAATTTCATGAAAACTAAATCACTAAGTACCTCGACGGAAGAATGGCGGTTAGTACTGACTTTTGACACTAGGGCTAGCGACGATATAATGAACCCTTGAACAACTGAATGTGACCTTGTACACGGAATTATTATACTATATTACGTTCACTTAATGACGGAGTAATAAAAATTTATCGCATAGTAAATACTACACTGTCCAACACACTCTTTCATCACTTAATTATCACTATCACTGATACTACATTACAAATATACACATACTACTCGAACTACAAGACACATCATGCCACATTCATACTACACACTACATTAATACATGTTATACTAATAAATATACACAGAAAACATTCATATTTTACCATGTTAAATCGGCTCTATGCAAGGTAACGAAAGGAAAGAAATGAACAGGGCCAACTGGCCCTTATATTTACTAAATCATATTCTTGAAATCAACCTGTTTAATCGATGCCCTGAGGGGACATATCGGAGTATTAGCCGGCAATAGGACCCCTGCCCTGAAGGGGCAGGAACCCGGAACAAACTGAATGTTCAACTCATCCCGCTGGAAGCCGTACTCCCAATTTGGGAGTCAGATAGGAGCCCTTACTGAAATTTACACGTGCATTGTGATTACTGGACTGACTACCACAAAATTAAATACCGCCATGTATGTAATTAAAAAAAAAAATCACTCACTCACTATATAAACAAATCTATCATGGACAGGTCTTGTAACCCTCAATTAGTAGGAAAATTGGGAGGTAGAAATACGATGGGAAACACTGATCTTCTGAACCGGTTTTGGGAAAAGAAAGACGGAAATCACACTACTGTTGAATCCTGTCCATAGCGATCCGCAGATGAAAACATGGCGTCACTGTTGCACTTACTATTTCAGCTTTTTTAGTCCAATTTTGACTATGACATTTAATAGTTTTTTGGCTCCTAGAGACTTCCAACGAATTTTAGGTTAAAAAAAAACTCCCTAATATTACCTTGTTCGCAGTTTTCTCACTCCGTTGCAACCTTTTAAGCTCGACGATCGAAATCTGGCTGTTGTCAACAAGATTTTCCGGCTTGGAATGGAATAATTGCGCCCTAATATCATAGCGTGGGTTTATCATCCAATCAAAACTAAGCATTTTGGCGGTGGGGCTTTGAAACGAATAAAATTTGGTAAAATCTGGATTAAACTAGATTTTAGAAGGACCTAGGTATCTAAAAGAGAGGTGAAGGGTGGTCCTGAAAATTCTGTCGAATTTTAGATTGGTTATTTGATCTGGAACGTTCCGTCCAATAGTGGATCTATATTTTCGGATAGCACTGACACCGTAAGAATTGTAATAATCCATTTACATATACATATGCAAGACTTATAACTAATTCAAAATATAAATAAAGATATTGATTCCCAAAACTATCATTCCCAATGAATTTTTTACAGTTTTTTCATGTTAATTTGAAATAGAATAATGAACAATATTACGAATTATATGAACAGCCAGAAATTTTTTTGTTAAACATCAAGTACAGTCGGTGCAAAAATTTCGGGCACCCTCCTATTAAAAACATAATTTCATTTGACTGTAATGGCATATTACAGACTATATGAGAAGGGACCTACGGATTAACGTGGAATCCGAACCACATGAGCTCCCGCCGTGAATTGAAAAGTTGAGGTATTGAGATTCGTTTCCTAAATGAAGCAATAACTTGAACGTAAAGACTTAAATGTAAATATTTAACTTTCCTTGTTAGCTAAGGTGTTACGTGATTGACTTGCAACAGCAGTGAATGATTACTCTTTATTTTCAAGCTTAATTTCAACGAATATTTACAGAATATCACTGTTATAGTAGTTACTTTTCTGTTACCAAATTTTCTTTTATACTGGATGGTTACAATTAAAGTGGCGCTATTCACGTCGTACAGCGCAGGCTGTAATTAGCATATCACATTGAAATTTGGTAAATATGCTAATGAGACCATGTAGAAGAGAGTTATGCTGGAAAAAACATAGGTTCCTCTTCCCACCACTAGGGGAAAATGTTGGGCTGTACAGGTATTACGCACGCGGAAACGGTCCTGAATGTATGGATAAGAGGATCACCTAGGTCGATGAGGTAAAACATGTGAGATAAATGTAATGCAAAGAAGGTGAAGGGCAGGTAATTACAACAAATTGTGCAAAGGAAAAACGTGAGGGTAACAAAAGGTGAAAGTTTATTTCCATTTAATGGTAAGTAAAGGTGCAATGGGAATAAGTTTATTGACATTTGCATTTACAGTGACCAATTTACAAGTCATGCTCCGTATGGCCACCACATACATCTCAAACTGTTGCATCCCAAAAATAGCGTGCACAACAGTTGCTCGTAACAGTTCTGGTGGATTTGCTGCGACATGTCGCGTTACGCTATCCTTCAAATTCGCCACTGAGTGAATATTTCCCTGGTAGACCCGAGCTTTGAGATGTCCCACAGCCAGACATCTCACGGATTTAGATCAGAGAATCTTGCTGGCCACTTATCTGGAAACCGGGAAATGATGCTATGAGCAGTGAAGGTTTCACGAAGCAGATCTTTCATGTAGGAATCGATGTCTGGTGTTTTCATGTCTTGCATGAAAATAATTGTCTCCAAACAGTTTCGTGCCTGTAACGCAGGAATCATATGTCGCACGAAAAAAAATCCATATATTGTGTCGATGTCGCGATACAAATGACAACTCCTTGGGTTGTCATCTCTTCAAAAAAGATACGGGCCAATAAGGAACGTTCCTGTAAAACCACACCACATAATCACGTACGTAGAGTGCAACTGCTGTTCCTGCACAACATGCGGATTTTCCAAACCTCATACCCGACAGTTTTGCGTGTTTACTGCCCCTTCTAGTGTAAAATACGCCTCATCAGTCCACAGCATACCCCACTGCTACATGTCATCCACTTTCACTCGTGCCAAAAAAGAAGGACAAACTCAAGGCTTTGAGGCGGATCTTGGGATTTCAGTTGCTCTACTGTGTGAATACTAAGAACCTTCCTCACTGTTAACCATGCGATGGCCAATTCCCTTGACACAGCCCGAGCACTGATAGCGGAATATGGAACACGTTCAGCGTGGTCCACAACAGCCACAGCGACCTCGTGAACAACTTCTCTTGGAATCGGTTGTCTTCCTCTTTCTGGAGTCATACACAACAAACCCGTTGTCTCGAATTTCAGTATCATCTTCTTTAAGCCATTTCTTGATAGTGGTCCTCTTCTTATTTCTTTCAAATGCCGATATTCAGTTAATGCTGCACTGTAGTTGCTCCCGAGACCACGGTGGCTTAGTGCTAGAGCGTTCATCTCTGGTACGTGGGGTCTCTGGTTCGATTCCCTCTAGCGCCAAGTGAACTTTGTGGTGAACAAATAGACAAATACCGTGTGCTCGTTCTTGGGGCTCTCCTGTTTCCCCTCACTTTCTTCATTCCACCATGTCATTCATTCTCATTATCACCGTCTACAGTACTTTAGCCTAGCCGTCATAACCCTGGGATGTAAAACTGAAAGATTGTAATGGCTCCCATCCTTATAGACAAATTTTACTGGCAGTGCACAGTCTCTCCTATCAATAGCAAAACTGCTCCTCACGTGATGGTGTGTATGAGGTGTGGACTCGCGTGTGTTAGGCCTATAGAGCGCCAAATTTTCCCTCGGTGGCAGAAAGTGGAACTAATATTTTTCCAGCAAACTCACTTTCGAATGGTCGCATTAGCATTTTCACCAAATTTCAATGTAATACATTGATTGCAGCCGGCGCTGGACCACCGTGAATAGCGGTATTTTAATTGTAACCACCTTGTACTTCAAGATGGTTGGCGTGTGAGTCATTAGCCTACTGCGGGAGGCACGAAGTGGGAACTCATGTTATTCAGATCCTATGTTAAGCCGTAGATCGATGTTTGATAGTATAGTCTCGCTGCTGAAAGGGACGTATAAACTCTAATCCAAGCTACAATGTCCATTTTGCATACTTGTACTTAATATGTCTCACAAGTACATTTTAACTAATTTCAGCTTTGTAAAGGTAAGTTTAACTGCAACTGTAGAAGGAGGAAGTACAACAAATATTTTCAATACTACGTTCTGTGTCAGGGGAAAAGGTTTGCTTTCCGACTATTACTATCAAGTACTACTTACATGTACTTTACTTTTTCTCCTTGATTCCCACTCTTCGGGACAACAAACGTAGAATTGAAATGTTGGATGGCCATTTTCAAAGAAAACACCAAACTTGGAAAGAATAAGTTGCTGGAAATATAACAAGATGTTCTAACCTACTAAAAATCTTTCATCGAGGGAAGTCTAAACGTAGTACTAGAAATGTTAAGTCAATGGACACTGTATGACAGTAGTTTGGTCGATCTTATATACTGAATTTGGTCGAAGGTTAAAGAAAGCCTGCTCTTAGTACTGTTATTTAAACATTTCTATGAGTTGCCAATTGCAAGATTTTTTCCAAGAATTAGTAGAAGTCGAAAAGCCATCTTTTGTTATTTATTTGATCCACTACACGAATCAATTTCATTCGTTTGAAAGCATTTTCGGGAGAACGTACAGTGAAGTCCGTTCGTTGAGTTTCATGGATCTAAATATTAACACCGAAAAGCTCCTGAATACATTGCGCCCGTCTACAGAAAACTGTACCTCAGCTAAAGTATGTTAGACTTGATGACGGCTAAGAATGACGGCGTTTACATTCTAAGAAAAACGTGTTACTTTTCTCTAGTGTGTCGACTAACACCGAAAGAAATTCATCGTCAGCTAACTGTAAGTGAGACGCATTTTGTTCATGTTCATGACGCTACCCCGCCTTTCTTATTTAATTACTGATGAATATTGATGTATCCTTTACTGAAACAAAGTGAAAGAACAATTGCTGCAAAATTCCTTAGCACATTTCAAAGAATGATATTTCTATTTCTTCCATTCCCAAGAAAAAAAGAAAGAAAACATCTTAAATTTTGAATGTACCTCATGCATTAAAATAAAACATTACTCACACCACAAAAATCGCCCACAAAATCATAGACAATTAATTAAATACTCAAAATTCAAGCAAATAAATTGCCAACTGTTTTATTAAATTGATAAGAAATACATTGTCAATGAAGCACCGTCGTTTCTATGAACTACGAAAATAAGTCACAAATTTTCTCAATGTAGCTATAACGTTTTATTGTTATGCTGTTGTGGTCATGCTACGAAAATTTGATAATAATTCCTCCATTTGTCTTCTTCCTTTTGTTGCAGATAGATCATGGTCACTCCACTAGAAGTTTGCAAAAAAAGAGGAACATCGAGCAGTGATCTGTTTTCTGTGATCGGAAGGTGTGTCAGTTGCCGAGTATTTCAGACTTTCAGCACCATACGGGAACAGTGCCTTGCTCCAACGCAGTATCTACGAATGCAGTGAAACATTGAAACCATCCTTCCTCATGCATAACACTTGTGCGACATCTTTTTTTGAATTTTCCAACTCAAGAATTAGATCTTCATTTACGCTTACCTGAGGATTAAAAAATTTCACAGTATATGAACGGTACAAGTTACCTCCCGAAAACTTAAGCTAAAATCAAACTAATTAATATTTATAATTATACGAATTTATCAATTAACCTATAAATTATTTTAGTTTTCAGTGTGTTTTATGACCAATGTTTTTTTTTTTTTTTTACTTAAATAGAGTGACGGATCTTTCGTCACCAGTTTTTGTGAACTATCTTCAACACTAATAAGGGCTGATTAATGTAAATTCTTTTACAATTTAATTTTGAATTTTGAATTTCAAAATGGTACTTGATAATTGTTTGATTAGGAAGTGATTTTGTGTGTTACATTAGAAGAGGCACTATAGTCCACGTCACCTGAATTGGTGTGTAGCATCAGCCAATAAGCTCACAGTTCCCTGATTCTAAACCTTCAGTGAGGAATTTAATCCTTCTTAATTGATTTTGTTCATATTTATGGTCATTTACGAATGACCAGATACCTCACTGAAGGTTTCGCAATAGCGCACTGTTAGCTTATTGGTTGATGTACGCCAATTCGAGTGACACGAACTATAGTAATCTTATTTCAATGTGACACGGCTAACTCAGTCTTGTCACTAACTTTACATCGTTTCATAAGAATCAGAGGAACGTAACTCCATTTTCATAGGTTTACAGGCGAGAGGACAAAAATATTATTTTTTAGAAAGGTGTTTTTAATAAGATAGTAATACAGCTGCATTACAATAGATGATCGACAAGGAGAACAGATTGCATTACGTTCCATTTACATCAAGTGGGCTTTCAAAATTATGTACAAACATGAAGGAAACGAAGCCCGCATTTTTGAAGTTACGTTCCTCTGGTTCTCATGCGACAATATTATTAATCATTTTAGATTGATTGATTGAAATTTAATAGGGACGTCAGCATAGAGACTATCTTTCCCCGTCACATTAATTACTTTCCAAAAATCTTTGCATTAAGTAATCAATCATGCACCATATATGCTTTTATTAAGTAATTTAGTACGGTACTATAATTATTATTTTCTATTTGATACAGACGTGAACATAAATACAGGTTATAATAGTTCCATAAATACAAGTTCTGGAGGAGTAGGTGGAGCTTTAGTAGAGTAAATTATAGTCCGAAATCGACTCCCATTAACGGTTTTATTATAAAAAATCTTCTATAAACAGTATTCTACAAGAATGGTACAATAATGTAATTTCTCTAATACAAGGTAGAGAAAGTTGACCCAAGTAGCCTAGAACAGGGTTCCCACGGAGTTCCGTAACAAGCTAAGTGGAATGGATTTAGAAACCCCAACGCTCCGAAATCAAGCAGAGGGGATAAAAAGCCACAGATCTCTGAAGCAAGTTAACTGACTGAGGTTAGGAATCCCGAGAGAGCTCCGAAGCAAGCTAAGCGGAAGAAAGGAAAGAAAGTTTTCCGAAAATAAAAACTAGAGGCTTGGGTTGGTTAACTCCTAGAGCTCCGACCAAACTAAAGGATGGATTGACCAGCCGAGACTGATAGCTGTCCATGGAATCCTCTCAGTTATAGGCTCTCAAAGTGAGGTGATGGCACTACTGTTCCCTCGTGGTCATGCGACTGGTGGTATCACTGTTGTGTCTGTCGCCTACAATCGTAGTATTCCATAGTAAAGTGCAGGCTGTTTTTGTTCTTAAATACGAGGACGTGTAGGACCTTTCTAAACACAAACACGTGGTACATTATAATGTCATACATTACAATGTACATTATAGGTGTTGCAATTTTCTTACCTCTATTTATTTATTTATTTATTTATTACTTTTTTAATTAAAGAGGGCAAATCCTCTGACAAGTGATATCTTAATCGGAAGATTTGATTATTAGATGTTTGCCACCAGGGATTTGTTTTTCGAGAGAGGAACACATAGGTGTACCGATAGTTTTACGCTTTTAGTAGTGTTTTTGCACATTTAGGCTATCGTAAACATAATTTGTTACAGTCGTTTTCAAAAACGACTTTTCGTTCTCTTTTCACTTTTTATGTTTTAGCTCGCACATTGTTTTGTTTAATTTATTCTTACTTATATATACACTGAGCAGCCACAAAATTATCACCACCTACGTAATAGTCTTGGTATGAAGGCAATGAGGTCTTGGTAGGTCGGTGGAGGGACTTGGCACCATATCTGCAGGCACAGATCACCTAATTTCCTTAAATTCCAGGAAGGGGCGATGCGATCTGATAGCACGTTCAATCACTTCCCAGAGGTTTTTCATTGGGTTCAGGTCTGGCGAGTTGGGGGTCAGCACATCAATTAGAACTCGCCACTGTGTTTTTGGAAACACTCCATTACACTTCTGGCCGTGTGACATGGCGCATTATCTTGTTGAAAAATGCCACACCCGTTGAGAAATATAGAAGTCATGAAGGGATGTACGTGTACAACTAGTGTACGATACGCGTCGGTCCTCATTGTGCCTTGCACGGGCTCCACTGGACGCTCACGTGAATGTTCTCCAGAACATAATTGAGCAGCCGCCAGCTTATCCCCGTCCTGCAATACAGGTGTCAAGGAGCTGTTCCCTTGGAAGACGATGGATTCGCACTCTCTTATCAACATGATGAAGAAGGTATCAGGATTCATCAGACCATGCAACGCTCTGCCACTCCGCTAAGGTCCAGTTGCGATGGTTACGTGCCCATTTCAGTCGTAGTTACCGATGGCGTCGTGTTAACATTGCGACATGGATTGGTCGTCTCTGCGGAAACTCGTCGTTAGGATTGTTCTGTGCACTGTGTGTTGAGACACATTTGTACTCTGCCCAGCATTAAAATCTGATTTTAGTTCCACAAATTTAGTTCCGGCTTTTTGCTTTACCCCTCTGCTCAGCCTACGACGTCCGACATCTGTAAAGGGGACGTCGTTTCGCCACTTGTTGAAGACATTCACCACAGCACTCGACGAGTCGTGCAGTTTCCGAAATGCTCGTGCCGAGCCTTCGAACCATTATAATCTGCCCTCTGACAAACTCAGATAGATTGTGCCCCTGCCCTGTTCCGTTGATTACGAAATATACAAATTGCAAATAAGCATACATCAGAATCTCATAAATACTGGAAAATTCCACGAAACTTCGTATAGGAACAATTTGCAAAACAATAAATGAAAAGTGTTTTAATATTTGCGGAAAAACAGTGCTGGGGCCCAGGCCCCATCCGAAAAAATAGTAAATATTACCGTAATAGTGGAGGAAGGAGTGGACTGAAGCAAATGAAATTGTGTGTAGGTATTATATAGACCTAATGTAAAATAAGGCAGTTCGTCTTTCTCAAGTGTCCCTACCCGGTTTGCTTCAAATTTGGTAGATCAACAGCAAACTGGAAATAAATTGACACGTTTTTTATGCGCAAAAACATTGTAAGGGTTAAAAGTTAATCCTGAAATACTATAAATACGCTATATTGTTTGTGCTTGTAGTTGATATGACAAATTTGAAAAAATCGGATGAAGACACGACACTTGTAAAACACGAAAGGCCTTATTTTACATATCCAATATCTGTATACAATTTCATTCGCTTCAGTTCGCTTCTTCCGCCACTCAACGAATCGTTCCACTCAATAGTTTTTTTTCCTTTCAGGGAACACGTATTCCCTCATCTTACCTCTACAATATTTGTGCACATTTCATTCACTTCGGTCCACTTCTTCTTGCCTTTTTGGATGAAATTCCAAAATGTTTGACCGTGGCTCTTGCACCCCAAAACCCATTTTCTCTCGAAAAAAAATCTATTCGTTTATGTTTTCCTATTGTTCATACACGAAGTTGCGTTGCAATTCTTCAACTCTTTTACACACATCTGAAATACTCTTACTACCACTTTTGATATTTCGTGATCAAATGTTTGGAGGGTTCCCTGCCCCACCCAACACTTTTTCCAGGAAAATGTGAAACCCGTATTCCCCCATTTTATGTCTACAATATCTGTGTACAATTTCGTTCATTTCGGTTCACTTCTTTTTGCTTTTCCGGCGTCAACTTTCAAAACTTTAGGTGGGGGCTTTTGCACCCTACAACCGTTTCTTCGCAGAAAATAAAAAAGCACTATTCGTTTATTTTTTGCGTATTGTCCATACACAAAGCTTAGTTGCAATTTCTCATATCCTTTACACACATTTGACATAGTGTTACTAACTCTTTTGATATTCCGTGATCAAAGGTTTGTAGGTGTCCGTGCCCCATCAACCATTTTTTCCCGGAAAGTATGAAACCCGTATTCTCGCATTTCATCTGTATAACATCCGTGCACAATTTTTATTCACTTCGGTACACTCCTATTTGCTTTTCAGGCCTCAATTTCCGAAATTTTGGATGGGGGCTTTTGCCCCCTAAAACCGTATTTCCTCAGAAAATAAAACAAAAACTATTCTTTATTTTTTTGCGTATTGTCCATACACAAAGTTTCGTGGCAACTCTTCCTGTCCTTTAAACACATCTGACATACGGTTACTGGCACTTTTGATATTTCAGATCAAAGGTTTGGAGGTGTCCGTGCCCCCCTAACCGTCTTTTCCAAGCAAATATGAAACCCGTATTCCCTCATTTTGTGTCTACAATATCTGAATAAAATTTCATTGATTTTCGTTAACTTCTTACTTTTCGGGCGTCAACTTTAAAAATTTTCGGGTGGGTTCTTTTGCCTCTGAAACGAACTTTCCGTAGAAAATTAAACCTTATTCCTTTATTTTTTCCGTATTTTCCATACACAAAGTTTCGTTGCAATTCTTCATGTCTTTTACATACATCTGAAATACTTTTACTACAACTTTTGATATTTCATGATCAAATGTTTGGAGGATTCCCTGCCCCATCCAACCCTTTTTCCCAGGAAAATAAGAAACTGGTATTCCCTCAATTTATGTCTACAATATTTGTGTACAATTTCATTCATTTTGGTTCACTTTTTTTTGCTTTTCCGGTGTCAACTTTCAAAACTTTAGGTGGGGGTTTTTGTACCCTACAACCGTTTTTTCGCAGAAAATAAAAAACAATATTCGTTAATTTTTTGCGTATTGTTCATACACAAAGCTTAGTTGCAATTTTTCATATCCCTTACACACATATGGCATACTGTTACTAGCTCTTTTGATAGTCCGTGATCAAAGGTTTGTAGGTGTCCGTGCCCCATTCAACCATTTTTTCCCGGAAAGTATGAAACCCGTATCCCCTCGTGTGAAGTGTAAAATATCCGTGCACAATTTCATTCACTTCGGTACACTCCTATTTGCTTTTCGGGCGACAATTTTCAAAATTTTGGATGTGGTCTTTTGCCTCCTAAAACTATTTTCCCCAGAAAATAAAAAAACGTATTTGATATTTTTTTGCGTATTGTCCATAAACAAAGTTTCGTAGCAAGTCTTCTTGTCCTTTAAACGTATCTGACATACTGCTACTGACACTTTTGATATTCCGTGATCAAAGGTTTGGAGGGGTCCGTGCTCCACCTAACCGTTTTTTCCAGACAATACGAAACCCGTATACCCTCATATTATGTTTACAATATCTGTGCCAAATTTCATTCATTTCGGTTCACTTCTTCTTACCTTTCGAGCGTCAACTTTCAGAATTTTCGGGTAGGTTCTTATGCCCCCTTAACCTGCTTTTCCGCAGAAAATAAATAAAACATATACCTTCATATTTTGCAGATCGTCCATGCGCATAGTTTCGTTGCAATTCGTCATGTCATTTACACACATCTGACATACAGTTACTAGCACTTTTGATATTTCGTGATCAAATGTTTGGAGGGTACCCTGCTCCGCCCAACATTTTTTTAAGGAAAATATGAAACCCTTATCCCCTTATTTTATGTCTACAATATTTGTGTACAATTTCATTCACTTCGGCTCACTTCTTTTTGCCTTTCGGTCGTCAAGTTACAAAACTTTAGGTGGGGGTTTTTGCCCCCTTAAACCGTTTTTCCGCAGAAAATAAATAAAAAGTTTACCTTCATTTTTTGCACATTGCCCATGCGCATAGATTTATTGCAATTCGTCCTGTCCTTTACACGCATCTGACACTGTTACTAGCACTTTTGGTATTTCGTGATCAGAGGTTTGGAGGGGTCCGTGCCCCACCTAACCGTCTTTTCCAGGAAAATACGAAACCAGTGTGACTACAATGCCTGTATAAAATTTCATTTATTTTGGTTCACTTCTTCTTTTCAAGCGTCAAATTTCAAAATTTTGGAGTGCGTTCTTTTGCCCCTGTAACCCATTTTCCGCAGAATACAAAACAAATCATATTCCTTTTTTTGCGTATTATCCATACACAAAGCTAACTGTCAATTCTTCGTGTCTGGCTATTTTTACTTTTATTTTTTCTTTTATTTTTTCTCTTTCCATGTTTTATTTTTCTTCTTTGTAAAGTCATGTTACCATCAATTATGTAAGCCTAGAAGGTATGTTGTGGGTGTATGCCTGTGTACTTTCATATAAATAAATAAAATAAATAAAAATAAATAAATGTCCTTTACACACATCTGACATACTGTTACTAGCAAATGTTATTTTTCAGATCAGAGGTTTGGAGGGGTCGGTGCCCCACCCAACCGTTTTATCCAGGAAAATACGAAACCTTTATCCTTATTTTACGTATACAATATCTGTGAACAGTTTCATTCACTCCGGTTCACTTCTTTGTGCCTATTGGGTGTCAACTTTAAAACTTTAGGTGGGGCTTCCCCCCCGTAATACCGTTTTCTCGTGGAAAATAAAAATACCCGTATTCGTTTATTTTTTGCGTGTTGTCCACACGTAAAGTTTCGTTGCAATTCTTCCTGTCCTTTACACACATCGGGCATACTGTTACTATTTCGTGATCAAATGTTTGCAGAGGTCCGTGCCCCACGCAACCGTTTTTTTTTTTCGAGAATATATGAAACCCTTATTCCCTCATTTTATGTTTTCAATATCTGTGCACAATTTCATTCACTACGGTTCAGTTGTTCTTGGCTTCGGGTGTCAACTTTCTTATTTTTTGTGTGGGTTTTATATTAAAACTTTACATTATGTAACATTTTTCTTTTTTATGAGATTATTTTCTTGGGAGAAAGAGAAATGCTTTCCTCTGGTATCTGTTTGTTGCCATTCATTTTGTTTCAACTGCTTTAGTAAGATCATTTTGTAATTTTTGATGTCATCCAACTCCGTCACGATAATAAAATTGTCATTCTTAACAATTTGTTTTATTCTCTTATTTGGAGTTTGTCACACTGATATATTTGTTACAAAATTGAGGTTTGTTCCAACGCCTTTCGAATTGGCATCCAACCTGACCGTCGAGCTTTCTGGGTTGCCTGCTATTACAGGAAAAGGATAATAGCAAGTGGTAATGCACTTTTGGAGTCATGTATACAATGTTTCTTTCCTAATAGAATAGTAAGCCTTTCTAAAATCAATAAATATTTGATGTACTGGAGTATTGTATTCCCATTTCTTTTCTTCTATTTGTCCAATGGTAAATATCTAGTAGATAGTTGATTGATTTCGTCTAAATCCGCACTGATAATCTCCAATAATTTCATCTGCGTATAGGGTCAATGTTGCTAATAAAATGTTTGAAACAATTTTATAGGATGTTGACCGAAGAGAAATGCCTAGATAATTATTAGTCAGTTTTGTCGCCTTTCTTGTGAATTGGAAAAATGATTGATTCTTTCCATTCTTGTGGTCATTCCTACTTGTTCTAGTTAAGGAAAATGATTTCGTATATTTTCTTCCACAATTTTCCGCCTCCAGCTAAAATTAACTCTGCCAGAATTTAACCTATACGTGAAGATTTGTGTTTCTTTAATTTTTTTATAGTGTTTTCTATTTCTGTTTGGCTAAGCTCTGGAATGTAATGGTTCTGCTGTGTGCATTTCCCTTTCCCCACGAACATTAGTTTTTGGCTCGGTGTTAAGGAAATCGTTGAAGAAATCTTTCCATCTATTAAAGATGCTATCTCTATCAGTGAGAAGAGCCACGGTGGCTCAATGATAGAGCATTCACCTCTGGTGCGTGGAGTTCTTGGTTCGATCCTAGCTAGGGATGCACGAGAGACGCAAGTGCGAGACGAGACACGAGACGAGAGTAAAAATTTTATACGAGGCGCGAGACGAGACTAAACCATACGAGAGGAGACTCGGTTAAGTCTCGCCCAAGAAATCTCGGGAGACTTCTCGCAGTCTCGGAACTTTTATGAATTACATTTAATTGTTAATTTAGTGATTTTGCATTTATTGAGTATTCTAAGTTCAGCGTTAATGTCTCCAGAACAGAAAAATGATTGGGGCAATAGACATTTTTTGAGATTGATTATTATTCAAGGTTGAGTTTCAGAATTAAAGCCTTCTTTAGTTTCTACAAAAGAAACTCTTTGTAAATTGGAAATTTATTACAGCATCGATTTATTACTTTATTTTGCGACACAAACACATACACGCGGGCACGCACGAATACATGAACTTCGGTTTTTGGTCTGAAAAGCGAATAAGACTCCCTATTGCTGCGAAATGTGATAATTCTGTTGTTTCTGTCTTTTTAACATTACTACTAGTGATTAATATTGGGGAATGGCGGGGAACTTCCCTCTCGTCAAAGTTTATCCCCGGCCCGGCTCGCAGAAATAACATGATATTTTTACATAGAATAAGTATTTTCTTTCTATATATTTATCAAAAACATCTCCCTCTAGTTCGAAAGCTTAATTCAAACACTAGTTTGGTAGGATGGCCCTATAGGTTTGGTGGGACATAGTAGGAATGGCCCTATATCTGTCATTAATTTTATTTTCTAGATCTGGCAACACTATATAAGTTGAAAGCGAAAGTTGATAAAATGCGATAATGCAACATTGCTATAAGCGCGAACGAACCGAAAGAATTGGGTCGTATTGTGCTGTGAGGAGTTCTTTTGTTGTCTACAAGCGCTTTTGGTTGTATAAAAACATCTTTAGAATGGAAAAATCACCCTTCAAGGAAACGATTAAAACGTGTAAATGTTGATAGTGGCGACGATATTTTAGAAGAGCCAAATATTGCTGGAGACCTCTAAGCTGGAAAACAATGTTGAATCCAGCAACAATTTCTGCCGCTGTAAATTAAACTATTAATTTGACGAAAATTAATGGTCCAGCAATCAAATTCCAGCAGCACAACTTTTCTTTTAATTTGGAGCGAAGGGGACACAAGTTCGGATACCATGTTGAACTCTAGGTTCCGTCCCCTTATGATGTTATGAAGATTCATCCCGTGGAAAGCGATGGCAAACCACCATGGATTCACCTTGCCAAGGGACTTTTAGATCAAATACCTGCCTCGGACAGAATATCACATCATCATTCATTCATTAACAGCCATAGCATAACACATTGCAAAATTTTGAACACATTGCAAAATTTTGACTCAGAATATATGCGAGACTGTGATACCATGCGATAAAGTCTCGGGCGAGACGCGAGATGAGACTCAAAATTTTATGCTAGACGCGAGACGAGACGAGGTGCGAGACGAGACCAACATTTGAGGCTGCGAAACGAGACGAGACTTTTCCATTTGTCGTCTCATCTCGTCTCGCGTGCATCCCTAATCCTAGCTCGCGCCACGTGAGCTTTGTGGTGGACAAAGCGTTGCGTTGGTTTTCTCGGGGTTCTGCTGTTTCCTCCCACTCTCTTCATTTCACCATTTCATTCATTTCTCATCATCACCGTCTCCTTTAGCCTAGCCGGTATATATGTGGGTCGTAAAACTCAAAGATTTCATTTCTATCAGTGAGAATTGTTTCGTCGTCTCTTTTTAATATATACACTCGAGCTTGATACCCTTTTTTAATTTCGTTGATGCCCTCGAATATATTTTTTTTTTACTATTATCTTCAAGTTAATTAATTTTAGCTTTCAAAAAGTCGCGCTTCTTTATTCTAAAAGTTTGGAAGTTTCCCTCTGATGACAACGAAATTTTGTCCTTGTGATTTTGAGCCAACGCAGCATTCGTGGTCGAATTATCGTTTGTTCCTACGTATTTTCGTGGGCCCCAATTTGTATCTTGTTGAAATTTTAACGCTATCCCTAATTTGGATCCAAATATCCTCAACACTAGTGCTTTCAAAGGCTTTTAAAACCGAGAATCTATTCGACACCAATGTGGTATTTTCCTCTCGCCTAGTTCTCCTCTAATTTCTTTAAACTAAACCTCTCCGTTTTCAGATGTTGAATACTCTCTTTATTCAACAATTTCTCTCTTACAATCGCTACTAAAAGATAATGATCAGTGTCACGATCAGGTCTTCTGAACGACCGAACATAAATAGTATTATGTTAGAGTGTCCTCTTCTATCTACTGAAAAGTGATCAATTTGATTGTGTATTCTTCCATCTGGCGAAGTCCATGCGTATTTATGAATGTCGCAATGTTTGAATTTTGTACTCTACATAATTACGTTTTTGGATGTTGCGAAGTTCAAGAGTCTAACACCGTTTTCATTACTTTCGTTATGCCGATATTCATTCCCTATAATCGGTGTGAAAATATCCTCTCGTCCTCGACCTTTAAGAGTAATAAAAGAGTCTAAGAAATTCAACCCGTTTAATTGCTGACATTAAAAGAGTCGACATTAAAATGGTATTTATGTGGTCACATACAGAATAAAATTATAAATGTTTACAATTATTACTGGCAATTAATGCTGTTATCCATTTTAAACATTTTAAAAGCACATAATCTCTAATATATTAAAATTTCATTTCTTATCGATAGTACGAAACATTGTAAATAGTTGTAAATTTCCATAACTGTTCTCCAAGTGGATTTGTATTCAACCAAAGGTAGTTTTGTGAAGTTTAACAAAAAGTCCAAAATAAGTGTCTTGAAAACAGCTCTTATTTGTAAAAGGATGCACGATGATCGCTTTTGGTTATTGCAGTGGTCTGTTCAAACAGTTTGTTAAAAATTCAACGTAGCATAACAATAAAAGCTGGTTCTCTTCTATGGAAAAAGGAAGGAAAAGCTTGGTGTGGTGAGTGTAGGGGCGCCGAATTCTACTTCGCCCCGGGCGCCTAAATCTCTAGCTACCGCTCTGGCAATATTAAGAAACACCTTTCAAAGCTGAATAAATAACATATGCAATATAAACTTAAAACTTCAATTTTATTTCCGACAGGTGGCACAAGAATTAGTATTTGCTCTTACTGAAAGAATATTCTTTAATAATGGCTTCAGAACTATAAACACATGTTTTCGTTAGAGAGAATAAATCGTGTGGTATTATTCTTCTTCAGAAGAGGACATGTTTATTCTTTGTCTCCACTTCTGCAATGACCTTATTAATTTCTGTTAGTATTTTTTAGAGTATTATCTCTGATATCCAGTTGTTTTTGTTTTTCAATGTCTTCCATATTCTTCTTTCTTTTTAGTGAGGTTCTGACGGAGGACCTTAAGAACTAATTAATCTTTTCGACAGTCTAATTTTGCAGTGTCAAGTTTGTATAGTCCTGTGAATTAAGAAAGAGAAAAGTAAATTCATATACCCAGTGGCGTATTTACGATTTTGTTTCGGGGAGGGCTTTGCCTGAAAATGTGAAAATTCTGCAAGATATTTCATGTACTTTACTATGGTAAGTAAGATTTCGGGGGGGGCTTAAGCCCGGAAGCCCCCCCCCTAAATACGCCACTGCATATACCTGTCGTTTACTTACATTTGCATTCTAAATTTGTGAAAAGGTTTTACTTGCATATAAGAATATCACCATTAATTCTATAATCACAGAATAATTGGCTCGTAACATTTTCTTCGTAAAATATGTATAATGGCGATATGCAACATCACAAAAAGAAAAAGATATGATCTTATAAAGACAATGCAATGACGATTTGCGATTTAGGATTTAACATTTAGATTTCTGGGCTATTAGCATCTATGACCATTTAGCCCGTCACATATGAGAGTTGACGTCCATCAGCGAGCACACTATCCAGGAAAAGGAAAAGAAGGAAGCACTACAAGTCAGGCATTTGGCTGGTGTGAATGAGGAAAATCCTAAAAATCTCATTCAAGATGGCTGGCCTGAAAGAGCTTTTTACAGTTTTTCGACCGAGTGTAATGCAATTGACAACAGACTAATAATGCAGGCCGTGGGCGTACCCACCAGGGGGTCCACCGAGTCCGGGAACCCTAAAAAAAACTTCCTAACTTAACATATATTTTTATGCTTTCTCAATACGGAAAATTATACTTGTTTTACTGGGAATTGATGTAGCCTAGCACGAAAATTAAATCTTACACTTCATGTATGTATATTCGTTTACGTATAAAGATGTTTCTTTCTTCTAAAAATACATGTGGAAGTATTTTATAGTTACTTATCGTCTTTTCAGTTGTGAAATAATACCCTTTCAATATTGCAAAGATGTGGTGCCTTATAATGTTGGACCCCTCTGAATAAACTATGTTGCAGAGCAAGGCTAAACGTGCAAGGTAAATTAATTCCAGTTCTTTATTCTTAAAAAAAAAAAAAAAAAAAAAAAAGACATTCTGAAAACGTTTGTCTGTTCCATCATTACACCGAAGCTGTACACGATGACAGGTTGTCAGTTGCGAGATTTTTTGAACACAAGAAGTTTTGTTTTTGAGAACTCAACATTGAAGTGGGGAAAGGAATTCCAAATTACAATATTATGATATCTTACTTGTGAATCGCCGAACTCAAAAATTATCTGATAGACGTTCTTCAGGCTCTAAATGCAATGTGCATTCACTAAATATCATCCAATAAGGCCTACGTGGAAGAACGCTATGACCGTCGCTATTCTTGTAGCTTTGTCCCATTATGTTTAGTTTTACTTTTGAATATCCAGGCACGAATCCTAGTATATCGGAATATTTTAATGCAAGACATACGGATATCTTATTCACATGTGAAACGTTTGTATCCTAGAACTATTTTTATATTTTCACGCTTCTTCTGAGTCACTGACTATACACGAAAATGAAGTTTTGCATGTGAAATATGTTTGCTTGGAGGAATAGGAACTTGTTATTCTTTTATACGAATTCAATATGGAGGATGTAGATGGAATTCAGAAACTTTGTCGTTTTATATTTAACAACAAAAGTAATTATTATGTTATTTTGTTAATAAAGTACTATCACCTGCGAGTACTTGCAACCTAATTATGATTGTAATGATTCGCTATCCGCACTATACAATCTTCAAACATTACTTGAACTCGGTTACGATTGAAGAATACGGAACAGTCCTGTTTTCACTCATTTTCCCCTCATTGGGTATTCATCTATCATATGATTATCTGAAACCAGGGATTTATTTGTAGCCAGGGAAGCCTGGGAATTTCTCCCCTTCTGAATTTGACTTCCTTGTCTCTAGGTTTAATCCAGTCTTCCCAGCCTGGGAAGATATTTTTTCCCATTCGTAGGCTATATAATCTGTTTTAAAGTACAATAATTCAACTTCATGTTTTAGTAATGTAGCAACTCTCTATAAATATTCCCCCCTTTTACAAAATCCACAAATAAATCTCTGTCTGAAACTATCCCCTTCATGTTGCCAAACTAATGTTTTCCAATGAATCATCTATTGGATTTAAGACATTTTAAATATAAGAATACTGTTTAAAGTGATCTTTATGTTTTTTTTTTTTTTTTTTTTTTATTGAACCTACACTTACGAGGGAACCTATCCAAGTGCAACTCTGACTTCGAGTCGAGACTATGGTCGTTGGATACCTTGTCCCAAAAGAACATAACACGAAAAGTGATACATCCTCGATCGAAACCGTTGCAGAAATATAAGCGTGAAAAGTTAGAAATTGAGCTCCATACTATACATTACACAGTCAGCTTCCGGGTCAGATTTTTCGGAAACGGTCAGGTAAGGAAACTCAGCGAATACATATCAAATTAGTGTTGGGAGCCCACCACCTTTTGAATGAAAAAATGTTGCCCCCGGAGCACTCGCAGGGTCTCAGGCGGGGTCCAACTCAATATTGGCAAATGGAACCGGGGGTCAAGTAGCATATTGTATGAAAGCTATTGTTAAATAAAAAAAGATAGAACAAATCTCAACTCTCTATGATGACCCTGTGCAAACGGGCAACTGGTCAAAATGTCAATACAACCTACATCAGAAAATATATGGCCACTCTTCGAAGTCAGAGTTGCACTTGGATAGGTTCCCTCGTTAGTGTAATGACTCTCGCACGTGTGGCCATATTCTAAGTGGCCAGACGTATTCAATTTAATCTCCAAAGCGCTGATGATGTCACTGCAAAATTAAGTTGTAGAAAAGATAGTATCTAAATTTTATAATATATTATACAAAATATATAATATATCTTAGCCCACTCACCTTAGAGTGCGATAGACATGGGTTCGATTTCCGGCGGGTGATCATGTGGTCCGAATCTTATATTAAACTGAAAGTCTAAGTCTCTATATGATATTGAACGGGGCGTAACGGAACAGTAAACTACAAACCAACCATCCAACCTAAACTTAATAATAATAATTATGCAGAAATATAAAACTATACAACAATCTACAAAAGATAGTGAAAGAGAGTGTATTTCCATACAAATTAGAAGTGTTAGGTGAAGGTGGATGGCAGCATCTGATCACAAAGTTATTCTGATTTTAGTAAATTTGAGGAGAAAGTGTGAAAAATATGCGCTGAAAGAAGATGGTACAAAGACGAAAGTAAAACTAATGGAAATATATGGTCCGTATCAAACATCTAAAAAAATAACTATGTTTTGTGGGTTTTGAGATGAAGGACTAAGATAAAGAAATCACCAAGTTTTGCATTCTAGTCTACACTGAGAAAAATGTATGTGGCGTACGTACAATCGTATGTTACGTTTGTAAATCCTGTAGTTTTTGGACTCAACGTACAGCAAACGTATAACTGAAAACGCATGTTTTATAATACTTTCTGTATAAGTGTTCCATCTGTACGTACTTTCCGTATGAAACAACATAGACGGTCAGGATCTCACATTCAAATGGACGTATATAACATATAGCTCACGAAGGTAACATACATATATGTATGTAATATAAGGAAGACTGTTAGATGTCAGACATCCTGCAACGGCATGATGTAAAATCTAAGGGCAGTACCTATGTAGCATACGGATAACGGATGCTGTGTACTGATTTCTGTAGTAAGCCAGAGGATCCGTATATTTGTACAATATACCGCTGTCCGGAGAACGGGTTTGTCTTGGTGTATAACGGGTAGAACCATGAACTCTCAATTAGACATTTACTGAATTTAGATAGATAAAGTTAACTTGATTGTCCAGATAACTAATGAGCAAAAGATATAAACAGAAGGTAAAAAATAATGATACAAGGCACAATTATAATGAAGAAGGGTGGTAACCTGTTGAAACATTGTCTCGTAAGTCATTGCAACTAGAGCACCATCAATAAAGGTACACTGACAAGCAAATGAGAAGATTAGATTATGACAATAATGTTGAGGAAAGTTGTCAATCTGAGACAAACGACCTACTAATGGAGAGGGTATAGTTATTATGATGATAGAAAAAAAGCATTATTGCGTGTTCAGAACAGTTATCAATAGATTTATTTTATCAAATTGTTTTCCTTCTTCCCTTTTAACTATTATTTATACAAAGAGAGTAAGTGATATTTTGTTTTGGAAATAATTATCATTATACGAGGGTTGGGGAAAAATTCATTGCAACTAGTTTCTTGCTTGGAGATATGTGAGCGGATCACAAACTGCTATATGTCATGTGGAAGCCATGCAGGCATAGTGTGCATTCAGAACAACAAATGGCCCTGTGATTCCTGGTAGTAGCAGAGAGAGCACGCATAAATCAAGATAACCATTATCAGAGGCAGAAATCCGGGAAAATGTCCCAATGAAATGGTGCAAGCCCTTGGGAATCATGCCCTCCTATACGGTAAAGTAGCATTGTGGGTAGGAAAGTTTCAGCAAAGATGTGTGGTAACCGGTGATCAGCAATGGCCGACGTGACGTGCCTACCATTATTGAGCAGCTTCTGCAAGAAGATAGACGATGGACGGTACTTGAGTTAGAGAGGGCAAGAGGCATCGAGAAACGCACCACAAGAGGACATTGCCAATGCTGTGCGATGGTGTGAAAAATGGTAATGCAGATGGTATTCAGTCCCTCCCATATCATTGGTAAGGTGTGGTGAACGTTGCAGGGGACATCTTTGAGGGTTTGCCATGTCTATTGTAGAACAGGTATGTGTGCTGTGCTATACTTACTAAAATACTATGCTTCGTATTTTGCACTATGAAACCAATATTGTCCTATACACGACCGTAATAAATATGTGAAGCACAATGTTCAGGTGTTATTCCATGTCCACACATGTAATTCCCACCTCGTCCTTTCATATATATATATATATATATATATATATCGCATTTTCCAACCGGGTTGTTCTCCGCAAGAAAATAGTTGCAATAACTTTTGCCCCAACTCTCGTATACAATATTTGCTGAAAAATTAATGATCTTATCCCCAATAAGCCAAAAGAAAAATGTCATCGTATTTCTTTCAATACACACAACTCATGAAACAGTCAAGAAATAGAAAGTGAAAAACAAATAAGTTGCGCCTGATACAATTAAAATCTAAAGTTGTAGCAATTTCTACGACTTCCTATTTTAGTAGAGAAAGATAGGAACGGATGATGAATCTATTCTTCCGATATGAATCATTATTTTTTTTAAAAAAAACTGTTTACCGTCATTACGATTTCTTTTTTCTCAATAGAGATGTTTTCGAACACGGGATCATAGATTTGTACCATTTTTGGTTTTATAAATGGATACTAGTCAGGGTCGGACTAGCTATTAGTTGGCCCCGGCGCCTGGGAAGAACAATGAGACTTGGGAGGATTGTAAGAATGCAGTAAAACATTTTGTTCAACAACACCTCGGAATTGAACTCTCGGAACAAGATATTGAGCGAGCGCATAGACTAGGCAGAGGCAGGAACAGACCCATTATTTTGAAATTTCTCTCATATAAACGGAAGTTAGAGATTTTAAGATGTGCGTATAAGGCAAAAGGAACTCCCACTAGAATATTTGAGGACTTTTCCGCGCGTGTTCGTGAAGTGAGAAAGAAACTGACGATGCACATGGAAAAAGCCAAAGAAGAAGGTAAGCGCGCTTTCTTAAGATTTGATAAAGTGTACATTGATAATAAACCATTTGTGTTAGAAGAGGTCGAAAGTGTTAGTGATGTGTGTGATCAGAGTGAACTTTCTTCACAAGGTGGTTTAAGTGAGTTGGAAACAATGCAAATGGATCACCGTTCAAGGACAGGTCATGATGCGTCATTTCCTCAACTATGCAGGAGAAATACAAGATCGACAGCTACAAGAGGCCGAGGGGGGAATGTGGTGCCCTGACAAAGAGAGGCAAAGGTAAGGAAGTGAAGCATGAAAAATCTGGTCACTTGCAAGAAGTGAAAGTTGAAAATACCAAAGGACAAAGAAAATACACCAACACACTCCTAAATATCTTTTATCAAAATGCAAGAGGGGTGAGGAACAAAACGTACAATTTCTATTGTAACATCTTGTTATCAAACTACGATATAATTGGAATAAGTGAAAACTGTCTGAAAAACGACAACTATGACACAGAACTCTTTGATGACAGATATTCAGTGTTTAGATGTGATAGAAATCTAAAAGAAACAAGGAAGCAAAGGGGAGGGGGAGTGTTATTAGCTGTGCTGATAAAATATAAGATATTTGCTATAGACTGCTCTGAAATAAGTACAGATTGTATATTAACAAAGATTACAACTGATAAAATGACCATATATGTTTGTATTGCATATTTTATACCTAATTCAAAGGTAGAGCAGGATGAAGAGGTTTTTCAAGGTATAGAGTCAAAATGTTAGCCAGGTTGCACTATCCTCTTATTTGGTGATTTTATCTTACCAGAAATCACAGGCTCAGATTTTAATTTTCTGAATACCTCAGCCAAATATCAATGCTTGCATAATTTTATGTCATTGTACAATATAACATCTTTCAATAATGTTAGGAATAATCTTGGAAAAACTTTAGATTTAGTACTTTCGAACTAGGGACATATTTCCTTTAGTTAAGGAGGATGTGTACCACCCAGCATTATCCATAACAGTAAAATTAAGCAAATTATTAGCTATAAACCAAAAATGTAATATCAGCACATATAATTTTAGAGAAGCTAATTTTAGGCAACTCTATTTTGAACTTCAAAATATTGACTGGACATTCCTTAGCTGTTATTCTAAGGTTGATACGGCTACAGAATCATTTTATAATGCAATCTGTAATATTTTTGATAAGCAAGGTGACCAGAATTCTTACTTGCAAAAACGGGACACACACAAATCGGCGACGGGGGGGTCAATATTTGATTTACAGATTGCATTTTGGGACTCAGCAATGTTTTCAATTTACAAAATACACAAGTAAGAGTGATAATACAGCGTTTCTAACTTAAGTACTATCCAACAATACTATTAACTACTAATAAACTACTTATCTCATTATTGAATATCCGTTAGGCCCTATTCTCTACTATATCATTACTTTCACTACATCATCTATAGCGTAATTTTCACTGGCATTTTTGGGATGAATGAATCTTCTTTAAAAGTTCTTTGTTTGCACTTAACAATTTGTAGAAATTGGTACAAGACTGATCAAAATTAATCTTACTGGTCAGCACAGCTTCCAAAGTACCTGTAAACAGTTGGGTTTTAGTCACTTGTCCATAAAGCATTCATGTGCGAGAATACACGTTTAGTTAGAGCATTAGTCCCGGGCAGGGTCGCCCAGAGAAATTTTTCTAGAGGGGGGCCCTATCTCCGTGGTTACTATATTGCGGTTTGTATTTCTGGTATTTAATATACGTGGTTTGTTATATTATGCATACATTTTCGTGAGCCAGAGGGGGGCCCAGGTCCCATCCCGCCCTCCCCTTCGGGTGCCCATGGTCCCGTGTAAACAGAGAAGGAACTTCATAAGTTTTAGAAGATTTGAGTACGGTAGAAGAATAGACATTTAGGCGTCCCGTTTGAGAATCAGAAAAAAACGAGACAATGATTGAAAAAAAGGGACTGTCCCGGCTAAAACGGGACGTCTGGTCACCTTGTTGATAAGTGTATTCCTATCAAGAAAAAGGTAAATACAAAGTACCCGTTTTCATTTACTATGAAATAGGAAAATAAAAACGAAAGCCCATCACCACAATAGGAGAAATATAGCTTATCACTTCCAAGAATTTAAGAAGTTAAGAAATGAACTTAAAAAAGAAGTTAGAACAGCATATAGTAACTTGTTGGGAATACAGAAAACACGTTACAAACTGATCCTTCTCAGCTCTGGACTTTTGTTAAAACTAAGACCCAACACCTTAATTGTAACACGCTGACATACAATAGCCAAGAATTAGTTAGTAATGACGAGATTGCACATTCATTTGTTACATATTTTCAGTCAGTCTATAATAACGAAGATATCATGGATAGCAGTAGTAATAGTAACAGCTCATATGAGACACTGGGCAAATTAAGGATTCTATAAATTGAGATGATTGAAATTTAAAAAAATCAATAAGAAAACTGAAGGGGAAAGGATCGATAGAACCTGATGGTATTCCAGAATATATAATAAAGGGATGTAAAGAACACTTTCTGCTTCCACTCTATATTTTATTCAACCTAATTATTTCTACTTGTAAATTCCCAGTAAATAGAAAATAACAAAAGTCTGCCCAGTCTAATAATGGTAAATATATTCAAAATTATAGGCCTGTATCAATATTGAGTACTTTTGCTAAAGTGTTTGAATCTATTCTTTATAAACGGATTGAAAATCACATAAAACTACAATTCCCACAAATTTTGTATGCCAATGATCTCAAACTTTTTAGATGTATGAATTCCATAAATGACTGTAATCAACTTCAACAAGATATAAATTCAGTGGTGCAATGGTGTCAAAGTAATTTATTGAATGTAAATATTAGTAAATGTAAAATCATCAGTATTACAAAACGTAAAAAAGAGTGCAATTTAAATATTCAATTAATGAGACTCAACTACCCGTTGTAAGTACTGTCAATAATTTAGGAGTAATGTATGATACGAAATTTACATTTGAACCTCATATTGACAACATAATAAATGAAACGAAGAGAAATCTTGGGTTTATTCTAAGAATTAGTAGGGAGTTTCGTAAACGTGCCACGCTTCAAAAATTGTATCAAACTTACGTTCGATTCAAACTCGAATACGCGACGCTTCAATGGAACCCAGATACAAAAATTAACTCACTAAAAATAGAAAAAATCCAGTCCAGATCGTTTAGATATCTTGTGTATAAGGAACCAAACATTTTCCCAAGAACTGAAAACTGCAATTCATTAAATAGGAATTTTGAAACTCTAACCCTCAAAGAAGAACGTTATCTGACATGATATTTTTATACAAGGTACTTAATAATAAGCTAGACTGCAACGAACTGCTTTCGAGCTTTCAAATAAACGTTCCAGGTAGAAAAACACGTCCAGAAAACTATAACTTATTTTATTTTGCAAAAGCAAGAACGAATATCCTAAATAAGTCACCAATATGGAAGATTAGTGCAACCTACAACAAACTCTTAAAAATGCTAAATAATATGCTGATTGCCTCACAGGGTTTAGAAGGGAAATTGTAAATATATTATTTCATGAAAGATGAGCACTGTAATTCGGTATAATATCTCCCCACAACCATTATTACCCCAACTGCCCGCTGTTTTTCCACTACAAAAGCACACTATTATCTTAGATAAAGCACACTATTCTTTAGCAGCCACACCGTACATTATACCATAAAGGTCATAATATACAGGGTGTTTCAAAGCAACACCAATAACGCTTGGCAGATGATTCCTGACACCAAGATAAGACCAAAAAAGTATAGACCAGACTGGGTGCATAAATGCTGCCTTTTGGAGTTATAGGCTGCCGAAAACATGAAAAATGAACTTTAAATGTTCATAGCTCCAAACCTATGGACCTATCGTAGTTGGATCAAGACTTCACTTAGAAACTAGTAAAGCTATGTGCCTTATCTAAATATCTGAGTTTCAAAATCCTGCAAAATCCTGGTACTTTTGCAACAATTGTTATAGAGGTAGCTGCTTAGTACTTCCAATCATATGCCGTAACCAAACTTCCTCTATAAAAATTGTTGTGTAACTTAGGATTCTGAAACATCTATTTTTGGATAGAACACATACTAGTCCCTAAGTGAAGTCTTGACCCGACTACAGTAGATCCCATAGTACTGAAGCTATGGACCGTTAAAGTTCTTTTTTTTTTTCATGTTTTCGGCAGCCTATAATTCCGAAAGGAAGCATTTGTGCACCCAGATTGGTCAATACTTTTTGTCTTATCTTGGTTTCAGGAATCACCTCCCAAACGTTGTCCGTGTTGCGTAACATCCTGTATAAAATCAGAGTATATCTAACAATATTTATGAGAATAACAGGGACGGTAATAATTTGCATACTTTTTCATCTCGCCGTGGGATGTGTGAAATTTGTAATTTGTTACTAAAGAACTACGGTACGATAAACTGCAAATGAACGCCCACTGCATGTAGCCCGAAATATTTTTCCGGGGGGGGGGATTACCTCATGCAACAAGCACAGCAAAATCTTTTCGTAAGGACATTAATATCATTAAGCACTTGTGGTCAATGTGCTCATATAGGCTTACAGAGTGATCATAATGGAATGTGATAAAAGATCAGGAAAGAAATTATCAATAGTAAATCTTAACATTGCTACCAGAAATTGGTATAATAAATTTTCATTATGATTTATGTAATGTTATTCCAAATTTATGTGTATATTCAGTTCTTACCAAAATAACAATTGTAGTATATGAATACCCAACGACAACCGTGAAGCCGGGTTCAACAGCAGCCACAGTTTTATTTAAAGGAAACACCTACGTACAAAGAATTTTTCACTTACCAGTGCTGTAGATTCAAGAAGTCCGAATTTATAATGCACTCGTTACAATAGTCCTAACCCCCGTTTCCACTTTAACTTTCGAAACGACATACACTACCCCAAAGTAACAGACTTTGAATAACTAACCGCCGTTCGACTTTTTGGCTGATAAAATTGGCAACTATTGAAAGAAGAAAGCAAATACTCATAAGTGTTTCAACAGTGGCAACCCCACGGGAAGGCTAGACTCTTGACAATTATAAATCTTGAAAGTGATCTCAGATCTCTTTCTGTTGAGTTTCAAATTCTTATTTTCCCTAAACCAAGAAACTAAACTCTCAAGAATTGTATTGTCAGGCCACTGTACTTTAGGCTCCCTTTTATATTCCGCGACAGGAAGCCTGTAAGATTTTATTATTGTTTTACTTGCACCGACATGACTCTGAAGCTGGCATGGCCCGTCACAACAAAATATTAATGAAATGCTCAAAGAGCTTGATGTATGCAGATTGCCACCGGGACTGCTCACAAGAATTTAGTTGTTACACAAGTTTTCCACATTTTTCTCTTCCTCCTGACCTCCTCTATTAAAATTTTCATTTGGCCCTTGTCTGGGCGACAATTGCCGCCTAGCCATCTGGGTCAGTCCGGGACTGATAGTAGTGGAGATGAAACCTACTTTTGAGAAGCACAATTCATATCAAAATAATAGTTCTCGTCATCTTTTACGGTTTTTACTGTGGTACTTTTACAAACAGTGAGATGAATATAGATCTTCTACAATAATTCCTATACTTATGGAAAACATTGGAGGAGAGTTTGAAATGTTTCCAATCTAACACAGAAGAGGGCAAATAGATATGTGCATTAGCATGTATGATAGAGTGATTCTTGTAAGTACTTCAGTTGAAATTTCAATAATATGGTTTAAATAATGTTTCTATTATTGCAGGTTAATGAATGATGGCGCAAAATGTGGAACCTTGATGAATCCTATGTCACCTGAATTTCTCTGCTGTTTGCTTCCTGAATAGTAGTGGTGGAGCGACGATCTTTGATACAGGCTTAAAAACGAAACGAGGGAATTCCGTTCAAAATGGATCAATACAGTTCGTCAAACAAGCAGACGATGTCGTTTCTGGTCAACATTCAACCATTTGGGACCCACTTTACGTACAACTGTCTGATCCTTAGGAATAACATGATGAACCCATTCCACGAATATCTTTGCTATAATCCTCTTGTAATCCTCTTTAGGTCAATTGGTTTATCTCAGAGCATCATCTTGTACACAGAATTAACATTCTCGAAGGTTACTGCAGTTTTGGGTCGAAATGCCTTCGGTCGATTGTGGCTTGGGAGTTCAATATTGTACTGATAACACATCATGTACCACAACAAGAATATATTATTATTCTTTTGGAAAATTAAGGAACTATCTTGTTCTTACGTAGTACCTTGTACAGGTATATAGGACAGGAACGGATAGTTTATATATATATATATGAGTACGAAAGGATCAATAATTCTGTGGTAGTAGGTTTAATCCTTACATGTACCAATATGTCAATTTCAGTTGCCACGTATTCGATCTCCATCAACAGAGTGATCAAAAGATATTTAAAAGTCAAATTTCAAGTAATGGTTGACATCTACTGACCAAATATTCAATAGTTTAAACTGATGGTTTGTTGTGCATGAAATCACACATGTACACAACCTGAAATAATCTAATTCTACATTATGTAGTCCTAGAAAATGGTAAGTTAGTTTCATTAATGCTCAAATCTCTATATTGTTTAATATACTTTTATTTTTAATAAAAGAATTTAGTCTACAAAAACACTTTCTTTATTTTCTACAAAGAAAAGAACGAAAGACAATAGAAAGACTGAATTATTATTGAAGAGAATACGAAGAAAAAGTATGAGATAAAAGGAAATACAAAGTAAGAAAAAATTGAATACGAATCAAAGATAAAATAACGAAGGTTGTTAAAATAAAACATAATTCCAAAAGGAATGAGATTAAGAGAAGCAAAGAAATGGAAATAAAAAAAGAAAATTAGTGGAAAGGACAGGTAAATAAAGGATAACGAAAGGACAAAAAATGAAACAAAAAAGTAATGGAAAGAAAATATATTAAGTTCCAGGAAGGAATTTTTATATTAAATGAAGCGGTAATGTATATTTTTTAAAATGTTGATTTTACGCTTGTGTTTCTTTTCATAATAAGAAAGTTTCCGCAAAATTCATATGAACTATGTCAGAGACATTTTGTAAATCTATATTTATAGGGGGCGCGCTGGTTCAGTGGTAGAGCGTTCACCTCCGGTGCTTGGGGTCCCTGGTTCGATCCCAGCTCGCGCCGTGTGAACTTTGTGGTGGACTAACATTGTGCTCGTGGGTTTTCTCGGGGTTCTCCCGTTTCCTTCCACTTCCTTCATTTCACCATTTCATTCATCTCTCATCATCACCGTCTCCTTTAACCTAACTGGCATAATCGTGGAACGTAAAACTTAAAGATTTCATTTCATTTCTAATATTTATAATGCAATATTTAATTTTCTTATACTAAGAATAAATAATGATGCCATAAATAAAATAACAATAGAAATAATAAATATAACAGTATATAGTTGTAGGATATACTGCATGCTGAAGTCATGGTTGCCAACTTTTCTTAAGGAAAAATCGGGACGGGATAATCTTTTTCTTTCTTTTCTTTTTTTTTTTTTTCCAAATTAGAGTCAGTATATAGTTGCATTAAGATTTTATTGCCTCAGTCAATTGAGTTATAGGACAAATTATGTTTTACACAATGAAATATTGTAGCTAACTCATCAAAGGTAATTGTATTACTTTCCGGGAAGTTTTACACGGGGATTTTTTTTAACTACCGGGACGGCCGGTGCCTGGTATAGTTAGCGTGACGGCCATTCGCTGAACTGAGCGCTATTGTTACTGCCAATGCGGTAGGAGTCTTTTTTATGTACAGGTTGCAAAAGCAATATGTTTACGCTGCATACAATATACTATCATTATACTAGGATGGATTATCAACGCAAAACAATAAGTGAATAAATATAAATTAAAGACGGTCTGCTATTTTTTATGAGTGAAATTAAAGCACAGATTTTAAAAACTGATTCTATACATAAAATTGTGCGTGTAAAAGAATAAGTTATTCCTTTGTAAAAATGGCCCAGTAAAATATTAATTAACTTTGAAAATCGATCAATTGAGACATGCGTCCCGACTAGTGATGGGCAGTGGGAATATTCCCGGTGGGAAGGAATTTAAAAATGGGAATATTCCCGGGTTTTTTCCCCTGGCATATAAATTCCCAGGAAGGAATTTATTTTCATTTCTTTACTTTATCCTCCAAATTATAAGAACCATATGAGTAATTACTTTATTTTAATATATTATGATTTATTTCTAGGTTTTAAAGAATTTGGAGGTTAAAAATTTTAAAATTATTTGACGGTTCTTTATATAAGTAATAATATGATTTTTTAAGTTCCATTTCCATTTGCACTAAAAAGTAGGGTAATTGTTTAATATTGGAGGCCAAAACTAGCAAAAAGTAGGATGATTTACGGAAGAAATGAGTTGATAGTGATGCTCAAGTAGTCAAGAAAGTATCAAACATATTTTTTTAAGGCAGTAGATGATTTATACAAAACGGAAAGGTAGGTGGAAGTGATTTATGTGAGGAAAGAAAGTCAATTATTGGTAACGATGATAGAAAACAACGTGCCATGCGGGGCTCTAACCTAGGGTGACCAACCGTCCCGTAAAAACGGGATTGTCCCGTTTTTCACTACCATTCCCTGTGTCCTGAAAAATTCTGGGTCGCCAAAATGTCCCGTATTTACGTACATTCGGTACAAAAAACCTTTCGAATCGCTAAAACTTCCTAATTTATATTATTTTTTCTAAGCTATGTGATTATATTGGAATATGTCGAATTACTGAGCAACGTCATTACAACGTTTGCGATATTGGATGTGGTGGCTGCACTGTTTTCCCTCCTAGCCCTTCCCACTCCGCAGACGACAGTGCAAGGGACTGAAAGTCTTATGAAGAACAATGTAACCTGTTTTTACTCTCTGTTTGGGTGCATTGAGGCGCTGTCATCAGTGTTTCCGTGATTTGACTAAGATGTAACATACTACGAAAGGGTAACAAAGGTATAGAAATATAAAAGTAAAAGTAAAAAGAAAATCAATTGTAAGTGAAATAATGTTTAAAATTAACAAAATGCAAATAAAAGGAGGTGGAATCCGATGCTCAGAGTAATGTAAATCCTGTCGGTGACAGATTTGAGCGCTCATATGTTTTTAGTAATGGTTTTCAAATATTTCATTTTTTAGTTGCTGATAATTACTTGTTATTTAATTAATTCCAGAACCTTTTAAATAGGTTTTAAAACTAAAAAGTGTAAATTTACTCTTTTTTGTGGGGGATACAGAAAGAGAGAGAGAGATAGGGAACGGAAAGGCAAAAATATATATTTAGGGGAGCAATTCATCCAGAAATAAAAGGTATCCCGTTTTTCCTAGTTGACGATTTGGTCACCCTACTCTAACCCGTCTTCATTCGCTAACGCTCGCTCCGCAATGCTGTCTGAATTTAATGCTGGTAACGTAATTTAACGTATGAAACCATAAAACAACCGCATCGGAATAGAATATCGCAAAAAAAAAGTAGGTGCTAAAGCTGGCCCCTAATGCTTAAGAACGGCCAAAATTAGCAAAGTACTAATTTACAAATGATAAAAAGAAACCATTTTGTAAAGTAATTTAGAATTATGTAGAAATAGAGATGAAGTACTATTAATAAACCCTGAACCACCATTAGTAATAGACGTCGGTCTGTCTCCTCTCTCTGACTCGAATTTGTGAAGAGGTACTCGGACTTCTTTTACATGTGAATTAAAGCATGGAATTTCAAGAAATAGGTAGAATGAAAGGTCGTGTATGGCAATGTTACGTGCTACAATATAAAGATAAGTAAGTATCTTGCAAATTTTGTGAACATAAATATGTATTCGCAAATGTTGATAAATTGGTGAGACATGTATCTTCTAGCATTTATCCAATCTAATTGGTTTATAACATTTATAAATTTAATGTGTTTATAATATCAGTAATAGAGTCAAGTTGAGCAAATACACTTACATATAAATTTAAACTGTTACTATATAATTTTTTCGCACATATTTAATTGATAGAACATATTGTAAATAAATATACATTTATGCGTACTCTCTAAATATAATAAAGTGTTAATAAAGTAACATAGTACCGTTCAGAATATACATTTTAAAGAATCCTCTGTAGCCAACAGTAACAATATGCTGTGATATAAAAATTAATTCAACTTTGAAATCATAATATAGTAATAGAATGCAATTTTCTTTCTGATTGTACATAAATTCTCGGATAAATTCCCATTTTGGGAATCTTCCCAGGGAATATTCCCGAAAAATATCTTTCCGAGTATTTACCCATCACTAGTCCCGACGAGTGTCCGGTCGGAACGCGGGACAAGTAAGTCAGAAATCGGTATAATCGCGACGGAATCAAAACGGTTGGCAACCCTGGCTGAAGTACAGACAAGATTCAACATGTAAATGTTGTGCCTTAGAAAACGTCTCTACTTTAGCTTGGAAGTTATCATAATGAGCATATACGTGACATTAAACTGAATACGAAGTTAAGCCAAAAATTATCTGCAATGTAGCTATAACTTTTTCTTACATTGTGTCCTCGACTATTTTATTGTTATGCTGTTGTAGTCATGCAATGAAAGTTTGATCCTTATCCCTCTATTTGTATTTCTTTTGTTGCAGGTAGATCATGGCCGCTCCACTGTAACCTTGCACCAAAGAGGAAGAGCGAGCAGCAGTAGCGTAGCCAGGATGTGTGTTTGGGGGGCCCAAGTGCTGTTATAGGTACATATAGAAAAATTGCAAACAAAAAAATATATAAACATAAAAATATATAAAAAATACAAACATCAAAGTACCAAAGTACATTGTCGGACCTCTTTGGGGGGGCGGCCCTCCGGGGCCCCCCCTTCCCTACGCCACTGGCGAGCAGTGATCCGATTTTTGTGGTCAGAAGAAGTACTGCTATCAGGAATCGCAATTCATTCATGAAATTCATGAAAAATTCAAAAATTGTTCCACAAATGTTATGCATGTGGAAGAAAGTGTAGATAGATGGCCGACTTCTTCCTCGTGTGTAACACTTGTGGGATGATTTTTGAATTTTTCAATACATTCGTAGACACTGCGTTGCGGCAAAACACTGTTCCCATATTGTGCCGAAAGTCTTTGATGGATTGCGGCAACTGATACACCTTCCGACCACAGAAACCTCTCATGGAGCGGCCATGATCTACCTGCAACCAAAGGAACACAAATAGGGGAAATAGGATCAAATTTTCGTAACATGACCACAACAGCATAACAATAAAATAAACGAAGACAAAGATCAATATGAACAATTTAAGAAAAGTTATATCTACATTGCGGACAATTTTCTGAATTACCCTCGTACTAAATTTGTCTAAATTTGACCAACAAGATATGTAATATTATATCTCAAATTCGTGAAGTAAATTTTACTGTTCTGCTATTTGTAAAGTAAAAACCTTACCTTACGGTCATAGCTTAGTTGGATTTAAAATTAATGTTCTTATTTTCAGCACTGTCTTCACCAAAATAACACTCTGTAATAAATGATAATTATAAATTTAAACTCACTAAAATACAAAAATACGTATATAAATATTGATACGTTTAAGTATATATACGACTAATACGTTTCCAACCTCCAATGAAGTATAAAGGGAAAACAAGCGTAACAAAATGTTTTTATTTTCATAACGGATTTGTCATGCTGATACACCGCCACCTATATACTATGTATAGAGTAACTTGTCGCCGTCATGTTGAGCTAGGTCCTCGCGGTATCGCAAATCTTCTCATCTACAGGAAGAGCTATACGCCCATTCACTTCATCTCCCGGAAAAGATATAATTAAATCGAGGCCAAGTCTGGGTTGTACGGACAGTGATATCACATATTCCATGAGAAGTGTGATAAAGCCTTTCCAGTTTAAGTATGACCTCGGAAAATACGTTACAGATACTTCAACTCCATCTCCGCCCCGACCCCTTACGGAGGGAATCTTTCTTTTGTTTTGGAAAAAGAAGTGAATGACCTCGGTTGTGTTGCTAATTTGTTATTCAGTGGAGTCGTCTTGAAAAGTGAAGATCGTAGGGTGCTTACATCGTAGCTAACAGGACAGTGCACGGCGAAGTCGGTGAAATGTTTCAATGGCCAATCATGTCCACATCCAACCATTGAAGTATATCAACAAAAACAACTTGACCCTCGTCTTTGGAGGAGGTATGGGAAATCACTGAGCTTTTTGTGGAGGTCTGTGTTCCATTGGCCCTCACACCGTGAATTGAATGCGAATGGAGATAAGGCGAAGGTCAGTTCTTGGTGTGGGTGTATCCAACATATTACCTAGTTGTGACAGTTCAGTTACACCGTGAACTTGCGTAAGGAGAGAGTGAATATGTGACCTCCACAGAGCGTCATAAGGGCGTGTATGCTGTACGAGTTCAAACTGGGGACAAATGCCACTGCAGCGTAGTGGAAGATATTCCAGGCCTTTGCTGAAGTGTTGTGACTACCCGAACAGTGCAGCGATGGTTTAACAAGTTTAGGGACGGTGACAAGACCCTCAAAGACACACGACGTGCAGAAAGACCAACACATGTACAAAATGAAGATCTTCAGGCAGCAATTGACGAACAGTGACCAGATATGTGAGGAACTGAAACTACAATTCAGTGTTAGTAGAGGAACCATTACGCAGCACTTCCATTAACATGAGAAGCCCTAAAGTTGGGTCGATGGGTTCCACATGATTTGACTCCGGGCCAGTAGGCAATGCGAGCAGACACCCGTGTTTCCTTCCTGTCTCGTCTGAGGAAGGAGCCATTTCTGGATAAGGTTTGACATGGGATGAGAAGTGGAAATGTATATCCTAAGGAGGAAAAGATTCAATCACTTTCGTAAACCCACTCTCCCCGTGCGAAGAATTGACGTTTAAGCCAGGGGAAGGACTGACAACTATGGTCCACCATTCTAGACGAACATGAGGCTCGCTTTATTAATATGCTTAAAAGTGTATTTGTAATATATTATAATTAGCAATAATAATGAGAATACAAATTTCCAATGAGAATAGTAGCTGCCTGCACATTATATACGAGTTCACGGTCTGGTAATATATTTTTATTGAAATTTGACTCTCCTGTTTCTCAAATGAGTAGTTCCTTTAATTTTTATATACAACAAAGTTTTGATTCATTGCCAATAATATGTTGCATTGCTCCATGTAAACCTTGCAAAGAACGTTTCTCGAAGGGAAAAGGCAAGTACTCTGTTCTAATGAAAATAACTTTTCTGATCTAATTTTGGTCTTCACAAATAATTTTCACTGCATTTTTTTTTAAAGATTTAGTTTAAAAACTGAAGGAAGTCAAGAATTACACGATTTACATATTGATTCGTCAGCATACAGTTACTTGAAAAGGTATTCACTATTTTTAAAGTACTAATATTTTTTTAAAAAAAATCAACGTGTGTTGACGATTGTTTAACTAGTAAACTAAGTTAAGATGATTCATGTTATATATTGTGTAATATGTCATATATATGAATCCTATTCATTTACCCCCATTAAATCACCAGTTGTACCACCTATTCAGTGTAGTTTGCTGATTTCACGTCTTACTCCGGCCGAAAGGGTATTCGTACAACGTAGTTTTGTTCATAATAAAGATACCTGCCAAGCACTGTTAGTGTAATTTCTCTTGCATTGGCGCTTGAGAAGGTTGCTGACAGAAGCATCAACCTATTTCTCGGTTTTTCTTCATCACAAACATTTAGTACAAAGTAAGATGGAGAATAAGAAAAAGAAAAAATGGAAGATGAAATAAAAATTATTATCAAGATTCATAGTACATCTAAATCGGTGTCTGATATATCTAAAGTCATGGAACTACTTCCTTCAATGGTGCAGTTCATATTAGATAGATTCAGCGTTACGAAGTCAATTAAAAACGAACGTAGGAGTGGTCAACCAGAAGAACTATTAAATAGATACAAGAACATAATAGTCCATACTAATAAAATTTAATCCAAAGATAAGTTCTCCTCAGATTGCAAATGAGCTTCAGAGACGACGCGTAAATATATCGTTGGCTACATTGTTGGCTAGTGGTCTACCACTGCCACGCTTAGTTGTATGCATGGAGAGCATGCCCGTGACAGTTCGGTCTATTTGATGGACGGGTTCCGCAAGAATGTAATGTACCCCGCCCGTAGTTTCTCAATAAGCTATGTATTCTCGTGCACGAAGTGCACCGTTAGAATTTGTCCCCTAATTCTGACTCGCCGAAGCGATGTAACCCCCATTCTCTGAGGGAATGGATACGCTCACTGCGCGGCCAGACCGAAGTCCTGAGTGCCTACCGGTTAACCTACTGGTTGAGGCAGACTGCTAGCGAGTCAGTCCTACCATGCTCTGCAGGTATGGCGCCCGAGCGTTTCAAGGGAAGCTCACCTCCCCCATACGCTCACAGTTACCCAGATTCCTGGGATTAGCTCCCGCATGGTACCGAATCCCACTGAGGAATGCGTTGAAAACAGCATATCATAATTGCCGTATCCCAAGAAACAAAACTTGGAAGATTAACTGCAAAAAGTGCCTGAAATTCGCTCTGCAGGGCGTAAATAAGCCCTTTGGCATTCGAAACAATGTTATTTCCATCGACGAGAGTTAAATACAATTTGTTTGCGTCAAATGTGAGAAACATTATGAGAAGAATGAAGAGAACAGAGATCGATCCCCAAATTAGTACTCTCATAGTGAAAAATGCTAGAGGATCTTTGCCTGTTTGCCAGTCAATGAGTGCTGTTGATGTCGGGAATTTGTGTTAACTAAAAGAAACGATGTACCAAAGGGACTATATCAATGTTTTAAATAGCAATATTCTGCAAAGAGCTGCAAAAATGAGTCTAATAATGACTTTGTATCTTTGCACGATAAGGGACCAAAACATACCACACATAATACTAGGAGTTGATATTGTTAATGTACCCAAACAAGTTTATACACACACGTAGTGACCAAACATCAATCCAATAGAAGATTTATGGGAAGTTTTTGACCAAAAAATAAGATACAGGGTTATTTCTAGAAAAGTAATTCTCAAAAATCCTTTATTGGAAGGATGTAACAATATTTCACCTAAAATACAACAAACTTAGTCGTTCCCATTTACAAAAGACTTCAAGGATCTATTAATCTATTGATAAGTGTTGTTATTACTAGGTACTATTATTTTCTTGAATATATCATCTGTACGAATAATTTTCCAAATACAATTATAGAATTGTTTTGTTATTATTTTTATTAGGGGGGAAAATAGCTTCTATTTGAAAATCATTTCGTAAGTATGTTCACAGAAGTATACGCTGATACAATTAATTTTATCACTCACTTTACATCCTTGATATGAATAGTACCATTGAAATTATACGAAACCTGGGACTGTACGAATACCTTTTCGAGTCACTGTATGGGTTAAGTGTTTTTAGCAGTCAGTGCAATGCTTACTGACAGCAAATAGTTAATTCGGTTGTTTGTCTGTTAAGCAACAAAATTTCAAGTAAAAATGGTTGTAAATGTTAAGTTAATATTCACTGAAATCATCCAAAAAAAACTATTTTAAATAAACATACCTTGCTGATGTCATGAATTAGTTCAATGGATCAAATCACGTTCATTTCTTTCCTGTAGTTACATAGCGTCAAATAACCGACGTTGTTTTGGGTTCGTTGAAAATTTTTGTAATTCACGACTCTTTTTCTTTGACGGAGAAAAGTACCACAGCAACATGTCTTCCACAACAAACAAAACATAACTGATGTTATGGTAATTAAATTGTTGCTTTCGGAATTAAAATCTTGCCCTTTGATGTAACAATGGGAGAGAAATGAAACATGAGGAGGGCAGAGGATAAAGGGAGAAGTGCAACTTCATAACAACTGTTTACTGTTTACAAGTCTGTACTCAACAATCTTGAATGTGGCTACTTCATTTATTTTCCTTTTCATTCAGTACATATACTAGCGAAATATGCCAAGGTAAATAATATACAGTAAAAGCTCCTTATTCGCGCTTCCTTCATTCGCGTTTTCACTATTCGCGGATTAAAAAAATATTCACGGCTAAAGATTTCTTTATTCGCGGATCTAATCAGTACGTACATACATAATAATAAAAAGGATTTCAATAGGTATCCAACCCAATATCCTTTGTAAACGCCGTCAAATGGACTAATAAAATGTAAAATAGACCTCATTAAATCTTTGCCTAAAGTATGTTGTTAAATGATATCGCCGCTGTATTGGTTCGGACTTTGACATAAGCTGCCTTCGCCGCGATCGGTGTTTTTAAGAATATAAACAAACAGAATGAAGCATCCTTATTACTCAATGAATAAAGTATATTTTTAAATGCCGCCACATTATTAGACGTTCCGTCCTTTGGTAAGAGCCGCTTTGCGTGTTTTATTGTTTTGTCTTTCCATTCGTTACAAAAATTGTGATCGAGTAACACGTCTCTACCGCTGTCTTCCTAATTTATACTGTAATGCCAACTAAAGAAAATGAGAAACGAGTTTCGACATGAAAAGAATCTGTGTTACCGCTTAAAGTGAAAATAGAAATGCTTGATCGCCTTGGAGAGTCGTTTGCATCCATATCACGCTCATTCAATGTCAACGAATCAACTGTACGATCGATAAAAAAATCCGAAGATAAAATAAGGTCGTCTGTAGCTTCAACTTCACTGTCAGCGAAAATTGTTCTTGATCCAGCAATAGAAAAAATGGAAGTGGCGTTGTTATTATGGATCGAAGATCGCAACCAAAAATGGTGCCCCTGAGTGGTCCAATGGTCCGGGAGAAGGCAAAGCGTCTTTACGCTTATTTTAAAGAATTTGATGGTAGTTGTAGTGGTGAATGTACAGATGGAGGATTTCAAGCATCGGAAGATTGGTTCAATAAATTTAAGGTGAGTCAATCATTGCATAACATTAAAATCGTTGGAGAAGCTGCATCTGCAGACACTGCTGCAGCAGAACGATATCCAGAAGAATTTACAAACTTAGTAGCTTATGGAGGATACAAGCCTGAGCAAGTATTTAATGCAGACAAAACTGCACTGTTTTGGAAGAAAATGCTAAACAAAACATTCATTTCTAAAAGCGAAAAGTCTGCTCCTAGATTTAAGGCAGCAAAGGATAGAGTTACACTGCTGTTGTGTTCTAATGCATCTGGAGATTGTGTCATTAAACCACTGATGCTTTACAGATCGTTAAATCCTCGGGCTTTAAAAAATCAAAACAAGGACGACCTGTCAGTGTTTTGGCGTGCTAATAAGAAAGCGTGGGTTACAAGCGCTATTTTTTGTGACTGGTTCCGGAATTGCTTTGTTTCTGAAGTTGAAACTTATTATTTAAAAAAAAAAAAAAACAGAATTTAGACTTGAAAGCAGTTCTAGTTTTGGCAATGCACCAGAGCATCCTCGCGAACTTGAAACTATGCATCCAAATATAAAAGTGACATTTTTGCCTCCCAACACGACGGCTTTGCTTCAATCTATGGACCAAGGAATAATCCAGGCCTTTAAGTTCTATTACATTAGACGAACCTTCAAAATCGTATTGGATAATATGGAATGTAATCCTGATATGAATGTTATGGAATGCTGGAAGAAATTTGACATAGCAAAATGCATCGTAAACATAAAAGAATCATTGGAAGAACTGAAGCCACACACATTGAAGTCATGCTGGAAAAAACTGTGGCCTGCTCTGACTGCGGGAAATGACGAAGAATGTGTGCAAATTCAAACTTTGACTGCAAATATAGCCGAAATTGCGAATGGAATAGGACGAGATGGGTTCGAACAGATAGAATCAAGTGACATTCAGGAATTGCTTGAATCGCAAGATGAAGATTTGACTGAAACCGACTTGGAGGAAATGTTAAATTCACAGCCCATTGAAGAAGAGGCTTCAAGAAGCACTGGAAACGTGACATTTAATTTGAAAAATTTTAGTGAAGGTTTAAGAATGGCAAATGAGCTTTGTGATTTCTTTATGAAAATTGATCCGTCTATGGAACGAAGTCTTATTTTTAAGAGGCAAATTGCTCATGCCACTGCTGAATATGAGTCTGAATTGAAGGAGCTTTTAAAAACTGGCAAGCAAGAAAAAATTACAAAATTCTTCAAACCATTGCCTAAGCCTGAAGATAATAATTAATCAATATGGTCAAAAACTTGAATTACAGTAAATTGATTTTTTATATATGTTTTTTTTTTATTTTGTCACCTAGGAACGTATCCCCTATAATCCCATATAAATTACCATTCCGTATTCACGGTTTCTGTATTCGCGGCATATTTATGGAACATATACCCCGCGAATAAAGAACCTTTAATGTAATATAATAAAAACGAATTTCATTTGATTTGATTTGAGGGCGATGGAGTTAAAAAATGGTCTACTCTCTACAGCAATACAGGGGCGTCATTTAGGGGGGCAGGGAGGGGCAATTGCCCCCCCCAAGTTGGAGATTTAGATAGATATTATTAATACAATAGTAGTAAATCAGTGAAAAACGCGAAATTTTACTTATATCAAGGGGTCTTGCCCCCCCCAAGCAAAATCTGAAATGACGCTCCTGCAGCAATAATTAGGAACTATTGTTTATTTGAAACATCACCGCCTTATGAATAGGACACGAGTGACTGATTGTTTAAAAATAAAGTCAAGTGTGTTTCTTAAAAAAAAAAAAAAAAAAAAAAAAAAACTGGCTCGTTGACAACTACTGTGGCAAAAATCCTCCAGCGTTCCTTTCAGAAAAAAATATTTCGGGGTCACGCTTACAACCTAGAAAGTTATGTCGCTTTTGTTGAGGTATGTGTTCCTTTACCCCTGACACCGTCAGTTGAATGCGAATGGAGATAAGGCGAAGGTCAGTTGTTGGTACAACTTACTACCTGGTTGTGGTAGTTCCGTTACACCGTGAACTTGCGTAAAGGCAGACTGAACATGGGACGTTCACAGAGCGTCATAAGAACGTGTAGGCTGTACGAGCTCAAACTGGGGTCAAACGCCGCTGCAGCGTGGCGGAAGATATGCCAGGCCTCGGTGGTTTAACAACTTTAACCCTGCTGTTCTATTCGGGTCTATATGACCCGATATGGATTTTGATTTCTCATAAAATTTATGATAATTTTGTAGTGTGGATCAAGTTTGTGACTTCAATACAAATTATATTTTCTGAAAACCTCAAACTTTTATTATTGACGGTTTTCGAAATTTTGCTATATATTACTAATGTACTGTTCGGGTCAATATGACCCGAAGAAGTTTTTCTGTGGTGTGTAAGCGAATTATCTACTGCTGTCTTATATTTTTCGCAGAACTTGTATATCTACTTTCGTGATGTGTGGGAACAGTGGATGGAAGTTCTCCGTAAGCTATATTATCCTGTTGAAAATGTCACTGTTGATGGACAATTATTAGAATTTAGATTGCGTTGCCCGTTCAAGCAATATATACCCAGTAAACCGGCAAAATACGGTATAAAAATTTGGACTGTATATGTTAGCAAAACATCTTACGTACTCAAGCAACATGTATATATAGGTGGTCTATGTAAAGAACCAGGTGCATAGCCTGAGATGAACCAAGGTATGCGTGTTGGAAGTGATCTTATTTCCTAATCGGCCACAATGCAACTTGTGTTATTTTTTCATCTAAATTCACTTTAGGACAGTATATTCTTGGAAAGAAAATAACTATGCTTGGGACAATAAGGAAAAACAAACCTCAACTTCCGAAAATTTTTTCAAACAAAGAACTGCATTCATCGTCGTTTTTTTTAAAAACAATACAAGCGTTATACATTATATCTCTAAGAAAATTAGAAACGTTGTGCTCATGAGCACTCTCCACACAGAAGAAATCAGCAACCGAGTTGACCAGAAACCCAACATAATATTAGATTGTAATTCAACTAAAAGAGCTGTAGACATTTTATATCAACTTGTGAACACATACACATGTAAACGCAAAACCAACTGATGGCCCATGATATTGTTGTGTATGATCGATGTATCAGCTTACAATGGATTTATTTTGTCGACTTCAAACAATCCAAGCTGACAAGTAGGAAATCTCATCTAAAGAAGATTGTATTTGGAAGGACTTGGAAAATCTCTCATTTTACCTGAGAGAAATCTAGACAATGTGTGCTGAGAAGTGACGAGACTCGAAGGATTGTAACCAGAGCACAAGGAAATGGTGAATCTGAAGCTACAGTGACAAAACCCGAAGCAAGTTCTTATCAGGCGTACAGGATGCAGATACTGCCCATCATCTAACGACAACAAGATAAATTTGGTTTGCTTTATTTGCAGGAAACATATATGAAATCACATACTGCTTATTACTGTCCGCTCTGTAAATAAAGAGTGGTGTAATCACGTCTAACGCTTACCAAATTGTTTCATGGAAGCTTGTCAGTATTTACCGCTTACTAGTACCGCTTACCAAATTTAGAAACAAGGTTATGTGTGTCTAATGTGTTATATTCTCTTTACTAATTATCAATCTTGTGAAGACTAAAAACAGTAAAACAATGCAGTGACATGTGGGCTTTACGAATATGAACAGCTGCATAGCTATAACATTCTTACACCAACTTGTTTTAGGTGAAAATAACTAAAGTTTCAAGTTGAAATACAGTAAACCATTAGCAAATGCTCAATGTTTGTGTCTAATTCAAAATTTCCTACATTTTGGTTTCATCAAGAGAATATGATAATGATGATGATGAAATGTTCTGTCCGAAGGCAGGTTTTGACCCGAAGGTCCCTGTGCAAGGTGAACCCACGACGGTTTGCTATTGCCTTCCATGGGATGATGAAACATTCTAAGGACGGGACCTACAGTTCAAAGTGGGATCCAAACCTCTTGCGTACCCACTGGGAATCAAAGTCGATACCCCTTGATTATAAGGCAACGAGTGTAACCGTTCATCCAAGGGGAAAGTATGTACACTCATATCCAAAATTATTGGCGCATGTCTATAAACATGTTTTTGTAGGAATATAATTTGATAACGAATTCGCCCGGTATTTCTTACAATGTTAGTATGTGTATAATTGGCGAAGACATGTATATGGCAAATTTCAGGTCAAAAGAGCAGTAAATAAGAACAATAAAACGAAAATAAAACTTTCTTGTCCATTTTGCGAAATTTTGTTTTACTCATTCTAATTTTCGTATTTATAATTTTTTTCCGATGAAATTTACCACAAATATATATTTCCCGATTATACACTTAGTATCAGTATTAAACGTACCCTGCAAAATCATTATCAAATTATATTCTTACAAGAAAACAGTTATACATATGCGACAATTATTTTGGACATAGACAATTAAAATATTTTCCTAGCACTAGAATATTAAATAAACTAGTCATTGTTTGAAAAGCTGGCCCTTTTCCAATACAATTTAATTATGGGTCATATTGACCCGAACAGTATATTTGTATAGTATATGGGGACAGAATAGCAGGGTTAAGGGCGGTGAAGAAACACTCGAAGACGCAACCACGTGGAGGAAGACTAACACATGTAAAAAACGAAGATCTTCAGGCAGCAATTGAGGAGATAAGTGAGGAACTGGGACTACAATTCAGGGTGAGTAGAGAAAACATTCGGTAACACCTCCATCAAATTGAGAAGCACTATAAATTGGTTCTCTGCGTCCCACATGATTTGACTCAGGGCCAGAAATCAACGCGAGCAGAAACTGTGTGTCTTTGCTGTTTCGTCTGAGGAAGAAGGCCTTTCTGGACATGGTGTTGACATGTGATGAGAAGTGGGCCCTGTACAAAGCTCTATATCCTCATTACTGGTTAGCATCCCATAAACCGGTTCCAAAACAGCCGAAACCAACACTGCACGAGAAGAAGGTCCTCCTGTGTGTTTGGTGGACTGCTTGCAAAATCGTGCATCGGGAACTGCTACCAGGTGGCCAGACAATCAATGCAACTGTGTACTGTCAACAGCTGAGCCGTGTTCAAGAAAAACTCAAAACTCTGTAGCCAGCACTCCTGAATCACAAAGGGGGTCTTCTGTTATAGGACAACATTAAGCCCAACGTGGCTAGGATGACCCAGGACATCATCCTACGCCTTGCATGGGAAACAGTATTGCATTCGCCATACTACCCAGACATTGCACCGTACGAAATTATCCTCAAATAATTTCCAGATAATCATCTTTGATATGTGCAACGGAGAACTGAATACCTTTTAAAGATTCCACGAAAATTTAGAAGAAACGCAAGTAATACATTCAAAAATTATAAAAATAACTATTGTATGTAAAAGGCTGCAAATTATCATGGGTGCCCCCTTTCAACCAGTCGTGTCCTATTATTCCAAAATATTCTACAGCAGTTATCCTTGTCACATATAACAGTAAATCGGATAACGTTTAAAAACTCCGCTGAAACTGTCAAGAAACGAAGTCAATATATTAAAATTTAACTCTTTTGTGTAAATGAATGAAATTACCATAAGTGACCTCTTACCGAATGAAACCAAATTATTTTTCAAACAATATACAAGCAATCATCTCTGATACGTAAAACGAAGAAGTGGATAATCTTTAAGGATAACACGGAAACTGTTAAGAAACGGAATGAGCATATTAAAATATAACTCTTTTATGCTATTTACATTCGTTTACATAAAACAGTTTTATCTTATTATACTGACTATGTCTTCTGTTTTCGTGGAAAGATATTCAAATTTACGGGTCAAAGAAGATTGCTTGTAGATATTGGGAGTAATTTGGTTCGAATCAGGGGGGGGGGCACCGATGGAAATTTGCATTTAATTATATAAAATAATTATATTTTAATATATTGACTTCATTTCTTGTCAGTTTTCGTGAGATCTTTAAAGATTATTCACTCCTCCGTTTTACGCGCCAAATATGATTGCCTGTAGATTGTTTTTAGAATAATTTGATTTCACTCAGTGAGGGGTCACTTGTGATAATTTGCATTCATTTACATAAAAGAGTTATGTTTTAATACATTGAATTCGTTTCTTGTCAGTTCTCTTCTTGGAGTCTTTAAACGTTATCCGATTTACTGTCATATATATGTGAAGGATGACTGCTGTGGATTACTTTCAATAATTTGATTCGATTGGTTGAGAGGGGGCACCAATTATGATTTGCATTATTTTACATACAATAGTAATTTGTTTTTAAATTTTTGAATGTACGAGTTGCGTTTCTTGCTAGTTTTCGTGGATTCTTCAAATGCTATTCAGTTCCTAGTTTTAGGTATCCAAAGCGATTATCTGGAGATTATTTTAGGAGAATTTGGTTCGATTCGGTAGGGGACTTTGATGGTAAATTGCATTAATTTCAATTTAAAAATCATTTTTCAATAGATTGGCTTTGTTGTGTGTTTTCTTCGAATTTTTAGAAGTTATTCAATTCTCCGCTTTATGCGATTGTCTGTAGGTTATTTGAAAATAATTTGGCTCAATTCTGTATAGGATTACCATAATTATCAACATTGATACTTGTTTTAACTAGAAAAATTGTTATACCTCTGATTACACTGCTTCTTTCTTGCCTTGGAGCTGGTACATGTGTGCCAAAACCACCGTTTTTTGCTGAAATAGCGTGAATAGTAGCTTCCTCACTCCGTTAACTACTGTATTGTGGCGCTTGCTCCACGTGCATTGAAAGTGCTTCTATAGCAGCGTCAAATAGACGGTAATTGAAATCTAATAGGTCGAGGTTATGGAAAAGAAAAAGAGAGAATCATATATTTGGTAATATTGTGCAGTCGCTCCTTGTCAGTCTGAAAGCTCAGATAACGCACTAATTAATTGTGTAATTGGATATGTCAGAAGTGAGAAGTTGCCCCCAGGAGTTTGTAAAACATACAATTTAGTAGAGCATAAAGTACAGGATCTGACCTGGGTTGCGTACAAATAAATTGAGCATATACAAAAGAAACAGATTGTGATGTTGAATGGGTCGAAAAGGGTGAGAAAGGAGTAACTTTTAGGATTGATTAATTTACTCGCACTTACTTGTAAATCTCGGCGTTTCCTCCTCGATGATTCTTCCAGTGGATTGATGTCCGTCCATCCTTCTCTCTGGTTTACTGGGCGTCCAGGTCGTCGTGTGTTAAGGGTCTGCGACACCGGGGCAGGAAAACTAGCGTTGCGAAAACAGTAAATTTAATCAAAATCGAAATCGCTCTTTAAAGAATTGTCCATTGTAGTTGATAGCTATATCGTCAGCTAAGACAAAATGCTCTCTAGGTAAGAACAAGGTAAACTTCTTGTAACTCGGAATTGTAGCTCGTGCTCCTACATATTGACTCGTCCCCAATCTAAACCGGACTATTTCTTCCCAAAAATCTCTCAGTCGTTTTGTTCGATGTCCCTTCCGGGTTAATATCCTGGGTCGTTGACTATTTCTTCAGTCTCGATGAAAAGTGCGTGCTCATAGATTAACCAAAGGGAGGTAATGATACCAATGCTGACAGGGAAACAATCTCTCGTTTTTATTGATTAAGAAATTACATGTGTTGAAGGAATGAACAAACAGCAAGAAAACTTCCTTGTAAGAAAAGTAAATGAACTTAGAAAAAAAATGAAAAGTGATTCAACTTTCAATAAACGATGATGCTTTTTACTGCATGGAATTGTAAAATAAAATGTCCCAAAGTCCGAAACAAAATGCTTCATTATGTGTCCAAATACACGTATCTTCACAATATCAAGTTATCTGCTAATAGTAAGTGAAGTCAGTGCAGTTAAAACAGATTTACTGATCACGGATGAAATTGGATGGGAAAATCCCATTTTATGAGATTTTTTGACATTAACGTTTCGAATAGGTAACCTAAATGGAATTTTCGTCACATTTGGCAACATATATGGGATTTATCATATGTTTATTTCATCAAAATCAACAAAATTCTCTATGAGCAGGAAGTAGACTAATGACACTTGAATAAACGTGAAATAAGGGTCAATTGTCAAATTTTGTTATTTGAAAGTTCATGTTAGTGTAAAAGCAATTTATACAGGAACTTGTGAATCCCTAAAAACAAACAACATGGAACGTAAATTGTGCTCTTGAGTTTACAAAAAGAAAATGAACGGACGAAAGTAAATTATCACAGGAGAAACTACCGCTTTCTAAAATGTCCCACACAGAATAACCGGATAATGAAGTCGGTCTAGTTTCATTACATTTAATAGAACATATTGGTAGAAAAGATTGATAAACGTACTAAATTCTGAGAACAAAATGTGCTTGTTTTCACCAACAATTTCAATATTTGTTTAATTAGGAAAAAAAATATCAGGAATTTAGATCGGAATTTAAGAATAATTTACTCAGATATCAAAAAAGTAAGTAAAAAGTAGTTTAAATTTCGTTTTTTAAAAAATTTTGTAATTAGTATGTAGGAAATTTAAGAGCAAAATGAAAGTTTCCGATTTTCAAGATGGGATTTTATAAGATTCCAGGTTGGCATCAGTAATCCCTTCTCAATACGTAGCAGTTATAATTCACAAGATGCTAAGCTTTTTCTTTGAAAGAAATGTTCATCTACCACTCGAAAAATCTTTTCGTTAGATAGATTAAAATCATAATGACGCGACATTCTTACTCATAGCAGATTTCTATAAGTACTAATTTCAATACATAGCGGTTCGTAAATGGAATCTTTATTTGACTTTATACCTATCTACATAAGTAAATATGTATAATTTCCACTTAGTTAAAACTGTACTTCATTACTATTCTCAAGTTCTCACCTTTTCCAAACTAATGCAGAAATAAATATAATTAAGTTTAAAATTTATAGAGGAGCGTCCGCGGATAACAAATAGCCCTTAAAAAATATTTTGTCGTACCTTTAGATTACTATAAGATTCAAATGAAATTGAAACAGATATAAAAACATTAGGCAAAATCAAATAGCTTCTATAGATATGTTATTACACATTATGTTTGATTGATTTCAGTTGCTAAAAACTAAACATATTTTCTTGTATTAAAGATAGTATCAAATATATAAGGATTTTTTAATTGGTACTATTTCAGAATGCAAGAATGAATATTATTTGAATATCGAATATTCAAATAATATTCGAATCCAAGAGGGACGATAGTGGGGAATGGCGGAAGCTCTATAACGAGCAACTGCATAATTGGAGCGAAACTTATCTTTCTTCGATTTTGGCATTCGTTTATCCGGATACTCTTCCAAGATGCCGGAACTGTTCTTAAGCAAATTTCACATAATCATTCAAGAGCACGCACTGAGTGTCGTAAGGAATTGTATGTTCCCGTTCGGACATATCATTGAGGAATATTCACAGAAAAACTGGACCTTCGAGATACGTGAACCGTTCCTCACCAAATTTGACATGGTGGTTCGAGAGCACGCGCTGAGTGACATAAGAGGTCGCATGTCCCAATAGGACGTTCATTGCGTAATAATCACCAATAAACGGGATGCCCATAGACTTAACCTTGAAAAAGCATTGGGACGTAAATTCTCATTGTAAACAATAGAAAACTGAATTTTTAGCATTAGAAATACGGCGAATCCCTTTTCGTTTTGTTATGCTAACACAATTTTTCAAAGCAATTATACTTTTCGTTGATATGTTGAATTCAACTATTTGCATGTCGTGTTCGTTCTCAAAAACAACTGATGCACTAAACTATTCTATGAATTATCAATTAAGGTCGATCGCTTAGCTCCAAATTTGCAATTAATGCATACTTAGTATAAACATTGCCAAGTATTATTTTATCAAACATTGTTAGGATCATCTAGTCTATAGGAGGCTCAGGTGAGATCAGGTAGCCACAATGGAAGAAGGTAGGAACGCTTTCAAAATTGTAACTGAAAATCCAACCAGATAAAGACCATTAAGTGGACTTAGGTGCAGATAGCAGGAAAATTTCAAGAAAGATCTTGCAGAAATAGGAATACAAAATATAAACTGAATTCAGTATTCTAAAATAGAAGTAAATGGAGAGTTTTTGTGAACGCTGTATTGAGACTCCGGGTACTATAGGCCATAGAGTTAGTTAATTAGTTGAAAATGTGTATTGGAATTTTGCCAAAAGTTTAAAACATGAAATAAATTATCAAATTAACTTTCGAAGAGGACAAAAGTAGAATAGGCCAAAGAATATTCTAACCAATTAAAGTGGTCCCTACTTGACGAAATTTTGAGAAATTCTTTTCTTGAAGATACAGATTATTTACTAAACTAACTTTTTATTTTACAGACACACACATCTATCTATCTATCTATCTATCTATCTGTCTATATATATATATATATATATATATATATATATATATATATATATATATATATATATATATATATATATATAATTAGCTGTTTCGTCTTCTGAAGACGTACAGTCATGTCTTGATTTGTAGGTGTGTACTTTCAGAATTGGAGATATATGGAAAATAATAACTAATTTATTTTACTCAATATTTTCCCAATACCCAATAATATAATTTCTTTAAAAAATGGGAGTATTCTTTGCTCTTTTTACTTTCGGCATATGTTGGAAAATATGCTGGAGTGTAGAACATGAGTAACCTTAGTGAAATAATTTCAATCAATGAGAAGCGCTTGTGTAGTATTTGAGGAGAAAATAGTATTGTGTTGAACTGAAGATGATTGTTTCGACGGGATTAATTGGGCAACATATTTGGAAATACTTAAAGAAATGAAGATCAACTGGAGGAATCGTTGGTTCATTTAAAACCTGTGTACAGAACAAAGAGTGAAGTGCATCTGAAGGAAAGAAAAAGCAGTAGTTTTAAGGTTGGGAAGGAGTCAGACAAGAAAGTTGAATGCTTTCCCAAGTACTCTTCGTATGCAGTTGATGGAAGTTGTAGATTTGAATGTTGGAGAAATATTATTAACAAGTTGAGATATGCAGGTGAAACGGTTTAAATACGGTAAATTAAACTAAACACAACAACACACTGAGCAGGGCTATGTGATAATATATATGAAACGCAGAATCACGTAACAGTTTCAACACAATAGCTGTGTCTTCATCACACTTCCACTACACTACCCCTTTCCTGTTGACTCCTTGGCTTTGTGTTTCTTGTTCGTAATTGTCCAGTATATTATTCTTATGTATGATAGCTACGTCCAAGATACGTATCGTCTTGGCCAGGAGGCAGTACATTCAACTAACATGCTGATCCTCCCCGCTGAAACTGCTCTGTTTGCGCGACTCCTAATGTACCAGATTGCTGCTGCTCGTAACCACATTTTTAACTAATTTTGTCTCTTGAATAACGTCCCATAGTGTCTTTACATCTTTCTGTTCCGGTCTCATTGTCAGGATTCGATTTGTTATTTGATGTTGGCAGGCCTGTCACTCGGACACGACACGGAACTCGACAACATGCCAGAGGACTTTTGTGTTCTTTTGATGTCACGAATCACCTCCCACGGTTTGTGCAGCTATTTCTTGTTCACCATGTATATATTGGGTTTATTGTCACATACAACTTCGACTTAAGTGCACCGAATTTGATTATATATTTTGTTTGTTTGTTTGAAGAACAAGGAAGGAGTGGAAGTTTGATGAAGACACAGTTATTGTGTTGAAACTGTTACGTCATTGTGTGTTTTATATATATCATATAGCTTTGGTCAGTAGGTTGAGTTTGACAACACGGAAACAAGACCTTATATGGTTAGGAGTTTTGAAGAATACCTATGTTAGAGAAGGAATATTTAGAGAATATCGAAATATGGTGTTCGAGGAAGATAGAGAGAGCAAGGGTGCCCACAAGGGGGGCTATGACGCAAACTGCGTCATTGAAATATTTGGGGGGGTTAAAAATCTATATAAATATGTTTGAGTGGGTGTAAATATTAATCGAAAAGTTTTTCTTTCAAGGAAGAACACCTACGGATAGACAATTGTGGAGGGTGCGACATGGACATGAGGGGGGGGGGGTCACCACTGGAGAGAGTATTAAGCGAAGATGTTTTGCAACAAGTAAGAGAGGAGAAAACGCGTTTAACCAGCATGCTTCATTAGAAGGCAAATTGCATTGGACGCATGTTGCGAAAAAACTTCCACCTTCATAACAATATACAGGAAAATATGGAAGGAAATGAAGGAATAAGAAGAAAAATAAAACAAAGGATCGATGATTTGGGAACAAAAAGACAGTTGAAAGTTAGAGGAGGAAACTGAAGATCAAGAAACACGGAAGAAACATTTCAAAACCATAACCTAAGAAAAAAAAAAAACGTTCTTTTAAAAACAATATTAACTAACTTAAACAAAAGGGCTAAGAGTTATATAATAATAACTAAAAAACGTTAAAAGGCAGAAATTATAATAATAAAGCACTTAAAACCAGAAAATATTTAATTTATACTACTTATATTTTTCTAAGTTTATGCTAAGCAAAACATGATAGTAACTTATAAACTTACCATTCATACTCATTCTACGAGGACCATTCGGAAAGTAACCTCCGATTGGTTAGAAAAGAAACACCAAAGTAAATTAGAACAATTTATTATATATATCTGAACGATACTTCTTGGTTCAAGTTTTCAAAATAGTTTCCATAAACATTCAGGCTCTTATCATATCTCTGCACTAGCTTACAAATTCCATCAGCATACAAATCTCTCACCTGTGTACTGAGCCAGCCTGTGACCTCATTTTCACCTCCTCATTATTACCAAAGCACTGAAATCATATAGCACAGTCCTGGAAATTCGTAGAAATTTATCGAAAAGCTCCGAGATTGTGAAATGTCGATTTTCAAGAACTTTTCCATCAATTTTCTGAGCGAGTTCCTCTGTGACCCCTCATGGCCTGCAACCTCTTCTCTTCGTCATGAATGTTTGTTCGTCACCTTTTAAATGAAAGTACTCATTCACAAAGAACTCCTTCACTCATCACAATTGGTCCATACACGGCACAGAATTCCCGTTGAATAGCTTCACTTTGCGGTGTTTTCTATTGCATCACACATTTTGAGACGCTACAAAAGTGGAACTAATGATCAGACAATCTTCACTCTAACACGGCTGGACGCAGATTGATCTATCGCGCACGCCTGTGCAAAGATTGTAGCAGTGCCCCCACTATTTCACGCACAGTGACTAATCGGAGGTTACTTTCCGAAAGTTCCAAGTATATTTAGCACTAATTTGTCTTGCTTGCCAGAGACTTCAAACAAAGATAAATAGTAATGAATGTATTTTCTGGTTTTAAAAGTTTCATTATTATTTCATTTGCTTTCAAGAGCTTTTGTTCAAGTTGGTTAGTATTATTTATTTTTTTTTGAAAAAAACTTTTATTTTATTTTCTTTAGTGCATATATTTGAATTCAGTTGTATTTATCTTAAGCATATTTTTCAACTTTATGAAAGGGGCACAAGGTTATCAAGGTCGGGAACCACTGATCTACTTAGTTATTTGATAACATTGATACTTTAAACAAAATGTAGTGTCTCTTATACAATGTTAAACAATTGAAAAACTAGTAAGGTTCAGTCATCATTTGACTACAACATGATTTAGGAAATTAAAACTTATATATGTGAGATTAAGTTATAGGGGTTTTGTCATAAATATGAAGATCACTTCTTGTGTAACGCTAATTTCCAGTTTCTTAATGGCACTACATATTCAATACTTATGGCCACATTTCAAACTATCTACCACTTCAGACACTCTGTGGATTGACTAAGTTGTGTTTGTTAAATACCATCGTTATTAGCTTCTCCCTTGTTAGTTTTTCATTATCATATGTATTTGTCTTTTACTAATATGTTTATGTTTACTATTTCATGTTCAAGTAATTCAGTAAAATTAACAATGTTTTCCCTTTCCATTTTTGCCAAAGGTTCTATACGAGAATTTAAAAATCCAATGGAAATTGAAATTGTTTCGAAGATTGCTACGTAAAACGGAAAATCTAAAGAAAAGAAAATTACAGAACGCCATATGAATATACACAACGTAGTATATAACCGTTTTAGGCTAATTGAAACATGTACTTTCCGCAAAAACTAAAGAACATTTAATTACATTACCAGTTATATAAAAATCTAATGGAATACTGTAATATATCAATTCCTGAATGTTTTTGTTTGTTTTTAGTTACATCCTAATGAATCACTCTTCTAATTGTAGTGAGAGAGAGTAGCGATCATGTCTCCAATTTGCTCAGTGTTTCCTTACAAATTTACGCATATTCGTCTTATATTTTCAGTTCTGTTCAATGTTATGCATTGGTTAAAGTAGCAATATTTGTACTAGCAATATTCTCCAATATTGTAAAAGTATGAATATTCTCCATCATCATCTTGTCATAGAGATTAAGGTTACAAACCATACTTTTTCTCTGTGTTTCGTATCCGATATTATTGTTTATTGAATTTTAGCGTCCATTTTAGCACTTAAAACGTGGATCTTTAATTTAAGGTGCAATTGGAACAACTGTAATGCTATCAAATTTCACCGCTGTACGGCCAAAATAGAATCTGGGACCTCATACACCAAAGGCCTGCGCTCTAACCACTGTACCTCCTGGGAGGAGATATATCATTAGTGTTGTCAACGAGGTAATGTCTCGTCTCCTTTCGCAAACGAGACGAATAGACGAAAATTAAGGCAATAATACATTTCAATTCGAGTCGAGATGATAAATTCATTGTGTCTCGTTAGCACTACTAATTCTTCCGAGTCTTTGATTTCAAACAATATTTTAGTATTAACTGATTCGTAGTATAAAAACTAAAAATTGATAACATGATTGGAATGTACAATTATGGAGAATGTATAAACGTTTAAAGATACGCAAGTCATTTTACAATATACTGTAATATAAATATGAATTAAATAGTATTATACTACTCCCTTTGTTGACTTTACATGACGCAGAAGGATTCTTAAATGCTTTAGGTGAAACTAAGAAAAAGAATCAGGACATACATTTTCTACATAAATTTACAAAATGAAGCGACACGAGACGAAAAAAAATTCTCCAAAAATTAAGAGGAAATTTCTACAAATTGTACAAGACGAGACATGGAAACCTTATTTCTCGTCTCGTCTTGTCTTGACACGTGGAAAACACTGTAAAATATTTAAAGAGTATATCTTAAAGATGTCTCGTATCTGTCTGGAGTCATTGACAAAAGAGTAACAGATAAAACCTGGAAATTGTTGAACCATGGCCGTACAATAGGAGACAAAATTAAGTGGAGTGCAAAATAGGAACTGCAAAGTCTATCAGTAGTTACATAGCAGAGGTTCTTTCTCTTCTTCAGGTCGCATACAAGCGCAAACACTTAACCAGAACTTTTTGTATGGGTGTGCACAAAGCTAATTAAGCAGAACTCTTTCACTCAACTATAACATTCTCATTGTATTTTATTTTAAGTTTAATAATATCAAATAAAGTGGTACTTCAATGAGCTGAGGAATTACAAGTAGCAACGCTTTAGAATGTATGAGAATTGAGTTAAAATTTTTCAATTTTATTATGCTGTTCACAGACACAACCAGCACATACCGTAGCTACAGGTACTACGTGAAAGAGTAAGCAGTGAAACAAGACGTTATACGGCAAAGTATACGAAACTAAATTCAATTACAAAGTTGGAAATTTTAAGAACAAGGTCTCACTTTTTCAGTAGAGTTCAAAATTGACTCCAGGGCTCTAAGATGAACTTCTCTGATGTCCCTTATATACGAAGATTATCAAGGATTATTTTTACGCCAAAATACAAACTTTAGTTTGAAATATTCTCAATGAAGGATTTATTGTCTGTCGAAAATTGAATGTAGAAGTTGAAAGACGTCAAAAATTAAATAAAATTATGTAAAATAAGAACTATAGGATTGGAGGACGATCTTCAAAGCAAGAAATGGAAAAAGTAAAGAAGAATTACCACAATCGTATTCTCTTGAAAATGACGGCGACAAACAGAATAAAATATTTTAAAAACTGAAGGTTTTCTCGCTTCACAGTCAAATTACAACAACATTTGACATTAAATTAAAGGATACAATTGAAGAATAGGATTAAAATAACACCGAGGATTGAGGGGAAGGTAGAGGCGCGAATGTATTTCTTGTCGCACCACTGTTAATGCTGGATACGCCACTGTTCTCATTTATATGCTCCTAGGTGGCATTCATTACCCAGGGAGGCATTAATCCATCGTGAATATGGCTCATTCAGTCCTGCCTCTAGGGATGGCTACTTGTATTTATGAAAACCTGTAATATTTTGCGCAAGACTAGCCTACGTCAAAAAGAAAAAAAAAAAGAAATTATGAATATGGAACATAGGCTACGCTGGTACTCGATCTTTCAATTACACTTATAAATAATATGCAAAAAATTTCTAACTTCAGTTGCAGAAGGGAAAATATAAGCAGATACTGTCCAAATTTAGAAATCGCTACGATATGGCTCTTTCTCAAATTCATTAGTTGATAATTTTAATGAAGAGAAATTTAAACAAAAGAAAATTTAAAATCCAAAAGATAAATTTAAATGAATTGATTTAGCAGATAAGAAAGGTGAAAATATTTTAGAGTTTACAAGAACCGGACTTTCCGAAATGTTTTTTGTTTGATTATGAAATTTTTAAAGACAAACAATTTAATGAGCCATATTTGTTACATAGATACATATTGACAAAAGTGTCAGTACATAAACAATGGAAAAGCCAGAAATCTCAAATAGAAAAATACTCTAAACAATTGTATATTTTCCGTTACCGAACACCTAATAACTGTATAAGTGTCTTCACTTTACGTTAAAAGTGTTTTCTTGGTTTAGTTTTGTTCAATCATAGCTAAGAAACTTTTTGAGAACCAAAAAGGAAGCCAAAGTTGTATTTCAGATTGAAGTTTTTAACAACAAGCATAAAGTTAACAGAAATAAGATATTTGGTTAACTAACTACTTAAGTTGAAATGAGGTACTAAGTTCAGGGTGGTCCGGGAGTGGGTGTACCCCCTTTAGTTACAAACAGTAGGGTATATAGTCTTAGTTATGGTAGAATGTGTGTACACAGTGACCTGGAAATCTTAATAGTCATAAGCATCGGTATGATCACCATTTATTTCGTAACAACTGAATTCTGCGCCAAGTTCTCGCAGATGTTTTGTGGAGATACTCTGGAGTCATGAAGATAAAGGCGTGTTTCACAGCTGCTCGTAATTCCTGCGTTGTGTAATATCGAGTGTTTCTTACTTGTTGCTTTACGAAACCCCAGAAAGCATTGGCTGGTATCGTCAGGTCGGGACTTCTTGGAGGCAAGGCAAAGGGAGCTGGTGAAGATGCATAACCTCTTCCAATCCAGCGGCTAGGAAACGTCTGATTCAGGTAATTGCACACGTGGATTGTGAACTGCGCTGGTTCTACATCCTGCTGTATCACAACAGTGTATCACAGCAATGTTACCAGACAATGCCAAGCAATGTTACCAAACAAATGTGTGTCAAACCTAAAATCGCCAAAAAACACCAATTATTAGTAGGCCCACTTCGGGACCACGCTGCAGTAACAAGTTGTTTCCAAGTGATAGTGGAAAGGGATAGATTAAAGTATAATACTTAAAAATTTCTAGTTTCTATTTGTATTTCTGGTTTGGGTACAAAACCTAGCGGCCAGAACCTCGCGGACCAAAACCTCGCGGCCCAAAATCTCGCCGGGCCGAAACCTCGCCTGGCCAAAACCTCGCCGCCCAAAACCTTGCGGGACAAAATCACGCCGGGCAAAAACCTCGCCTGGCCAAAACCTCGCGGGCCAAAATCTCGCGCCCCAAATTATCGCCATACCCAAAATCTCGCCTAACCAAAATGTAAATGTTCCAACAGATGATAAGGATGACGGTATAAAAGACGCTGTTTCAGAAAAAGTATCACGGGTATTTGACCAAGTCTCGCGGTACCATATGAAAATTCTATTTCTGTATTAGAGGATTTCAATGTGAAGATAGGGCGACAGGATGTTTTTAAATTGGTTATAGGGAAAGAAAGTCTGAATAAGGAAAGCAATGACAACTAACGGGGTTAGTTTCGTGAACTTGGGAGCATCCAAAAACTTAAAATTTCAACAAAAATCTAATAATATTTATGAAAGTATGAAATAATATATGAGTTTTTACGACGTCCCTTGATTATGTCCTGTAGGTTAAAGGAGACGTAGATGACCAGGATGAAGGAAATGATCGAATAAAGAAAGTGGGCGGAAACGGGAATAACCCGAGAAAGTCCATGCACACGATGTTTTTTGTACCTTCTTCTTCTTATTATTATTATTATTACTATTATTATTATGATTACTATTATTATTATTATTATTATTATTATTATTATTATTATCATTATTATTATTACTATTATTATTATTTGTAATGTGGAATTGCATATTAAAAAACTCATTGGGTAAATTTTAAAGAAAAGTTTCATTCGCGGCGAGGTTTTGGCCACGCGAGATTTTGGGCGGCGAGGTTTTGGCCCGGCGAGATTTTGGGCGGCGAGGTTTTGGCCACGCGAGGTTTTGGCACGGCGAGATTTTGTCCCGCGAGGTTTTGGCCGGCGAGATTTTGGGCGGCGATGTTTCGGCCGCAAGATTTTGTCCGTATCCCGTATTTCTAGCTGTTAGTGTTGTTCCTTGATCATACATCATAACACCGTAATTACTGTATTACTCCCAAAGTGAGTACACAAATCACTATTAGACAAGGCTTCATTCTTTTAAAGTTTTGCGTCCCACGATTATGCACCTAGACTAAAGGAAACTTGTTGATGATAATGAATGAAATTGTGAAATGAAGAAATTTGGAGGAAACCGGAGAATTCTGAGAAAATGCAGAGGCACGGTGTTTGTACACCCCAAATAACGATTTCCATTATGGCAAGTGAATTATAAATTTGTGTTCTTAATGTTGAAATTCGTGGTAGAAAAATAAAATTTGATAATGTATGTACAGTCAGCGACAGTAGAAAATGGAGGTTGGATACATAAGAAATGATAGCTTTTTCCAGTAGCAGAATAGTTTCACTCGATGTCTGATAGTTGGACAACCAACATGACAGCAAATACGTGCCCGAAAACATAACATGCCAGGATATTCCTCCATTTGGAGGAAAAAGTATTACTATCTGAGAGCATCATTTAGAGAAACAACCACGAGATAAATCTGCAGAAATTCCATTCACATTAAGTTCAAAGAGATAGGAATTAATGCAAAGAAAACGAAAAGAATAATACGCTTCATGCAGAAACCTAAAAAGTACGGAAAGCTAAACAAAATGAGAAAAGAAAGAAAGGAAAGAGCAAAAGACATGGGAATAAATTAAATATTAACACTTAAGGATAAACAGTGTCCGTCTTTCTCCCTGCCCCCGTCTTGGTTTTTCTCCCTTCATAGGATAAATCTCTTTCAGTATCAAACGCGAACATCATTTATAGTGTTGAATTCTTTGAAAAAAATTTAACTCAGTCTAGGCCGAGACTCGAACCCCAGACCCTTAGAATGACAGTCTCACGCGGTATCCACTTACCTACACAGGCTGTATCTATAAATAAACTATTACCCACGCTGTTATCAAATGTGTTAAATCAGCCATTGTCGGTGAGCCACCCCAGTTCCATTTGAAGTTTAAATTTTATTTACCTCACTTAGCCATCTATGGGTAGCAGTCCCCTTGCTTTCATAAAAGGCATTTGATCTATATATTAAAATCAAGAATGAATTAATCTGTACTCTTGGGAGCTTACTGGTGCACCAACATATCTATCTATCTATCTATCTATCTATCTATCTATCTATCTATCTATCTATCTATCTATCTATCTATCTATCTATCTATCTATCTATAGCGAGGAAGCGAGAGTGCCTGGGAAAACCCACGAATACGACCTTGTCCACCACAAACTTACTAGGCCGGGAATCGAAACAATAAGGACCCCATGCACCAGAGATAGGGCTCTACCACTGAGCTATCGCGCCCAACGATTAAGGCGTCAATGATAATAGAGAAATTGGTGGAATGGAAAGTGTGAAGAAGCGGGAGTACCCTGAGGAAAACCACGAAGAGGATCTTGTCCACAACAAACTTACTTGACTGGGGATCAAAACAATAAGGACCCCCACGCACCAGAGGAAGCGCTCTACCACTTAGCCACCGCTCCCAATGATTAAAGCAGGTAAATGATAAAACAGGAATTGGTGGAATGAAAAGTGGGAAGAAGCACAAGAACACCGAGAAAACCCACGGATTCGATCTTGTCCACCACAAATTTACTTGACCCACCAGAGGAAGCGCGCTACCACTGAACCACCGCTCCCAATGATTAAAGCAAGTAAATGATAATAGAGGAATTGGTGTAATGAAGAGTAGAAAGAATCGTGAGCACCCTAAGAAAACTCACGGATACGATCTTTTCCATTACAAACTTAACTGGCCCACCAGAGGATGCGCTCTACCACTGAGCCACTGCGTCCAATGATTGAACCAAGTCAATGATAATAGAAGAATTAGTGGAATGAAATGTGGGAGGAAGCGGGAGTACTCTGACAAAACCCACAGATACGATCTCATCCACCTCAAACTTAATTGGTCCACCAGAGGAAGCGCTATACCACTGAGCCACCGCGCGCAATGATTAAAGCCAGTCAATAATAATAGAGGAATTTGTGGAATGAAAAGTGGGAAGAAGTAGGAGTACTCTGAAAAAACCCACGGATACGATCTTGTCAACCACAAACTTCTTAGACGGGGATCGAAACAATAAGGACCCCACGCACAAGAGGTAGCGCTCTACCACTGAGCCACCGTGCCCAATGATTCCAGTAAGTAAATGATAATAGAAAATTTATTGAATGAAACGTGGGAAGAAGCTGGAGTACCCTGAGAAAACCCACGGATACGATCTTCTCTACCACAAACTTACTTTGCCAACCAGAGGAAGCGCTCTACCACTGAGCAACTGCGCTCAATGATTGAAGCAAGTCAATGATAATAGAAGAATTGGTGGAATGTAAGGTGGGGGGGCGGGAGTACCCTGAAAATCCCATGGATATGATCTTGTCTACTACAAACTTAATTGGCACACCACACGAAGCGCTCAACCACTGAGCCACAGCGTCCAATGATTAAAGTAAGTCAATGATAATAAAAGAATTGGTGGAATTAAATATGGGAGGAAGCGAGAGTACCCTCAAGAAACCCACGAATGCAATCTTGTAAACCACAAACTTACCTTTACCACAAGAGAAAGCGCTCTACCACTGAGCCACCGCGCCCAATGATCAAATCAATGATGGTAGAGAAGTTGGTGGAATGAAAAGTGGAAAGGAACTGGAGTACCCTGAGTAAACACACGGATACGATCTTGTACACCACAAACGTACTTGGCACACCACACGAAGCGCTCTACCACTGAGCCACTGCGCCCAATGATTGAAGAAAGTGAATGATTAAAGCCAGTCGATAATAATAGAGGAATTGTGGAATGAAAAGTGGGAAGAAGTAGGAGTACCCTGAGAAAAACCACGGATATGATATTGTCCACTACATATTTCCTTGGGTGGTAATCGAAACAATAAGGACCCCACGCGCCAAAGTAAGCGGTCTACCATTAGCCACCGCGCCCAACAAGAACAAGAAAAATGGAAGTTACTAGGAAACATTTTAAGAAGCAATATCTTTCAATGGTAAAGACCACTGCCCGATGATCGTCTTTTAATAACTTCATGAGGAGAAAGCATTGATAAGTCCCTCTCCTATATTGTCTTTTTCAAACCACATACTTTATCCGGATATTATCCATTATTCGTCATCCGGATGTAATCAGTTATCCGAATGTTCTATTATCCAGATATTATCCGTTATCTTAATTTTATAAATTATCCGGATAAATCCATTATCCGGACATTATCCGACATCCGGATAACATCCGTTATTCGGATCTTATCCGTCATCCGTTATCCATCATGCGGATAGTATCCGTTATCTATATAATCCATCATTCGCTATCCGGATATTATCCGCCATCCATTATGCTGATATTATCCGTTATCCGTCATCCGTTTTGTTGTCCATCAACCGGATATTGCAAATCCGGATAAGTTTCTATCCGATATCAGTATAAAAATTATCCAGATGTTACAATCCTTAATCACCCTCGCAGGAGCATACACGAGCTAAATATCTTCAAAGTCTGCTACACAAGAGCGAGGGCGAATCCAGTGGGCGATCATGGCGATTGCCTCCCAGAAAGGGAATATTTGTTATTTTATATATAAATAAAACCCATTCCAGAGTTTGGAGCTCTTAAAAGTAGCTCTAAATAGGAGTATTACCAACCACCGAGCCCCCATAAGTCCATCATAGATCCACCTCTGGATAAGAAGTGGGAAACACTTATTATTCACATTCAGTTTGCGCATCTCAACAAATAAACAATATTTTCTTTCACTTTTGCATTCTACTACGGAATTCTACTGAACTGTAACGCCTTTTATGTTTAAAAATAATTATTCATTTTTCAATAATTGTCAATGTTTATAAGTTCAGTAATTCACCATGAATAGAGTCAACTAGAAGTGTTTTTGTAACGAAGAAATTACAACATGACCTGTGAAATATCTTCTTACAAACTGTCGAGAGTTGAGAGTCGAAAAACTTTGCTCTTTCGTTTACCGATTACCTCGAAACCGCGGTAGCCAGAATTAGCCCAGGATAGGGGAATTATATTAAGAAAATGAAAATCTTTGGAAAATGCAGAAGTCTTTTAGTCTGAGAGAAAAAAGGAATGAAATTTCTAATTTCTAGTTCTGTTAGTCTTGTAGCTCTTAGTCCGTACCAAAGTACTGATAGAAATACGGCCAATTAATTATGACTATTTTGTAGAACATTCCACTCTAATATCACAGGAAATTCATCTTCCGGCTTGGTTGGTTGTGAAAAGTTATAGAGTGTATTGGTGTACTATGTAAAGTATGTGTACTGTCGCTGATTTGTGATAACAATCAGAAACAGAAGTAAAAGGTAAATTGCAGTAATAGTTTTCTGTTAATTTTTATATTCAAGGGGAGACGGAAAACCTACTTTTATCTTAACAGTTGTTTTTCTTAAAATTTCTATTCGGGGTCACACCCTTCCCCCTCAACACTGAATACGGAAATGGAGAACTTATTTAGAATTTGATTGTTGATTCCAGTATATTTCAGGCATCACTTCTCGGACCTGGGCCTGTGATATGTTGATAGATTGCTATCGTCGATATATATATTATCATATATCAAAATTCGATATCGCGAATATATGTACATGAATATATCATTCGAAATTTTCGATATCGATATTCGGGGGGGCGGCGAGGTATAAGGGGCCCCTAACACTTGCGATGGATGAAGAAATTAAACTTACTTATTACAATATTGTTTTCTAATCATAATATCTTTATTACCACAAATTGCAATGTAAATACATCCACTTGCAAATTTGCAATATTATATGGTATAATTTCTTAGGCTCCAGAACTTTTCTGTTCCCTGAAAAAAGAAACAAAAAATCACGTGCAAAAGCAAGTGCTTCGAACTTTGAACTAGAATTTACCATAACAAGGTTTTTTTTTTATTTCTCTCTCTTAGAGATTGATTGATTGATTTTGAGTTTTACGTCCCGTTCAGCAGCGAGGCTATATGAGACGTGGACCTACTGATTAACGTGGAATCCGAACCACATGAACTCCCTCCGGGAATCGAACCCGGGTCTCGTTACAAATCGGAGGATAATAATGGGAAAACATACTTTATATTTTGTTTTCAGCTATGAATTTTAGATTTGCGATTGATATATTGTTCCGTCTTAGCCGAATTTGAAACAAAAGAAGTTTCCAATGAGTTACTCAAAGAAATGTTTTCCGCCTCCAAATGAAAATAGGAAGACACTTAGAAAAACTTATTATCGGGTTTTAACACACAAACATATGATTGATAGAGTATCGACCTAAACAACTCGACCATTTTGCATGCTTTTACAGGCTTTCTTTTAACTTTTGTGAAAGCAGTTTACTGTTCCATACTCGATTTTGTTTATTGCGATACGACTATGAGTTCTCAGTGAATATTTAGACGTCACAGCTCTTGCAATGTGTAAAAGTGTTTGTAGAATAAATCACATTCAATTTTACGTCCTAATAACATACGTAAATCAGGTTGAATTCATGAAATGATTGAGATTGGAGTGAGCGTAAATGTTTTCATACTTACAAGGAAGGGTCACGCAGTGGATCCGCTGAGATCGGAACGAGACCATTGTGTTTGCATTTTATATGTTATAACTAGATGGATCCCAAAGTTATACGTGCCACCGGGCGGAATATCGTGAGTTACAACATATTTTGTAATGTAAGAACTACAAAAAATTACCATGCAGAATAGTTTGAACCGTCATTTGTTCGGAAATGGTTGAGTAAGTGAAAAACTCTGCCAACACTTATCCCACCATTTTCGACGAGAAACTTTTTGTGGTAAGAAAAAAATGCCCCAGGGTCCCCCGCGGGGTCCCAGATGGGGTCCAACTCAAAATTTTCAAATGGCAAGGTGGGTTAAGTGGCACATCATTTGAAATCTGTTGTAAAATGAAAGAAAATGCAGAAAGTCTCGACTCTCTACAACAACCGTGTGCAAAAGGGCGACGGGTCAAAGTGTAAACAAAAACTTAATTGGAAAGTCCATTACTACCCCTATAAATCGGAAACGGTAAGACAAATGTGGAAACAGGAAAGAAAGCGTGGCATTATTTTCAAAGCACAAGGTGAAAATGTCTTGTTCCAGAGTCCCCACATGGTCCCAGGTGGAGTCCAACTAAAAAGTTTCAAATAGCAAGAGAGGTAGGACATCGTTTGAAAGCTCTTGTTAAGTGAAAGAAGATGGAGCACGTCTCGACTTTCTACAACAACCCTGTCCAAAATTGCGGCGGGTCAAAATATAAGCAAAAGCTTAATTGAAAATCTATGGCCACCTTGAATCCAAGAGACAGCTTAAAACCTATATCGAAAGGATAGGCATACCAAACTGCTGAAACTAGGAAAACCAAATTTGGCATGAATGTTGATCAGTGGATGACGAAAAGATGTGAAATGTTCAAAAACGAAACGTCTTGAGTTCAAAATGCCGTAGTATGTATCGAACGCATGTCCAGCTCAAACCACTGGTGTTGGAGGTAATCCAATATGGCTGCCAGCGTGAAAAATGAGTTTCTATATAAATATGTTATTTCTTGGAATACTGTAATTAAACCAACAAAGTTTGGCGCAACTCGAAGTACTGAAATGACTTACACATGGTTTGGTACTACTCGCCAATCTTGCAAATGATTTATATATATATATATATATATATATATATATATATATATATATATATATATATATATATATATATATATATATATATATATATATATATATGGTATTGCTTGGAGTATTGCGATCAAATCAACGAATGACATACAAATGTAACCGCCACGAATACGCAGTTACGAATTACAATAGAGCCACCCATCTACTGGTGCAGCAAGTCCTTTATGCATGAACTACGTATGACAAAATTAGAGGAAGTCAGAGTTGTGTGTTCATCGAATATTCGTTATATTAAAGTAAATGATGGCGAGGGAACCAAACAAAATATATGTGTTGTTACCGAATGAAATTATAGTTGAGGCGAATCGAAATTCAATTGTTCTTTAATCTTCCTATTGTTTCTAAATATATAATAGAGAAAAATAGAGATTTAAATTTGTACTGTTATGAACGACATAAGTTTTAACCGGCCATCTTGGATTCGAGGTGGCCATAGTTTATCAAATAAGCTCTTGATTACATTTTGACCCGCCGCAATTTTTTACAGAGTTGTCGTAGAGAGTAGAGACTTGATCCATCTACTTTCATTTAACAAGATCTTGCAAACGATGAGCTACTTAACCCCTCTTGCCATTTGAAACCTTTTAGTGGACCCCACCTGGAACCATGTGGGGACCCTGGGACAAGACGTTTTACCTTAAATTGTTGTACTTTGAAAATAATGCCACACTTCCTTTCCTATTTTCACATTTCTCACCGTTTCCGATTTATAGGGGTGACCATTGACTTTTCAATTAAGTTTTTGTTTACATTTTGACCCTCCACCATTTTGCACAGGGTTGTCGTAGAGAGTCGAGACTTGCTGCATCTTCTTTCATTTTGCAACAGCTTTCAAACAATGTGCTACTTAATCCCTCTTGTCATTTGAAAATTTTGAGTTGGACCCCATGTGGGACCCTGCGAGGATCCTGGGCAAACTTTTTTATCCGAAAAAGTGTGTTCTTGAAAATGACGGGATACATATTATCCGAGTTTTCCATTTAGCCAACCGTTTCCGAACAAATGATTCGGTCAAAATATTCTGCCAGCTTTGTAGTTCTTACATTACAAAATATGTTGTAACTCACGATATTCCGCTCGGTGGCACGTATAACTTTGGGATCCATCTAGTTATAACATATCAAATGAAAACATATTTGTCTCGTTCGGATCTCAGCGGAGCCACTGCGTGACCCTTCCTTGTTAGGAGTCTGGATATGTAAACCCGCTTAACGTAGGGATTTATTTCTGTGAAATTTGGGACATGGCGAATAAATACGAGTGAGCTTGGAAATGTGAAAGTTCATCTGAATTTGTTTTACAATCACTTCAAAATACAACTTTATATATACTTTTAAAAAGCCATCCCTATTTTAAAAAAAGAATTTTACTGTACTCAGGCTCGAACTGCCGCCCTCCGGTTCTAGAAGTCTAACAGCGCTATTAAGCACGCTTGACCACAGAGGCAACTCACGAAAATGCGTTGTGATATAGCTAATAGAATCGCTCCAAGCGCAGGTTTACACTTGGAGTTTTAAAAAGCCAGTTTCTGTCTTTTTCAGTAATTCCAACTGAAGATATTGACTGATTTCCCATATTGGAACTTTGAAGTGTGAAGTGTGAATTGTATGCTCATTTCAAAAATGCACTATTTTCTGTTCTTTCAATTTTACGTACTTGTGAGTGTTCCTAAGAGTTGTTGTGTGCAGCGATTTCCACACAGTTAAGCGTTTTACTAACCCTCGGAGGCATAATATGTTAAACGTAGGCAGCATTCTGTTGTTATCATAGTAGTCACTTGTAAAGGCACACCTAGTATTAGTTTTTTTGTTCTTGTGTTGACCTTGAAGGACCAACAAATGCCTTTCGTGAAGCTACAAGTTTTCTTTAACTTTATACTTTATAGCAAGAATATTAACTGCTATATGACACAATTATATACCGGTGGCGTGGGAGACCCTGGTTTGATTTCAACGGGAGCTCATGTGTTTCGGATTACATGTTAATCAGTAGGTCCCGTCTCATATAGCCTCGCTGCTGAAAAGGGCGCTAAACTCAAAATCAACTCAACTCAATAATTATCTATACATTGAATTTAATAATAAGGAGGGAGGCCGAATAAAGAGGGAGACATTAAAATTTAAAACGTAGGGTCAGTGTGAGTCAGAGAGGCCACGGTGGGTGGTGTGTCACAGTGAGTCACGTCCTGTTGACCCACGACCCACTGACCCACTGACCTACTTACAAATCTTGACCCAATTGACTCACTCCATCTCTGGACTGTACACACAGATAAAGCAGACATATATGTAATCTGACCTTACTTGGCCTTCACTAATTCAAGATAATCTACAAAAAATGAAAGAAAGCAATTTCAAACGCAAAAATATAGAAATGTATTTTCAACGGAACAGAAAAAAACGTAACAGACCAGATTTGAACCCGCATTTCTCCACTCAGCAAGCAGACGTCTTACCGACTTTCTCACGGCATATATTCTGACTTCTGGCTTTGAAACTTTATTTACATTGCGTGTGTTACGTAACAACGTTACGAGATGTCCTTACTGTTGTGTTAACACGCGTTCCGTAAATTTACGAAGTCGCTTTTTTAATCCTCAATAAATCCGACACACACACACACACACACACACACACACATATATATATATATATATAGATAGATATAGATATAGATAGATAGATAGATAGATAGATAGATAGATAGATAGATATGTTGGTGCATCAGTAAGCTCCCAAGAGTACAGATTAATTCATTCTTGATTTTAATCTACAGAACAAATGCTTTTTATGAAAGTAAGGAGACTGCTACCCATAGATGGCTAAGTGAGGTAGATAAAATTTAAACTTCAAATGGAACTGGGGTGGCTCACCGACAATGACTGATTTAAGACGTTTGATAACAGCGCGGGTAATAGCTTATTTTTTGACAGAGCCTGTGTAGGTAAGTGGATACCGCGTGAGACTGTCATTCTAAGGGTCTGTGGTTCGAGTCTCGGCCTAGACTGAGTTAAATTTTTTTCAAGGAATTCAACATTATAAATGATGTTCGCGTTTGATACTGAAAGAGATTTATCCTATGAAGGGAGAAAAACCAAGACGGGGGCAGGGAGAAAGACGGACACTGTTTATCCTTAAGTGTTAATATTTAATTTATTCCCATGTCTTTTGCTCTTTCCTTTCCTTCTTTTCTCATTTTGTTTAGCTTTCCGTACTTTTTCGGTTTCTGCATGAAGCGTATTATTCTTTTCGTTTTCTTTGCATTAATTCCTATCTCTTTGAACTTAATGTGAATGGAATTTCTGCAGATTTATCTCGTGGTTGTTTCTCTAAATGATGCTCTCAGATAGTAATACTTTTTCCTCCAAATGGAGGAATATCCTGGCATGTTATGTTTTCGGGCACATATTTGCTGTCATGTTGGTTGTCCAACTATCAGACATCGAGTGAAACTATTCTGCTACTGGAAAAAGCTATCATTCCTTATGTATCCAACCTCCATTTTCTACTGTCGCTGACTGTACAAGAAAATTGAAAGGAAAGTCTGTGATGTTTACATTTTTTATAAAATGTACTTTGGCTATTTGTGTAATATTTTAGGTATATTGTAAGCTGCTTTTTCATCTCCTCTGTTCTTAAAATTACGGACGTTAAGTAGCATTATTTAGCAGCCAGTTTTAGTTTTCAATTCACAATATAAGGAGCTTAGTAAAAGTAATAAAAGGAACAAAAAGAAAACTAATCTGCTGTTAGTGCTCCTTTATCTGGACGAGCTCTATTTAGTATTCTAATATAAAATCTATACATCAACATACATTTTTAATATAAATAAAGAAAACTCTTATTTGAACTAAAATGAAACAATTTGACCCAAAGAAATGCTTTTTGTTATTATAAACACAAGCGGCTTTTCACAAACTTGCTTCCTGTAGATTTTCTCAGAAATGCCTTGCTAATAATTACAAATAATAATATGTTACAGTGTAATATAAAATAAATTACAAAATCTTTAGACCCTTTGCTGAAAAAAATACTGTTTTAAGGTTCGTACTTCAAAAGTAAATATAATAACGAACTTTCTGTATGTGCAGCAAACTTAATGCTTATCGCTGCTTTAAAATTTATTTATTTTCTTTTCTACGTATTATATTCTAACAAAATAATTTTACTGCTTCATGAATATTATAAATGCCAACATTTCTAATAAATATAGTTTTACTTTGTTTCATGAGATCTTCCATTTTCATCTCTCTCTTCTTTAATCATTAGAGATTTAAAGTATAAACATTATATCTATGTATCGAATCAAAAATTACCCTTATGAACCTGGCCCCCTCACCTCTCGGTACAAACGATTTCCGCATATCAATAAAAAGTACTTCGTTTGTACCGGTTTGTACCGCAAATATTTTTGTTTGTACTGTACTGCAGTATGAGAAATTAAGAAAACAAAGTGGGGGGCCAAGTTCACGAGCCCCCCCACATTGTCCTAGAATCGATTTATTTGGCTCATTTGAAAGACTTTCGTTTGTACCGGATTGTACCGTAGTTTGTTTCGTTTCTACCGTTCTGGATTATGAAAAATTAACGAAACAAAATGGAAGCCCAGATCAAACAGGCCCCCAAATCACGACTTAATACACCGGATGCACATCATTTTTATATGTCATATGAAAGTACGTGGTTAGTATCGGATTGTACCGCAAAGAGTTGTATTTTAGCCAAAATAGATTATGAAAAATTAAGAAAACAAATTTGGGGAGGGCTGTGTGAACCTGGCCCCCCTCCACGTTGTACTAACGACTTAGTTGGCTCATTTGAAAGATTTTCGTTTGTACCGGATTGTACCGTAGTTTGTTTCGTTTGTACCGTTCTGGATTATGAAAAATTAACGAAACAAAATGGGGGCCCAGATCAAACAGGCCTCCAAATCACGACAATACACCGGGTACACATCATTTTTGTATGTCATATGAAAGTACGTGGTTAGTACAGGATTGTACCACAAAGAGTTTTATTTTAGCCATAATAGATTATGAAAAATTAAGAAAACAAAATTCGGGGGGCTGTGTTTACCTGCCCCCCCCACCACGTTGTACAAACGATTTAGTTGGCTCATATGAAAGATTTTCGTTTTTACCGGATGGTACGGTAGTTTTTTCCCTTGTGCCTGGTTGAGGAAAAGCTGGCCCGGACAACACAGTTTCTTTACAATTTGAATGAAATAGGACAAAAATTTGTACTAATTATACACTAATTTGTACCATCAAAATCGAATTAGCACCCGCACCAATACTTAGAAGTTTGAATTGTTGATTGCGGTTCAAGCTGTCATAACTTACTTTCCTCGCGAATAGTAATCAAAACGGTATCAAAAATTTGTAGGCAATATTTACCAATTTGTAGTCGCCAAATTTTAATATGTACGTAGAACCATCAATTTTGAGAAATTTGGATTTAGGTTTGCGGGTTACAGTGGCCCGCACAACTTATTTTTCATTAAAATTCAAATCAAAACGGTACCAAACATTTTTACCCTATATGTACAAATTTGTTCCCTCATCAATTTCGAAAAGATTGGATTTTTGATAACCGGTAGAGCAGAGTCGCACAACTTTTTTCTTTCCAATTCGAATCAAAATTACACCATATATTGGTACCCCATACTTATCAATTTGTACAACCAAAATAGAATTTGTACTTCCACCAATTTCGAGAAATTTGAGTTTTCGATGGGGGGTCAAACTGGATTTCACAACTTATTTTTCTTTCAAATACGAATCACAACGGTACCAAAAAATTGTATACAGTATGCGTCAACTTGTACCACCAAAAGTAAAATTTGTACACACTACTTTTTCCGACAAAATTTGAATTTAATGAAGGACCAATATGACGTCAACATGGCCTACACAACACATATATTTTTTTTCAATTCGAATAAAAACGTTCCTAAAACTTTGTAAACAATGTGTACCAATTTGTACCACCAAAACTATGATTTGCACCCTCACCGATTTCGCGAGAATTGAATTTTTAATGGCGAGTCAAGTAGGCTTGCACAACACTTTTTCTTCCCAATTCAAATCAAAACGGTACCAGAAATTTGTACCCAATGTGTACTAATTTGTAACACCAAAATTGCAATTTGTATCCCAAGAAATTTCGTGAAGCGTGGCAGGTCATGTCAGACAAAATTTTGTTGGCAGGTCAACTTGCCCACACAACTTATTTTCCTTTCCAATTTAAATCAAAATTGTTCAAAAATTTGTACCCGATATGTACAACTTTTGTCACAAAAATTAGAACTTCTAGCCTCTCCAATTTCGAGGGACTTGAATTTTTGATGGCGGGCCAAACTGATGCACAAACACTTTGTTTTCAATTTGAATCAAAAACCTTACAAAAATTTGTACCCATTATGTACCAATTTGAACTACCAAAATAAGAATTGGTATCTTCTAGATATTGGTACGGGTGCTAATTCTAATTTTGGTGGTACAAAATGTTGGTCCCGTTTTGATTCGAATTGTAAAGAAAAATAAGTTATGAGGGTAACTTCGATCCGCCATCAAAAATTCACAATTCTTGAAATTAATGGCAGTACAAATTTAAATTTTGTGGTACAAATTGTGTACAATTTTTTTGTTCCGCTTTGATTTGAATGGAAAAAAAGCAAACTGTGCGGGTCAGCGTGACCCATCAAAAATTTAAATTTGTAGAAATTGGTGGGAGTAAAAATTCTTACAAATTTTTGGTATTGTTTTCATTCGAATTGAATAGAAAAATTGTTGTGTTTGACTCGCCATCAAAAATTACAAGTTATCGAAATTCATGGGGGATCAATTTGTAATTTTCGTAATGGGGTACAGATTTTTGGTGGCGTTTCGATTCAAATTAGAAGAAAATATAAGTTGTGCGGGGCAGTTTGATCCGCCAACAAAAATGCATGTTTGTTGAAATTGGTGGTAGTACAGATTAGTATATATTAGGTACAAATTTTTGGTTCGAATTAGAAAGAAAAGGAAGTGCGTTCCAGCTTGACCCGCCAATTAAAATTCAAATGTGTACACCATGGTAATAGTACAAATTCTTATTTTGTTGTTACAAATTGCCATATATTGGATACAATTTTTTTGTACCGTTTCCATTCGAATTCAGAAAAATATGTTTTGTGGATCAGTTTGACCTGTTACAAAAAATTCAAATTTCTCGAAATTGATGGAGGTACAAATTCTATCTTTGATGCTATAAATTGATACATATTGGGTACAAATCTTTGCTGACGTTTTGATTCGAATTGGAAAGGAAACTAAGATGTGCGGCCCAGGTTGACCTTCCATGACAAATTCAAATTTCTCGAAAGTCGTATATATCTTGTGTTTTAAAACTTAATTAGAATGTTTGCTTGAATTGGGCTCCCAGTTTGGTCCGTTAATTTTTCATAATCCCGAACGGTACAAACAGAACAAACTACGCTACAATCCGGTACAAACGAAACTGTTTTAAATGAGCCAACTAAATCGTTTGTACAACGTGGTGGCGAGGGGGGGGGCAGGTTCACACAGATCCCCAATTTTGTCTTCTTAATTTTTCACAATCTATTATGGTTAAACTAAAACTCATTGTGGTACAATCCGGTACAAACCAAGTACTTTCATATGACATACAAAATTCATGTGTACGCGGTGTATTAAGTCGTGATTTGAGGGCCAGCTTGATCTGGGCCCCCATTTTGTTTCGTTAATTTTTCATAATCCAGAACGGTACAAACGAAACAAACTACGGTACAATCCGGTACAAATGAAAGTCTTTCAAATGAGCCAACTAAACCGTTTGTACAACGTGGTGGGGGGCCCGGTTCACACAGCCCCCCAATTTTGTTTTCTTAATTTTTCATAATCTATTATGACTAAAATAAAACTCTTGGTAGTACAATCCTGTACTAACCAAGTACTTTCATATGACATACAAAAATGATGTGTACCTTGTGTATTAAGTCGTGATTTGGGGGCCTGTTTGATCTGGGCCCCCATTTTGTTTCGTTACTTTTTCATAATCCAGAACGGTACAAACGAAACAAACTACGGTACAATCCGGTACAAACGAAAATCTTTCAAATAAGCCAACTAAATCGTTTGTACAACGTGGTGGGGGGGCAGGTTCACACAGCCCCCCAATTTTGTTTTCTTAATTTTTCATAATCTATTATGGCTAAAATACAACTCTTTGCGGTACAATCCGGTACTAACCACGTACTTTCATATGACATTCAAAAATTATGTGTACCCTGTGTATTAAGTCATGATTTGGGGGCCTGTTTGATCTGGGCCCCCATTTTGTTTCGTTAATTTTTCATAATCCAGAACGGTACAAACGAAACAAACTACGGTACAACCCGGTACAAACAAAAGTCTTTCAAATGAGCCAATTAAATTGATTCTAAGACAATGTGGGGGGGCTGCGTGAACTTGGCCCCCCACTTTGTTTTCTTAATTTCTCATACTGCAGTACAGTACAAACAAAAATATTTGCGGTACAAACCGGTACAAACGAAGTACTTTTTATTGATATGCGAAAATCGTTTATACCGAGAGGTGGGGGAGGGGGGCAGGTTCACAAGGGTTCAAAAGTTACCTAATTTTTCTTACGATAATTGTTTTAATGTTAGACGAAAAAGGAAGTAAAAAGGAAGTATTCTCCCACCGTATTTGCGACAGAAATGTTGTGAAAATGGAATCTATAGATAAGCAGACCTAAAAGAATTAATAAGGATCTACGGTACTTTTTTTCAGATTTAGATTCTGGAAAGTAGCCAGGTTTTTTGTGACCAGAAGAGTACATGTTCAAACTTTTATATAAAATAGTTTTACTTACCCAACAAATTATTAAAGTGATTCGTAGATTTTAATATTATTTCTTTATTTCTTAGTATTTAACGACATTCTCCCATGCGTATAAAGTTTTCTACTATTTTCAGTAATGCCTGAATAGCAAAATCAAACATAAAAAAGGTAACAACAAGGAAGAAATGTTATGGCTGGTAAGCAAGATTTGCATCTTAATCTGCTTCCTGGAAAATCGGTAAGCTAATCACTTAACCAGCCAAGAACTGGTGAAGTAAATAAATTACTGCAATTTTCAAGACACGCTTTCACTGTTCTGATTTGTTGACATAATCATCTTCTGTAATTTACCATGATACATTTAATTTATTATGATTTATATGCTGTGAGAAATACGTTGTATTAGTTTGGAAACTATTCAGTTCAGAATATTATTAACAAAATTATTAAAATATAATTATATCTTCTATTTTCGTATCGCAGTTCCACTTCAACTAGGAGTAGACATCTGTGAATCACACAACTGCACTAAATTTGGTGCATCTACACGGTCGGTCTGTCTTGCATAAGCAGCTGCAGAAGACATGTCACATCCGAACATGAATGATATTATCTAGAGAGCATTCACATGAACGGAAATTCCATCGGTTCGTGAACTTGCGGGATGTAACAGATCTGACGGCTAAACACCAGGTGGCATGACGCTGGTACCACGGAAGAGGGAAAGGACTCTTCTCTGGGATTCCACTTGCACTGACACTTTCGCGCCATCTAAAATTATTCTCTTTCTTCATCTCGAGAAGGAGTTATTGCTGCCAACAAAGAATGCGAGAAAAGAAGAAAATATAACATAGAACTCGATAGATACATGTTTGTGACCGTAGCCATTGAATCGAGCGGCACTTGGAACCTTGAAGATCTCAATTTCTTCAAAGAAGTAGGACAATGTATTGCACAAGTTACTGGTAACATGCGGGCTACTACTTTTCTGATACAACATTTCAGCATAACAGTTCAGCGAGGCAATGTGGCTTCCATTTTAGGTAGATTTCCTCCTGGCAAATTATTAGAAGAGGTTTTCCTTTTATAACTAGTCTAACCATGGGCGATCGGGGCGATCCCCCCCACCCAGCAGAGGAAACTGTTATTTTATATATATAAGTAAAACCAATCCCAAAGTTCAAAACCCTTTAAAGTAGCAGTATGACAACCCACCGCCCCCCCCCCCCCAGAAGCCGGTCCTCGATCCGCTCCTGAGTCTAACTATGCAGAATTTACCGCTTTCTCATATCATTTTTCTTTCTGTATTTTCTTCGAACCGTATTTTATTTTCTTACTTTTTATCTTCTCTGTTTCTTTCTTTTCTATCTTTTACAGTTAACACATAATTTTGTATACCGGGAGACATTAACGTCAAAAGAAAAATCATGCTGTACTTCTACGTAATATTTCTTCTCATCATCTCTATAATAATTCTTAAAATCAAATTAAGCACATAGCTTGTTAGGCTACGTTTGAATGTAGAATTCATAATTATTAGATTCTTTATCACAATGAGAAAAAATTCTCAATTTGTAATGCACAGTAAAGAATAAAAAATAAAAAGTAAATAATAACAAATAGGTATCATGTTAGAAAAATATAAGAAAAGAAAATGAATAAATGGGAACAAATAAATTATGTGAATTAAATGCAAAACATGTTTCTTCTGTTACTCTGCTTTCTAATTTAATAATAATAATAATAATAATAATAATAATAATAATAATAATAATAATAATAATAATAATAATAATAATAATAATAATAATAATAATAATAATACAGTAGGAAGTCGAAAATACGAACTAATTGGGACCATAGGTAGTTCGGATTTTCAAATTGTTCGGATTTTCGCAAATGACCAAGAAAATGCCATTTAGGCTTAAATATACTGTACAGTATGCCTTTTTTTGTCGATACAGTAATTATACAGTAGATACAGTAATTACAATACCGTACGTAACCTACTTACATTTAATGTTTCTGAAGAACCTCCTCGCACACTAAATTACACTTTGCTTGTAACTCACACTTAAAACTTAACTTGTATAGGCCTAAGGGAAAATAAAAATAAAAATATGTGTGACAAACAGTTACATATGAATGAGATTTTGTAAAAACACTGGCTTCACACAACGCCGACGGACAACCCTATTGTTTGTTTATCGCTAGTGCTAACACAAAATGTGAAAAGCTTCTAGGGACCGAGTTCGAATTTTTAACGTTTCGGAATTTTTTAACGTTCGGATTATCGACGTCCTACTGTAATGAAATTCAAACAAAAAATGAATATTCTGACACTATTATTGAGTCAGCGTACATATATTTGCTCTTGGGGTTAGAATAATCCTATTTGAGTCTATTTTCATCAGAAACTATTATTTATTTCTGTATTCTGCTGTATGGATCAAAGCTGTAGCAATCAATCTCATGCAAATTTCCAACCAAGTTTTCAGCACTTTTACTAATTTGTCCACCAATACCAGACATCTTATACGCATGGCGTAATGCCTTTTGAAACTAACAAGAATATACAGAGTTGGCAACACCGCATTATTTACAAAAATGCTTCTGAATAGCCCTATTGTACGGATAACGTTTCCAAAATTTATAATGGATTCTTTAAATGCATTTTAATGTAATTTAAATTTTTACGATTACCCTTTTCACTTTTCTGAAATATTTGTTGTGTCATGTCCATTAGCAGCTACAACTTTGAAGTACGTTATACATTCACAGTGGCTCTCTAAATCCATTTTCAGATTATTCAAAAGCCATTTTCTAGTTGGGAAGCATTCCCGGAAAAATATTTTTATGTGCATTGTTATAAATTGAATCATATTACACCTTAACTCTACGTACACCAAGGGGTTACGAATAACACTGGATACCAAGGAAGGGTTAAAAAATGCCCGCCTCATAAATCATTATTTTGTCCCAGAAAATGTACTATACCTCTCTATTTAGTACCAACTTAAACTAAGTCAACTGAAGGCAAAAACTAGAGAAGAATATTACATTTTTTAGGAACAGAAAATAATTATTTATATGATGGACATTTCTTAAACCCTACCTTATTTTGCGGTGTTACACGTAACCCTTGATTCTACTTTTAATATCATCAGTCTGAAACGAGCAAGTCTTTTCCGTTTACGTGTATGACGCTTTGCGTCAACTGTATCCTTAGCCAAGCATAATGTCAGAATCTACAATTTTTAATTGAAAATAACCTCATGCATATTATCGTAACACGTTATATCAAGGGAGGGTACTTTATGTCTACCAGGAAAACTTTTTTTTTAAAAAAATGGATTATTTTCTAGAAACTAAATGTATTGAATTACAGAAAATGACATTTATATTATTTTTGATACTAAACTTGAATTATGACATGAAACTAAAGAAACATGCATAAACATTATTATCCTAATGAAAGTGTGGACAATTTTTAACCCACCTTGGCTTACGTAGGGTTAAGACATTACGTAATTGCAGCGCATCACCTTATTGTAAGTTGGCAATGATAAGTAAATATTGTAGAAGTGTCAAAATTATCATTTAATTTCCAATTCACCTGCTACGTGTATCAGATTCTGGTAAAATCATTGAGCATTCTTTACTAAAAACATTAATGAACTTGGACTGAAAAAAGGGAGGCTGTCTTTTACCTTTCCTTTTTCTGCACATGATGATTATAAAGTTACTCTTAATCCAACGACTTATTGATGAAATAACTACAGAAAGTTCTTTCATCGTGAACACTATTAAAGCACATTTTTCGCTCGGCAGCTCTTTCAGTAGGAGAGCAATTTCCACTCCATTTCACTTCCTCTCACAAATTTTCAGAGTGCCTTTAACCTAATATATATATATATATATATATATATATATATATATATATATATATATATATATATATATATATATATATATATATATATATATATATATATATACCCTCCATTCCAAAAGAAACCGAACGTTTTAAAAAAAACAAAAAAGCAATGTACATTTTGGAACAAATCATTTTTATTAATTAATGTATTCCCCTTCTGCATCGATACACATATTTGCACGCTCCAACAAGTTGTCAAACGACTTCTCCATGTCCTTTATTGGAATGGTCTTTAGGACGGCGGTCGTCGCCTTCTCAATGGCATCAATCGATGCGTGCCACTTTCCTTTCATCGCCAAATGCAGTTTCGGGAACAGATAGAAATCGCACGGAGCGAGATCTGGTGAATAGGGCGGATGATGCAACCGAATAATGTGATTTTTGACCCAAAATTCAGTTACAAGTCGCGAACGATGTGATGGTGCATTATCGTCCAAAAGAGTCCAACTGCCGGTTTCGCGATATTCGGGCCGAATACGACGAATTCTTGCCAGCAAACGCTTCATGACGCCCAAGTAAAACTCTCCAGTGACTGTCTGGTCGGGCTGAACAAATTCTTTGTGGATAATTCCTTTTGAATCGTAAAAACAAATCAGCATCACCTTAACTTTTGACTTCACCAAGCGACTTTTTTTTTGGTGTTCCTTCATCCGGCGCTCTCCATTCAGCACTTTGCCGCTTTGTTTCGGGCTCATATTCAAAACACCACGTCTCGTCACCAGTTACAATCGATTTCAAGAAGTTTCGATCCTGCCGAGCACTTTTAACGATGTCTTTGCAATGCGCAATTCGATCAACTTTTTGGTCTTCGGTGAGTTTGTGTGGTACAAACCGCGAATTAACCTTCTTAAGGCCCAAAACTTCGGTCAAAATGCGGTATGCGGTTGTTTGAGGAATGCCTAATTCCATTTCAATAACTTTCACCGACGATTTTTTGTTATGTTTGATGAATTAAAGCACTTTTTCGATGTTTTCTTCCGATAATCCGGTTCTGGGACGGCCTGATCTTTCGTCAACATCCAGCGTCTCTCTACCCGATTTGAATCGCCTGAACCACTCGTAAACTTGCGTACGGGATAGATACTCATCACCATATGCATTTTGTAGCATTTGGTGCGTTTCACTAAAAGTTTTACCCAGTTTAACACAAAACTCAATTGCAGCTTGTTGTTTGAAACTCATTTTCCGACCGATGTACACAACACACTGACAGTTGAAACGCAATAACTTTGTTGCCGTGCATCCAAATGTCATGACATTTATACCAGTTGTCAATGAGGGATTACGCCATCTACCGGTAAAATATTACAATAGATGGCACTAGTGGTACTATTTGTTTTCAAAAGTTCGGTTTCTTTTGGAATGGAGGGTATATATATATATATATATATATATATATATATATATGTAGTGCTATATGCAATGACCTTGAAAAACGTTCTAGTAGTGTTAATTCCAAAACATTTTTCCCTTTTTTCAGTTGAAATGCCCATTCAAGTTCGAGTAGTTGTAACTTGCATCAATGGTGATAGTTGCGTATCACTGACTTACTTAATATCAAATACCGTACCTAAATTACTTAACCAACTGTTGAATTTAAGAATATCATTAAGTAGATTACATACATACTATAAGCGGGTACGTGTGTACCTTGTAAGCACAGCGTGGGAGACCCGAGTTCGATTCCCGGTGGGAGCTCATGTGGTTCGGATTCCACGTTAATCAGTAGGTCCACGTCCAATATAGCCTCGCTGTTGAACGGGACATTAAACTCAACATCAACTCAACCTTGTAAGCACACTTTTATTACACATACACTAGAGAATTTTTTCGACCCCATGCTGTGTTGAATACTTGCCAATACTAGTGCAAACATTCTGTATTGTTTACCAATAATACACTGATGTTTAAGCAATAGAATGTCACTTGTTTCACCTTTCCATCTCTTCTCATTTCCGAGTAACGGAGCAATTAATGGTATCCAATGATGATGTCCGGTTAAAACATTGGGTTGTCATTAAATTTCTGACTGCAGAAGGTTGTGCATCCAGGAACATTAATCGTCATTGTCAAGTCGTGGATACATCATTATGACCAGGAAAGGAAGTGTCAATCGATGGAGTATTGTCGTATGTCCTCGTTTTTGTCTAAAAATTCAAAGTTGTCAAAACTGATCGCAAAGTGTTCTTGACATTCTGCCTCATCCTGCCTCGATTCCGGATCTTGGGCCCTGCTACTTTGGCTCTTCCTCAATTTTAAGGATCATCTTATGGACCACCAAGGATACAGTTGTGACTCGGTAGTGGAAGCATCAGTTCGGCAATGGTGTCGCCAGCAGACACCACAATTCTTCGCCAACGGCATGAAAACCCTTGTTTCGCGTTGGTGCAAGTATGTTGCACGTAATGACGATTATGTTGAAAAATGATGCCACCATTTTCATCTGAAATTGCAAGCTTTCCACTGATACCTGTATCGGTGCTATCTGTCAAACACAAATAAAGGTGTCACCTAGGAGTCATTACTTTCTGAATAACCCTCGTATGTATTATCATGTAAACATCTTCAATAGTTTTTCTGAACAAACTTAAAACAATAGTTTTCAACTTTCGAGAAATAGGATACTCCAAAAACACCGAAATTAAAAGTTGCTGAAATGTACTCAATGATTTCTTATCAGGGGAGGGCAAGAAGGAAATTGCCTTCTCCCCTGAATTTGAGGTGTGTATAAATATTAATCAAAAGTATAATATTGAACAAATGAAAAGCGTGAAACTCTGTGTCATGGAGTCTTGCTCACCTCCCCCCCCCCGTTCGGAAAGTAACCTCCGATTGGTCACTGTGTGTGAAGTAGTGGAGACAGCGCTATCATCTTTACACAGACGTGCGCGATAGATCAGTTTGCATCCAGCCATTGTACAGTGAAAGTTGTCAGATCACTAGTTCCACTTTTGTAGCGTTTCAAAGTGTGTGCTTAAATAGAAAACCCCGCCAAGTGCTAGGTGCGAGCTGTTATACGTTTTTTCTTTTCTTTTTTTTAAGGGCAAAACTATGTTCGGCAGCAGCTATTCATCGGAAATTTTGTGCCGTGTATAGATCAGTATGATAAGTGAAGGAGTCGTTCTTCAATGGTTTCGGTCATTTAAAAATGGACAAACAGATATTCATGACGAAGAGAGGAGTTTCAGGCCATCAGTGGTCAGTGATGAACTTCTTCAGAAAATTGATAGAAAAGTTCATAAAAAAGACGTTTGACAATCTCTTTATGCATATGACGAAGTGATTTGGGTCTCAGCGCTTTGATGATGAGGAAGAACTGAAAGATGCAGTTACAGGCTGGCTCAAGGCACAGACGGGAGGTTTTCCTGCTGATGGAACTAACAAGTTAGTACAGAGATATGATACGTGCTTGAACGTTTATGGAATTATGCTAAAAAATAGAGCAAAGAAGTAGTTTTCATATGTATATAATAAATTCTTCTTATTTACTTTGGCGTTTTATTTTTAACCAATCGAAAGTAATTTTCCGAACGGCTCTCGTACATAGAGTACTTAATGTATTTCGAATCAGAGAAGAACATAGAAAGATCATATCTCCTCCAGTACTTTGAGTTCGAATAACTCTTTTCAATAGACCATCCAATTAGTCGTTCCCATGCGGGAGAACATTTAAAAACAACAAGACGTAACACAAAAAGAGACGATGAGCTACAGGTGGAACAAAGAAAGGATTAAGTATTGCGTGATAACGAAATGCTTTAAAATAGATTTATAATACACGTTAAAATAAGAGGAACGTATGGTACAATATATCATTACATCGACTGATCTCTTATGCACGCTTTATTAATGTTTGTCAAAAGCTAAACTATCATAAACAGTGTTGCCAACAACCTCTGAAGAAAATAGGTTACATGATCTTCAGAAACAAGCATTTTTACGCCAAAAATGGCTAGATTTTTGAACTGCCAACCTATATAACCCACATTGTAGAATTTATTTATTTATTTATTTATTTATTTATCAACACAACAGGCATTACTGCCCAATTACAGTGTCTACATATGAACTTAAATACATAATGTTACAGTATAACATAAAACTTGAATACCAATATATATATATATATATATATATATATATATATATATATATATATATATATATATATATATATAATGAGCTTTATGCTTGAACACAGAATACTAAATTGAATAATACATTTTACTTTTTTTTTTTTTTTTTTTTTTTACAAAACACTCAATACTAGTTTTTTGAATGATTTTTCTGAACAATGAAATATGTCTACATCTTCGTAATCTTTAATGGTTTTATTGTATGTAGCACAAATTCTCCATGTAGGTGACATATTCAGTGCATTTGTACGTGCCTTTCTGCAGTAGAATAGGCCACTATTTCCCTTGCGTGTTTTGATGCATGGAACCTGTATCATTATTTTTGTAGTTATGTCTATACAGTCTATTTTGTTGTGCAAAAGTCTGTGTAAGAAAAGGAGATCGTTCAACGTCCGTCTTTGATCAAGTGTCTGTAGTGTAAAGTTATCAAGTAAATTATCATACGGATCGTATTTTGGGTAAAGTCCTGTCCCCTTGTACGTGAGAAAACGTATGAATTTGCTTTGTATCTGCTCTACTTTTTGGCTACGTGTTTTCGCAGAAGTGTTCCAAATAAGTGAGGCATATTCAATTTTTGATCTTACGTAACAAAAATAAAGCAATTTTAAAGTGTTACCACTTATAAATTCTTTGGTCGTTCTGATAAGAAACCCAAGATTTCTATATGCATCTTTGGTAATATTTGCCACATGATGCGCAAAGGTTATTTTTTCTTTTTTTTTTATCAAATATCACACCTAAATCTTTAATGTATCTAATGTTTCTAAATTTATTCCATTTATGGAATAAGTAAAGTCATACGTTTTTTCACGTCTACTGTATGTCATGGTTTTGCACTTACTAATATTTACTTCAAGTCTATTGGTAGTACACCAGTTTAGTATATTAGTCAGGTCCTGTTGCAGAAGTAGACAGTCATCTATAGATTTCATATTTGCAAATATTTTTAAATCATCTGCAAAGAGTAATTTGTGAGAGATATGGATATAAAATGGCAGATCATTAATAAATAATAAAAACTAAATATAGGTCCAAGATTAGATCCTTGGGGGACTCCGGAATTTACACGAAAGCTTTTAGTTTTAAATTCTTTATATAGAACGGATTGTCTACGTTCACTCAAGTACGAATTGAAAAAAAGTTATCATAGGGGGACTAAAATTGAAAGTGGCAAGTTTCTGAATTAGTATGCCATGATCCACAGTATCAAATGCTTTATGAAAATCCGTATATATTACATCTACCTGTCCTTTATTATCTAAGGATGAAGTTATGAAATCTGAAATGATGGTGAGATTAGTTATCGTGGATCTCTTCTGTAAGAAGCCATGCTGATATATTGAGATGGAAGATTTAACATGATGCATGACCTGATCATAAATGACACTTTCAAATACCTTTGCAATTGTTGGCAATATAGCTACTGGACGATAGTTTTCTATGCTATTTTTATTGCCGGGTTTTGGGACTGGGCATATTATTGACTCTTTCCATATGGCCGGGAAAACATTTGTCCTTATTGAGAGGTTAAATAAGGTATATAGCGGATATTTCAAAATATTACTACAACCCTTCACAATATAAGGTGGTATATTATCAGACCCAATTGCCTTATTCGGTTTCAGTTTCTTTATTGCATTCTCAATATCTCTTGAACTAATCTCCATGATATGAAATAAGTTCTGATTTTCCTCATGTAGGTATTTTTTCTCATGTGAGTCAATACTATTTTTAGTTGAGGAGGAGGATTTATTGTGGGTCTTCGGTTATATTATTTTCAGCATTAAAGATAAAATCATTATGAGCTATTGCTATTTCACGCTTCACTTCTCTACGTAGTCTGAAGTACTCGTTATAGTGATATTGGTGATTAGTCGTTCCCTTCCCCTTAAGCCATTTTATGCGATGTTACCATTTAAGTTTAATTTTTTGTATTATACTGTTACTAAACCAGCAAGGGTACCTTTTTTGCGTCGGCCTTTTCATGGGAATGCACTTCTCAAATATGTCAAATTACTTTATAGAATTCTTCTATTGCTTTATTTGGATCCGTATATTCGTTTAGATATTGCCAATCTATTCTCGCTAACTCATTATAGAGATTATCATAATTTCCTTTCTTAAAATTGAAACCAAATATGTTTCTTTTGTTTTTTATTCTAGATGATTTAACATGCGGAAAGCTTATACAAATAGATGGGTGGTAATTATCTTCTTTAATTAATGGATGTGGTTCTCTTATTACTGTCACATTGGAAAGATTACTTATTACTAAATCTAATGTTCTCTCTAAGCTATTTGTAACATTATTCAGAGATTTCATGTCATGATATAACATAAAATGATAGAGACTTTGGGATTTACTCGTTGACTGTAGAAAATCAAAGTTTGTTCCAGTTATTTCAGACAAATTCATATCACCTACAAGGGGAATAGTGCTACCTATTGTACAGTTACTTTCGATAAAATGAAAAAAATATTCGTATAATGAAAGATCTGAGTTTGGTTCAAAATACACGACACAGATATAAAGCGGTTTGTAATTAACCATAATTTTCACTAGAATACCTTCTGGGGGTCAGTAACAGCCACTTGACTCACTTCCAGATTCTGTACTGCCAGCAACACCCCCCTTGTTTTACCACTTGTATTATAGTCCCTACCTTTACGATACACTATTTATCTGCTATCGAAATACTCTGAATCGAAATAAACACAAGACAACCAGGTCTCTGTTATTGCTACGATATCATAATTGTTCAAAGAAATGTTGCTGGAAAACTCACATGCTTTGTTCCTAAGTGATCTCGCATTCATATAATACATTCGAAAATTATCATTTTTTGCGTTATCTACAACACACTTGCTGTCATTATTACGTAACACATCACTGTACTCACTTTGAGAAGTCTTACCTTGTTGAAGGTCATTCTTCCTTGTTTGTCAAGGGATGCTTCTTCCTCCAGGGCGTGGTTGACCTCTCCCCCTTCGAGCTGCATTCCTTGTTTGTCTGAAAGCTGGAAACTCTTCATCACTCACACCCACAGGCTCTACAGGTGACCACACACTACAAGAAGCACCTGCAACTGCTGAATCCTTAGAAGCGTTTCCATTGTTCACACTCACTGAACACACACCAACTGTATCAACTTAGATTTTTGTCATCTGTGTTTCGTAGTTCCTCGATAGTATAAGATTTCCCATCAATATACAACTTATCGAATTGCATTCGCACCCTTTGTCCGCGTGCCTTGGCTTGAAACCCGGTATTCATTGAGTTCTCTTCTAATGGCTCTAACACTATAGGAAAAATCCTCACTTATACGCACAGGTGTCCCCTTAGCACGATATGCATTTTTCAGTATGGCCTCTTTCCTTTTGTAGTATGCAAATTTAACAATGATAGGTCTATTTTCCCCTTACCCATTCTATGAGCTCGGTCTATATCAAGAGGGTTCAGTTCAATTTGGAGTCTGTTCTTAAGAAAAGTTATGATTAAACTTTCACTTTCTTCCCAAGTTTCCTTTTCGCGCTCCTCAATATAGTAGAATATTAAGTTGTTTCTACGCGAGAAATTTTCAAGCTTATCTATCAGTTTTTGACTTATTTCCAGTTGATTTTTTAGTTGTTCATTTTCTTTTCGCACTGTTCTTAATTCATCAGCCATGTTATCTAACCGTTTACCTAACTCACCCGTTGTTGTACACAGATTTGATATTTTCTTATCAATGCCATCGAGTTTAGAGATAACATCTTCCAGTGTAACCGGGCCTGATTTAACTCCACACCACCAATCATCAATAACACGGCAATTACTATTCCCATGAAATAGACACTCCCGATTGAGACAGTTCGTTCGGTTCATTCACATTGTGTGCTGGCACACCGCAAACGCACTCTTCCATACCACAAGCCTATCCTCGTTCACCAAGCCTGAATTTCTATTCCCATGTCGTCACGGTTCACTGAGTTCTGGAGCTACCTGCGGTCACAACCTCTCTCACCGAATGCCCTTTTTTGTGTCTAGGATAGAAGTGAGTTACAGTAAAATTTGATATGTTGGATTTTATTCGCTGAAGACTAACACGCAACATACATGACTTTAAATTGTAATAAAATAAATCAACAACTCATCTGGTTTGCGAAAGTCTACAATCATATTATCAGTTGAATTGAAATAAGTCATCATCGATGACGTCGCAGCTAGCCGTGGCACTGGAACTGGATGCACCATCATTGGATTGTGGATTGGTTGTGTTAATATACCTTGCCATTGCACGAATTTTCAGCACATGAATCATCATGATTGCATTGAGAGTTTTTAGGCTAATAATCATATTCGTTTCCTTTAATAAACAAAAACAATCTCGTAAATTCGTAGGCTGGAAGAGAAAAGAAGAATGGAAAACAAGTGTTTCTTGCGTCTTGCGCCCACTGTCTAGAGAAATCAATTAATATGATAATATAATAACAAATAGGTTAACTTTTTTTTTTAAAAAAAAAATAGTAAACTTTAGTTTCAAAGAAAAAGTATTTTAGAATTAATTTAACGACTAATAAAAAGCCAAAACTGGCAAAAGAGCTTCATAAAATAAGCTATGTTTAAGGCTATAAGCATCTCGTAGATTTGTATGACTAAATGTCTCTCCAAATAGGCTAGATGTAGCCAAAAATAGGCGAAATTGGCATCACTGATCATAAACTTCCTTAATATTTTTGCCGTCGACATGTTTCGACATTGTCATCATTTCGCTTTTTAAAAATAATGTTAATCATACTTCACACTGTCTTAAAAAGCGTGTTTAATTATTCTGAACTGTATTACTTTCTGACGTGTATAGCCTGCAATAAGGCGAGGGTTTGGAAATTAAACATCTTAGCGGGAGTGGTGGCTTAAATAGGTTTTTGTGCGTTTATCAGAAGTCCAAAACTATTTTAGGTAGACCCTTGCGTTAATATGTATAAATTTGGTATAAATCCTCCTCTAGGATCCTAGATCATACAAAATTTTGGGAATTGCATATCCTTAGGAGGATGGGAGCTTAAATATGCTTTTTGATAAGTTGCGTTTGATGACATGACTTGCATTAAATATACATGACAAAAATGAATGAAACGCAGCTAGATCCTTACAGTGTAGTGTAGATCTCGGTACAGTGTAGATATGCTATTTTAGTTCCGTCATTTCGTCAATAAGCATTGACCTCCAATACAAAATATTAGCCGAAAATAGTTAAATGAATCTTACCCAAGGGCGACGATCCTGGGGAGCCGGGGGCCCGAGACCCTCCAAAATTCATGTGGGCTCCCCTAGTGTATTTTTGAATATACAATAATTCGCATAATTTGAATGCAATTTGTCTTAACATCCTCATATATACACCTTCTGCGTCTTAGTGGCCCGCTCTTCAAATTTACAGAGAAATCGACGCCCTTCATCTTACCCACATCTAGCCGTCACCCATATACCCAGCTGTGTATGGCGAACGTAAGGAATCGTCGTTTAAATTTATATTCAGATGTTTTTTCTTTGCACGAATATATTTGTGATCATAATTTTAGGGCAAAAAAATAAACGTAATTCGTGGTTTTAAGTTAAGCGGTTAAAGACGGCATAGTAGGAATTCAGCAAGATCACAGCTCAATTTATTATTCCTATTTGGTTCAGGCTTGGTTTCAACAGGAACCTAATGTTCAGTTTTCGACTGGATTCTTAGAGGACTTGAATCCAATGGGAAATCTATGGTCAGAAGTTAGAACTCCTGACAATTCAGCAAGGAGAGCTGATGTGTGGAATCCAGAGGCAAACTCTCTCCATGGTATCTTCTGTCAAGCCAAACCAGTTTCAATTATTTGTATTAATCTATCTAAAAATCTTCCTTTATACATATTATCCTCATAATTTGTTGTTATACTCAAAGAACCTTTTCATTTAGATGCCTCGACTATAAGATACTATAACTGTGCACCACGGTAAATTCTACAGTGCTTGCATGTTAGATGTCTCATTATACTATATTCATGATATTCGGTTACCTACAGCTATTGACATGTTTTGCATTATGCAATATAAAGTTGCTCATTTCTTCGTCGTATCTCATTCGGACTTATCTGGCTAATACTGATATGTAGAAGAGAAGAATACCTTAACTTATTATTATTCCAAACTACACTATGGGTAGAAACGTAAAGTTGAACATAATACTCCTTTTTACACAAAATCAAGATATGCGACAAGAATGATTTATTGAAATATGTATCCTAATCTGCGATAGATCTGGGGTAAAAGATGTGTCATGAATTAGATATATCACGAATCCCTGAATTTAAAGAAGTGAAATTCGGCGTATAGATTCTTCATTAAAAACTCATAAACAAAAATACATTTTCAACGTTTTCAAAAACTCTACTTCTAAGGGTGAAATGGAAAATAATTGCTGCAATATTCAAATATAACTTTGTTTTATTCAAAAAGTGCAAAACGTAAGAAAAATACTTCAAGCATAACTTGATTCACTAATTATTGTCCTTATATTTGGGCCACCAACCAATCTTAACATTAGATTTTTTTTTTCATTTTTAAGAAAAAAGATATTAATAGTTGAGTACTAATTTTTAATAAGCCAGTTGGTCGTGAATTCGATAATTATGTGTTCAGGGGGAACAAAAGGATCACATCCTACAAATTATTTCCCTAATTAAAAACAATCTAAATTCTCTGATGAATTCAACACTTAAGAAGGAGAAATGTAAAATGATAATAATGTCCGTGAGTTTCCTGAGAATTCTCCAGTTTCGAACTACTTTCAACTTTAACAATATTATTTCACTTTAACCAATGGAACGTACTCATAAATTGTTTATACTAATCCAGGTGAACATTTAAAGATCAACTTAAGTGTTTTGAACACATGAGGTAACATTTAAACTAACGTATAAACAAATATGACAGCAAAGTAATGACAACAGATTAATTTCAATTCGCTGATTGCTAAATGAATTTTTTTTAGTTACACGCCCTACAATTATGCCCTGTAGGCAGTGGTGTATTTTCAATTTTTTTTTTCGGGAGGGCCTTGCTAACTTTTTCCCTGAAAATGTGAAAATTCTGCGAGATATTTCATTTACTTTAAAATAGTAAATTAAATTTCAGGGTGGCTTAAGGGTGGAAGCCCCCGTTAAATATGCCATTGCCTATAAGCTAAGAGAATCAGATGATTAAGGAAAGTGAATGAATATAAAAAAAAAAATAGGCGGGATGATTATATGTGAAGAAACGCCATAAACGCTAGAAAACACACGAACACGATATTATCTACTATAAACTTAATAGTCTGGTATCGAATGAGGAACTCCTCGCTATAGAGGTGAACACCCCACCATTGATCCACTGTCTCTCCTGATTATGAACGTTTGTTATATGCCATCACGAGTAATACAGACAACAATCGATTCTAGTGAGTGAAGCAATGTATACTAAATCAACTTAGATAAATTAAACTTTACAAAGCATGAACTCTTCAAATATTTGTTTTTATAATTATCATAATTTTTATTTATGAACCTTCGAAAATTCCCACGATATAAACTTTTTTGGGCAATAGTTTACAAGACGACCTTCTCATCTTCTGTGAACGTGGATACTGCTTACTGCAGCACTACGTATAAAAATGATTTTATTTGATGTAGAAGTGGTAATAGAACAGACAAGAAACCCAGATCATGTTGTATTCACACTCAAACATGAAGTGTGAATACAAAGTGATCTGCCTTTCTTATGTGTTCCTTTACCACTTCTACATCAAATAAAATCATTCTTATACGTAGTGCAACACTAAGAAGCATCCACTTGCACGTGACATACGATATGTGTTTCAAATCCCCCACACATACTCATACACTATGTATAAGGGCACATTATTATTCTTCGCATACCATATAAAAAAAAAACATTCCTAGGAAAATACCTTAAGCACAAGGGCACATTTTAAGAATGTAATAAAAATAAGAGCGGGAGTACCAAGCGAAAACGCGCACACAATAAGTACAAGGGCTATATTATTTTTAAAACAAGAAATATAAAGCACTGTAAAAGTTAATGCCTAGAATGACCTACTCACCAGCATACAAGTGCTTACCGGCCAAGTGATGATTTTCTAATATAATATTCAACATTCAATCCACACAAAAGGATCACTCACTAAGTAGCATAGAAGACCTCAAAGCACCAATACACAAACAGATAAAAAATCGTAGTTCTTAAAACTTCAGTTACACGTGATTGTATAACGTGCACACGTTCCATTTCCTTTCCCCCTCCAAAATAAAATAAAATAAAATAAAATAAATCGCGTCCCTACAACATTTCGAACACAACTTACCTCAGAAAAAGACAGCATACTCCTCCAAAAAAAGTATCCTGTCTTGTATTTTTTCTTTAATCATTATTTCAATAACAGCATACTCACATATGCTCCGTTCCTCAAAGTGAAGCATGCCTTTAACCAGTACAGCCGCCATGTTATACTCGTCTCTTCCTCATACTAGTGACGCCACCTACATCTTGGTTCGCATGCATTCACTTACATCACGCCAAACATTTGAAAAACGTTACTCGTCAAAATAAATAAATAAACTTCAAAACACAATGAAACGAAACGCAAACCGACGTACATTTCATTTTATATTACTCAGTAATTAAATGAAAGTCGCCTTGTTACCTCCTTTTTAACATACTCGATAGTCAATGAATAATTCCTAAAAGTATTACGTTTCTGCTCCTTCCCTAAACGAAAAGGTCGGCTCGTCGCATATTTCCCTTTTTTGCAAGTGTACCATAATATATGAAACTACTGAGATTCAGATCTGACAAGAGAAAGAACATAAATGAACTAATGTTCGTAACTTAGAACAGAACTTCTTGTGAGGTTATTAAAAAGAAAATGTTAAAGTTTCAAAGTAACAGCACATGCAATACATAATGAATTTCTGTCAGTATTTCTCTGGTTCACGCTCGATAAATCTTGGGCGCCAGATAACCATGGTGATTGAAAATACGAATTATGTAAGCCCATATATAAAATTATATAATTATGGTGCTTAGTTTTGAGAATTGTTGAATAGGTCAGATAAAAAACTTTCGAGCACGTCTCTTGTTAAGGCTGCTCTTTCGGCAGCCTTACCATCTGTCTACCTCTATTCGCTTTCTTCAGCTCCAAACTACCGTGATGACCACGAAAGCATTTCCCTTGTAGAAATATAGTAAATAAAATAAAACGCTATATAACGATTCTTATAGTATTAACACAAGAATAGTTGTTGCAATGGTGTGGGATGATCAATTACTAATGTGTACAGTAAATGGTAGAAGCAATATAAGGATGTAGTAAGATAGGATTTGATTATATGTATTAAAAGCTTTTCGCTATAGAAAGAGCTTATTTGTATGCTGCAGAAAGTGCGTAGTGTAATAGCATGGAGATTGGCGACAAATTTTCAAAATAAAGAAAAGCTATAATATTGTGGCTTAAATGTTCTCAATCTGCGCGCGATTGATTTGAATTGGTGTAGTACTTGGACACCTAGGGTCTTATTCAGAGTCCTCTTGACGCGCGATCAGTGCCATACTAAAGAGTTCGACTAACACATGTTCCCTGCATTAGTCAGGCCTTTAGTATGACGCTAATCATACTTCGAAACGACTCTGCATAAGGCAGTTAATGTACTACAATAATAAAGCAAACCTGCTAATATGTGTCTAAAATATTTGTAATGATACAACATTACATATTGCTTTTAATGCATTTTAAACTAGAAGAATGTGTCTTAACACTTTACTTTTATATACAGTAAGCATTTTACTTTTATGGTCACATTTCCATTCACTATTCCACTAAATTTATTTATAGTTTACACTAAGAAACTGCAATATGAGAGTGTTCCCTATTGCTTTGAATACTAAGAAGGATACTGAGATCAATCCAAAACTTACCAGCACATAACGATATATGAAAATAAATAAATAAAAAAAAAGCAAGTGTGTTTGCAGACAAACTACAACGTATCTTTGCAATTCAACCTACTGTTCATGCTTCTCATCGCTATGAAAAAAATCTTCCATATTGAAGATTATCAGTTAATTTAACATACTTCATTTTCTTTCGCCTGACATGCCAATAGATTCGCCTATTACTGTCGATGATCTTAGAACCGTAGTCACCCGGAAACGTAATTTTGCAACAAACGTTGGTAACATTACTTGTCGTCACCAGCAACGAACTTTCTCACTGTGCCATGCTAGTCCGATAAGACCAACGCTAATATTGATTTTAGAGTCGTATACCCTCCGTTAGCTCACGACTACGCCAGTTATTCATGCTGTCGGACCAACAAACTATATGGAAAAGCACCGGAACTAATGGTCTCTGAAAAACGTTTGCTGTATACTGATTTTACGCACCAACTTGTCCAAACCATTTGCAAAAAGTCAGGGCTCTGGCTATGTAGTACTCTCCTCACATCTTCATCTGTTTCGAAACATTCACTTTGTAATGCGGACTTTTACACCGAAATAAGATTGAAATAACTCGGCGCTAAATTGAGACTGTGTGGAGAGTGGGACAGCCGTTCCCATCTTAATTCTACAATTTCGTGTCTTGTTTGTGTGTTGAGTGGGAGTGTACGTTATCATCAAGAACAAGAGACAAGATTGCTTATGTCAAATTGCATTTTCCTGAAGAAGAGTTCAGGTGTGACATGAGCAACCTAGTCCCCTGCTATTTGTGACAAAGAAGTGAAGTGAAATGCGAAGAGTTCTAAATAGCCGGAGCCCTGATTTTTTGTAAAGAGTTTGAAAAAAAATGGTGCATGTGTATAGTTCAAAAAATTATTTAAAAAGTATTTTTACCGGTACAGCTTACGGAAACTTATATATATATATATATATATATATATATATATATATATATATGGTGATCAGAAAAGTGGAAACACCTGAACAAAATTGCAACTTACCAGATTAATATGGTGTCGGGCCTTCTTTCGCCTTCAGAACAGCCTTGATGCGACGTGGGATGGAGGCAGGCATAGAGGTCGTGAATGGTAGCAAGTGGAATTTTACACCATTCCTCGTGCAGGGCATGGGCCAGTTCTGTGAGAGAGGATGCAGATGGAAATCGTCACCGGAGTCGTGTTTCCAAGACGGACCACAGATGTTCAATTATGTTGAGATCTGGGGATTGGGCGGGCCAGGGGAGGTGTTAAACTTCATCCCGATGTTCCTCAAACCACGCTGCAACAAGCCAGCTGTGTGAATGGGTGCATTATCATCCTGGAAGATGGCGTCATTGTCCGGGAACAACATCCGGACCATAGGATGCAAGTTGTCTCCTAAAATTGCGACATAATCGTTGACAGTGATTCGTCCGCTAAGTGTGACCACAGAACCCAATGAAAACCATGATATGGCGGCCCACAGCATCACCTAGCCGCCGCCATGTTTCACAGTTGGGCGGAGACACTGTAGGTCATAAGCTTCTTTGGGCGTTCTCCATACATAAACACCGCCCGTGGTTGGGAATAGGGTGAAGGATGACTCATCCGACCATATCACACGTTTCCAGTCCTCAATGGTCCAAGTTGCATGGTCGCGGCACCATTTGCAGCGTGCGAAAGCGTTATGGTCCCTGATGAGCGGTTTGGCCCGTGCAACACGACCCCGTAAGTTCATGTCATGTAATTCGCGGCGAACTTTGATTGTCGAAACAGGGTGGAGGAGGTGCTGATTGAGTTCCTCCGTCACTTGCTCCGCAATGGCACGACGGGCCTGGGTGACAATGTGCTTTAATACCCGGCGTGACCTGTCACTCATGAGTTTCTTCCGAGCACTGTTCCGCTTCCCCGATGTGGTTTTCCCGTGTGTTGTGTAGGTCGTCATCACCTTCGACACTGTCCCACACGACACACGTAACACAGTAGCCACTGCCGTCACACTCACCCCACATAACCACGCACCAACAATATGCCCTATTTGAAAATATGAGAGGTCTCCCATTTTACACTGATGTTCCACTGCGCCTGACGTAGTATGGAGACCGACCTAACACACCACCACCAGCGGTCCAGCGCTGCGGGCGCCACGACACCACGGCCAACCCATACATCTGACGTCTTGCCAACTACAGGTGTTTCCATTTTTCTGATCACCATCTGTATATATATATATTCATCCTCACGGCATTGTCAAGGCTCTATATTTGTATTTTACATTTAAAGTTGCAACCGGGTGTCTCTGAGTGCCGTATTCGGTAGCCCGATCATCACCCCTGTTCTTCGCGCGCAGAGTCATTGGAAGAACTGAAAACGTACTCTGTACACAAACAGTTTATGGTTGTGAACTCGGAAAGCCTGGTACTTCTGCTTGTCAAGGTCAAAAAGTGGGAGAAAAATTGATGTGAAGAATGTAAAGAGGGTTCAACAGTGATGGATACTTGTAAGAAACATATTCATTTGTAGTTCGTGCACATTCCGCCTGTAGCGCTACTGTGGCACAACGTATATGGTAACTGTATAACTCTTGTACACCGCTAGTAGGTCTATTCGCGTTAGTAACGACCGAAACTATGTTGTCAGCTCTGACTGCCATAAGACACTGTCGTGCTGCTTTTGCTTTTCTTTTTTCCCCTTTTTCATTTGTGAGACGCCAAACATGTTGTTTTTGCTTGTTGCACGCGCTGAACGGGTTCCTGCGAGCGAAGTATTTAAGAAGTTGACTACATATTCTTGTTTGCGATAGTTTTAAATTGGTTAACTGTTGAAAAATATACGAAAATAAAGCTGTACTTGTTAAGGTATATTAGTCGACGACGTAGCTACTGACAGTGTTGATTACAGATTTTCTCGAGGAAGAATTTAATTACAGTAGAGGTGAAAAGGAGACGTCCATTTAGACAGCCCCCCCCCTTATCAGACTCAATCGGAAATGGTCTCAATCGTTTGTACACAAATGTGCAGGCGAAATTTTCGTTTGTACACAATTAGGGGCGCCGTCAGAACGAAAACAAAGTGGGGGCTGTCTAAATGGTAGTCCCCCACTATGTACAATTGAATCAGAAATTGTCGCAATCGTTTGTACATCGTTTGTACAGAAATCTGCAAACAAAATTTTCGTTTTTAGACAATTAGGGGCGTCGCCAGAACGAAAAAAGTGGGGGACTGTCTAAATGTTAGCCCCCACCCCACCATGTCTAATTCAATCACAAATTGTCGCAATCATTCCTACATCGTTTGTACAGAAATGTGCAGGCGAAATTTTTGTTTGTACACAATTAGGGGCGCCGCCAGAACGAAATCAAAGTGGGGTCTATCTAAATGGTATTCCCTTCCACCATGTCCAATTTAATCACAAATTGTCGCAAGCGTTCCTACATGGTTTGTACAGAACTGTGCAGGCGAGATTTTTGTTTGTACAAAATTAATGGCGCCGCAAGAACGAAAATAATGTGGGGCTGTCTAAGTGGTAGCACCCCACCATATCCAATTCAATCACAATTTGTCGCATTCGTTTGTACATCGTTTGTACAGAAATGTGCAGGCCAAATTTTCGTTTGTACACAATTAGGGGCGCCGCCAGAACGAAAACAAAGTGGGGGCTGTTTAAATGGTAGCACTTCACCATGTTCAATTCAACCACAAACTGTCGCACTTGTTTGTACGCCTTTGTACATAAATGTGCAGCTAAAATTTTCGTTTGCACATAAAAGTGGCCCCGCCAAAACGATAACAAACTATGGGCTCTCTAATTGATAGCCCTAACACCATGTCGAATTCAACCACAAACTGTCGCACTTGTTTATTACGGTTTTGTACAGAAATTTGCAGGCGAAATTTTCGTTTGTACACAATTGCGAGCGCGCCAAAACGATAACAAAGTATAGGCTGCCTAATTGGTAGCACCTCCCTACTCCGATTCAAAAGAAAATTATCTCAATTGTTTGTACATCGTTTGAGCAGTAATACGCAGGCGAAAGTTTTTTTCTACGCTATCAGGTGCGTGGACAGAACGAAAAAAAGGGGAGTTGTCTAAGTGCTAGCCCCACCATGTTCGATTGAACCACAAATTGTCGCGATCGTTTATACATCATTGGTGCAGAAATGTGCAGGTAAAATTTTCGTTTGTATTAAATAATATACGGATGTGAGTATTTTTAATATCTGCGATCAACGTTAACCGGTTTGAATAACGGTTGCTGAGTTTGAAAATGGTACCTATTACACTAGTCGAAAAAAAATTCTTTTTCTCTGGCACACGGAAGAAAATACCTGATTCTAATAGACCTTTTCACGTAGAATTCGAATCTGCAATCAGTGTTTCTCTATCACCCTCAGTTTTTCCGTGACAGAGGTGTTTTCGGAAAATTTCCCCTCAAATTCCTTTCTTTTTCTTTTTTCTTTTTTTAAAAACCATTTTCATACTTGTAGCTTGGGTACGTTAGGTATATAAACACACAAATTATATTGTATGTTAGCTTGATTTGTACTTAGTAAGCCCTCTAAGTAGCATTATTCTATCTAGAGAAATAAACATATTTATATAAAAATATGCTATGTGTACTGTTCATTTTACAATATTCATTAGTGCAGATAAAATTACATATAACTTCCATTACAATATAAGCACGGTTTATATCTTATTGGATTTGAAATAAAACATATTTTCAATGATGTATACACTGTGTCAGCATTTTATATCTACTTAATAAATAATACAATAGAAGTGAGTGGTCTCTTCTTAATAAATGGACACTTACTTACCTCAACTAATATGTTTTAGTTGTCGACTTTCTTCTGTGTTTGGTTTCTAGAACATCTCTTTTAAGTGTCCAACAGTAATCAGCTAGCATTTTTGAACTTCACCGTCACTGGTATCTCTTCTCCATGGAGGAATTGTCCTGATGAAAATGTTCCCCATACTCATCACTAACAGCACCAAAGTTTTCAGGAAAGAAATGCAGGTGGGAGTCTAGAAAGTGAACTTTAAGTGACATGTTGCAACCCATTTCATTGAATGATTGCCGGAAATCACTCACAATTTCACGGTAATTTGGGGCTTTCTTGTTTCCTAAAAAATTCTCTGTTAAACATTTAAATGGACACCAAGCTGCTTTCTCAACCAGAGTTAAGAGATCCTCAAATTTTTGGTCACGAATCAAACATCTTATTTGGGGATCTACAAAACTCCCTAGCGTCACTAACCCGAGGATTTTTTTCCTTGAGGTAACAAGATCCTGCATTACTTTTGTCCATTGCCCTAACAAAGTTTTTGAAGAGCCCCAACTTTATGTGAAGAGGAGGTAGAATTATCTAATCAGGGTTCACCAGTGAGGAATAAACAGCATTCTTCTGTCCAGGAGTTAATACATGCGTTGGCCATTCCTTCTTGATGTAATGTTCCGCTTTGTTCCTGCTGTCTCATTCGCAGAGGAAACAACATTTCGTATAACCAAGCTGCAAACCCATTAACAAAGAAATGGCGTAAATTACAGCAAACGGTCCACTTGTATTTCTCATACTGAATGTTTTCTAACACTATTTCGATGTTTTCATAGGTTTCCTTCATATTAGTTGCATAAGCCAAAGGCACTGAGGGAAATTTGTTGCCATTTTGCAAAAGGACAGCCTTAAAACTAGTTTTCGAAGAGTCAATAAGCAATCTCCACTCTGTACTTATGTGCATGTCCAAGTGTATCCATCACAGTACAGATATTATTACAATACACTAAATCATTTTCTTGAGAATAATAGTTTTGAAACTCTGTATGAAGGTTTCGAAAAATACACACTTTAGTGTCACGATGGAGCAGATTCCAGCCTTAAGTTTAGTATCAAGAAGTTCTGTCTGTGTCTTGGAAAGTTTTAAATCCCGTACGAGGTCATTTAGTTCACCCGGAGTTATCAGATGGGGATCCAATGTAGATGTGCTTCCTACATAAGTAGGATCATCATCTTCATTTGGAACTTCAATAGTTGCCTCAAGTACGTAATCCTCATTTACCGTAAGATGAGGAAGAGGTACTGGTACAGGTAATTCTGTACTGTGTGGAACTGGCCTAATTGCTTATGGCAAATTAGGGTACTGTACTGTGTTGTTAGATTTACTGCTTATTTCTTTTATCTGTGTCATACAAAAGTAGCAGTCTGAAGAATGATCTTTTCGTTCCCTCCAGATCATCGGTACTGCGAAGTTCATGTTTCGTCCACCATTTGCCCACCCAGTCAGACGTTTCACGCAAGTACAACAAATGTAGTGAGGAACCCAGTTCTTATCCTGGTCTCCTACACAGCAACCAAAATATAATTGATAACACTTCCTCACAAGTGGAGTAAAACATCGACGTTGTGATTTAAATATCAGCTCCCTACATACATAACAGAAATTGTCCGGTTTATTACACACTTCCTCGACATCTTGTATCCTGTAACGCATCACACACACACACACACACACACACACTCACACACACACACACACACACACACACACACACACACACACACACACACACACACACACAGGAATCTACACTCCATCAAATTCCCACAAAATCCCTCTAGAAATTTCCTCATACAAAAATGGTGACATGGTGAACACATCATTGAATATGTTTTATTGGAAGTCCAGTGAGGTATAAACCGTGGTATATTGTAATTTTCGTGGAAATTATATGTGTTGAAGACCGACCCGACCCCACCCGTGACCCGAATTGACTGACCCGACCGACAACCCGACCAGAGCTGACCCGATTGGCCCGACCCAAAGTGACCCGAGTGAACCAACCCGAAGTGACCTAACCACAACCGACCCGAGTGACCTGACCTTACAATCTAATCAGTTTGAGAGAGCTAGAACCTTATAAAACTGCCACCAGAAAAAAATGCTGACCAATTCTTATGCATAAACCATTGTTTCGGCTTTTTTATTTGTAGTATAATTATCCTCCTCCTCCTCCTCAGTGTTCTGCCATTAATGACAGGCCAGTTTCTGTGAACTAGGTAAGAAGCTTCCATTTTTGCGATTTCCCGCTAATATCTGCCTCGCAACCCAACATAAAGTACCACCCTCCTTATAACAATCTATCAATTGCTACCTTCTTACACACTCTCGCTCTCCTGATATCACCCCCTTTACTACATCTCTCAGAATGCAATCCCTTAGCAAGATCGAAACTTGTGATCCGTCCATTTTTTCGCTTCCTTATATCGTCTAATATTGCTCTCGTCTCTTGCATTTTTTCAGCATTTCCTAATTCGTTTTCCTCTCTACCCTGCTAACCTTCTTTATTTTACTCCACATCCAAATTTCCAAGGTTAAAATTTAGGCAATCAACTTCGAAAATCAAAATAAAATTTGACTGAGTTCTGAAGACAAGTTCTGAAGACTAAAAGAATAAAAGTTCTGAAGACAACACTATTTTCTAGTAAGGAATGTATATAGAACTTCTTTTAATATTTTTTGCTGTGTAACAAACAAAAATTTCATCACGTTAACATCCCGATTTTTCTATTTAAAAACAGCGTTGCTGTCTGATAGAATCATAAGGAACTAATTGCACTGAAATTTCATTCTGTAGGGAATTACCTTTTATTTTTTCTTGATTAATTTATCTAGAAGATATTTGCAACATTATATAAAATTAGCAAGTATTTTATTGCGGAGAAACTCAAATCACTACCGCAATAATAATAATAATAATAATAATAATAATAATAATAATAATAATAATAATAATAATAATAATAATAATCTGAAGATGACCAAGAAAGTTCTATCTCTTTGTGGAGGTCTGTGTTCAATTGGCCCTCACACCGTGAGTTGAATGCGAATGGATGTAAGGTGAAGGTCAGTTTTTGGACGAGACGAGACGAGACGAGGCAGAATTTTCATGAAGGGGTACGAGATGAGACAGAGCTCTTTCAATAGAAACATATGCACTTTTCGAGACGAGACTACCTTCACGACACATTTTCGAGACGAGAATGCCCCAAACCTGGTCTCGTGAGCAACACTAGTAAGTATATCCAACATACTACTTGGTTGTGGCTGTTCAGATACACCGTGAACGTGCGTAAGGACTGAGTGAACATGGGGCCTTCACAGAGCGTCATAAGGGCTTGTTTGCTGTACGAGTTCAAATTGCTGCTCCGCGGGGCGGAAGATATGACAGACCTTTGGTGAGGGTGTCGTGACTACGCGGAGAGTGCAGTGGTATAACGGTTTAAGGACGGTGACGAAACACTCGAAGACGCACCACGTGCCGGAAGACAAACAGATGTTCAAAATAAAGATCTTCAGGCAGCAATTGAGGCAAAGACAGATATGTGAGGAACTGGTACTACATTTCAGTGTGAGTGGAGAAACCATTCGGCACCACCACCATCAACTTGGAAAGCACTGCAAGTTGGGTTGATGGGTCCTAGATTATTTGACTTGGAGCCAGAAAGCAACGCGAGCAGACACCTGTGTTTCTTTGGTGTCTCGTCTGAGGAAGAAGCAAAATTCTGGACAGGGTGTTGACATGTGATGGGAAGTGGGTCCTGTACGAAGCTCCACGTCGCCGTCATTGTTGGTTAGCATCCCATGAACCGGTTGAAAACAGCCCAAGCCAGCACTACACCAGAATAAGGTTCTCCTGTGCATTTTGTGGACTGCTCGAGGCATCGTCCATCGGGAACTGCTACAAGCTGGTCAGATCATCAATGCAACTGTGTACTGTCACTGTGTCCTGTCTGGATCCAGCAGTTCTGAATCGCAAAGGAGTCCTCTTGTTACAAGGCAACGCTAAGCCCCACGTGGCTAAAAATGACCCAGTACATCATTCTACGCCTTGAATGGAAAACACTATTGGATCCGCCATACTCCACGGACATTGTACCGTCCGATTATCACCTGTTCCATTCCTTGGACAATCACCTTAGAGAACGCCAATTCAAATCGCTAGTAGAGGTTCAATATGCACTTGATACCTTCTTCACTTCACGTCCCACCAAGTTCGACTGCGATGGAATCCATAGCCTTCCAGAACGTCGGCAGAAGGTCGTCGAGGCTGATGGAGACGATTTTTGATATTCCAGGTACGTCTTAGGTTACATACCAATGTTCGAAGGTGTTGGTGAAAAGGCGGCGGAACTTTCTTGGGCACTCTTAAAGTTATAATAATAATAATAATAATAATAATAATAATAATAATAATAATAATAATAATAATAATAATAATAATAATAATAATAATAATAGTAATAATAATAATGTGTCCTGCCCAAAGGCAGATGTTTGACCCGAAGATCCATGGGTATTGATTCCAGTTCGTACCAAGTAAGTTTTCTGGTGGACAAACACCATGTGCATGGGTTTTCTCGGTGTTCTCCCATTTCCTCCCACTTTCTGCATTCAACCACTTCAATTATTTCTCATCATCGCTGTCTCTCTTAGCGTTGCTGCATAACGTTGGACGTTAACTAGATATTTCCTTTCAATTTCACTTAATGTGACATTCAACTTGACATAGAAACGCAGAAAGGAAAAAAGTCAGTAGTAATATTAATTACAATTACAATGCCAATTAGTTAATATAGGGTTAAATTAAAATTTTGTTACTATTTCACCTTCAATTAGTCACAATTATCATTCATTCACCAACTTCGAATTGAATTCTACAACAAAGCTCCTTATAGTATTCCGTATAGAAAATAAGTGAAGAATGTGACGACTCGACCCGAGTGACCCGACACGAGCTAACCCGACTGACCCGACCCGACAACCCGACTCGACCCGACCCGACCCGTAACCCGACCCGTTTGAGAGCACTATCAGAGGGGTACAATTTACAGTACAATTTATTTTGTATGGTTTAGCATACTTTAAGGCTACCACACTTTTTGAAAACAGAAAAAACGGGACATCTTACAAATAGTAGTAAATATTGCATTTTGTATTAATTTTATCTTTCCAACTTTACTACAGTATCGCACTAGTTATAAAACTTAAAATAATGTTTTAATATAGTCCATACTTAATCAACAGTGCTAAAAATTATTATAGAAGCTAGAAGCTGTTATACAATATAAACGCAATCAGTGAACATACAATATTAGGGCAAAAATTATATTTTCAATATTATTACATACCACCTTTACATGCTCTACTTGTCTATAAAGAAAAAAAAATCCAGATTTATGAAGTTGTTTCCAAATTTCAATAGACTGATTTATTTTTGTTAACCTAAAATGCGAACTAAAAGAAAGCAATTTGCATAATTGTTTTTCTGAAGCAGAAAAAATGTGTTTTCGGGGCTGGTCTGCAACGTCACCAGAATTTGTTGCCACCTCGGGGTATACATTCTTACTTTTAGTGATAAGAGTGCTACTTAGGAGGATTTAAACATTGCATGTTATATCCGGGGAAGCAGCGATTGGAATAATAATAAAGATTAGAATGAAATTGTTCCTATAGTATTGTCTGCATTGAAAGCAAAAGGAATATGTCGATTTTATTATCTTTTCAGAAATTTTGATATGTAATTATTATTATTATTATTATTATTATTATTATTATTAATAATAATAATAATAATAATAATAATAATAATAATAATAATAATAATAATAATAATAATAATAATAATAATAATAATAATAATAATAAAGAAAAAACAGGACAAGAAGGAAAATTTCTGCACACCGGAACAAATTTTAAGAAACCGGGGCGTATGGTAGCTTTACATACTTATTTGCATGCGGAGTGTCAGTACGGAGCCACTACGTAGCAGAGTTGAAACTAAACCTCGTAAATAGGTTGCCAACTCAGGAAAACAAAATTACCGGCACACCTTCAAAATTCTCTGTACAAATGAGAAACTGAAGACTGTATTGATCGTTATTTTATTTACTAGCAATTGCCACTTGTTTAAAATTATCGAAACAGATGAATAATACTGGATATTAATCTTTATGTAACAATAGTTGATTCATAAAATGAAATTTACTCTATAAACTTACACTTCAAACAAAGGAAATGCTTTAGAAAGTCATTTTCTACTCTCAATAAATGTATAAAATCCTTTTACAATAAAATATAAGTGTTATTAAATTTGTTATGTTAAATAAATAAAAAAAACTGCCATACATTAAAAAAATATCGGTAATGTATAATACAACGGAAATTTGTGTTTGTAAAGGCACTGTTGAAAACTTTCGATGTTCAATGTTATATTCTGGATTGCAGATTCCAAAATACCCGTCAGAAGGGGGCTAATAAGTTTGTACCGGTCACCGGCCTTAATCAAAATCACAGCAAATACCGGCCAGTTAGCAACTCTACTCGTAAATCAGAATGCTGAATGCACCAAAATACTTCACCATGCATTCTATAGTTTCTGCAAAATGAGTTTAATGAAGATGATCAAATAAAACAAAATACTGTGTTATAATTTTCCCTTTAACAGTCTACTTTGTGAATTTGTTATATCTTCCACTTATCAATTTCCTGTACGAGATGAGAATAACGGTTTCTGCGCAAGATAGAAAGAAAAAAATAAATTCTTCTCATAAGGATTCAGCTCACGTAAGAAATAATGAATAAGTTTAATAATAAGAGCAAAGGAGTGATAAACTAACTCAGCAATAATGATTGTAAGTATAAATATAAACAAAAAACAAAAAAACAAAAAATAAACATTTAATTCCATCATCGTTAGAATAAGATCAATATAGTGAATCACACGATAGTGTGAACATACCAAACCAAACAAAAGTGTGAACAAAGTCCTGTTAGAAAAATATTCCATAAATGTGACACATTTTTTTTAATGTTTCTACCATTTAGACAGCCCCACTTTGTTTACCTTCTGGCGGCACCATTAATTGTGTACAAACGAAAATTACGCCTGCATATTTCTGTACAAACGATGTACAAACGATTACGAATATTTGTGATTGAATTGGACATGATGGACGGGGTACCATTTAGACAGACCCCACATTAATTTCTTTCTTGCGTCGCCTCTAATTGTGTACAAAAGAAAATTTTGCCTGCACATTTCTGTACAAACGACGTACATAGGATTGCGACAATTTGTGATTGAATTGGACATGGTCGGGGGCTACCACTTAGACAGCCCCCACTTTGTTTTCGTTCTGGTGGCGCCTTTAATTGTGTACAAACAAACATTTCGCCTGCTCATTTCTGTACAAACGAAGTACAAACGCTTGCGACAATTTGTGATTCAATTGGACATAGTGGGGGGCTACCACTTAGACAGCCCCCCATTTTTTCTGTTCTGGCGGCGCCCTTAATTGTGTACAAACGAAAATTTTGCCTGTACATTTCTGTACAAACGAAGTACATGCGATTGCGACAATTTGTGACTGAATAGGACATGTTGGTGGGGGACTGCCACTTAGACAGCCCCCACTTTGTTTTCGTGCTGGCGGCGCCCCTAACTGTCTACAAACGAAAATTTTACCTGCACATTTCTGTACAAATGACGTACATAGGATTGCGAAAACTTGTGAATGAATTAGGCATGGTAGGAGGCTTCCATGTAGACTGCCCTCCCACTTTGTTTTCGTTCTGGCTGCGCCCCTAATTGTGTACAAATAAACTTTACGCCTGCACATTTCTGTACAAACGAAGTACAAACGATTGCGACAATTTGTGATTCAATTAGACATGATGGGGGGGGGGGGGCTAACACTTAGACAGCCTCCACTTTGTTTTCGTTCTGGCGGCGCCCCTAATTTTGTTCAAAGAAACATTTCGCCTGCACATTTCTGTACAAATGATGCACAAACGAATGCGACAATTTATGATTGAATTGGACATAGTGGGGGGCTACCACTTAGACAGCCCCCAATTTTTTCTGTTCTGGCGGCGTCCCTAATTGTGTACAAACATACATTTCGCCTGCTCATTTCTGTACAAACGAAGTGCAAACGATTGCGACAATTTGTGATTCTATTAGACATGATGGGGGTCTAACACTTAGACAGCCTCCTACTTTGTTTTCGTTCTGCGGCGCCCCTAAGTTTGATCAAACAAACATTTCGCCTGCATATTTCTGTACTACTATGAGCAAAATAAATGACGCGTCTCTTTATTTTGAAGTTTTTTGAAAATATCTCAGTTTTCTTTATATGTTCGAAATTTCGGAAGGTTTCCCCAGCAGGACAGGTTAATAACAAACCCGTTTTTAATATTTGTGTTAGATATTAGCTTAAAATAAAGAAATTAGAAGCAAAAAACATTAAATCGACAGAAATCTCGAGAATTACCAACTCTGCTAAAGTGGGAAATTTTCAAGAACGCGAGGGAATTCTGCAGTTCAACACGAAGCAGCGACATCTATGTCATTGAGAGAAGAATGGATTAGATCTACAAACGAAAATTTTAACGAAATATTTCTAGTATGTCTTATTATATACATTATCAGCGAACTCCAAATATATGAATCTATGCTAAGTATTAACGTATAGATAGTGCAAATAGTGGAAATTACCGATGGAAAAAGACGAATTGTTAGCCCAATCGTAATGAAAAATCGTCTTTACTGTAGAACAGGTTCAGCTTACGTAAGAAAGCAAATAGCTCAGTTAGATAAAGCAACGAGTTTGTATACCGAAGGTAGACGGTTCGAATCCCGTGGAAGTACTGTTGTCATTTTTATCACTAAGGTTATTTTATTTATTTTTTATTTGGGAAAGAATCAAAATGTAACATATGTGTAAAACTCATGACGATACCAAAAAAAAAAAAAAAAAAGTTTGTATATTTTGATAACAGATTTCCCTATTAAATGTTTAATTTTCTCTATAAATATTTGTCTTAAATTGAAATTGTTTTGAATTTACTACATAAGCAAAGTTGCCCGAAGGAGGAGAGCTCAAGTAATAGATATTCTACGTAAAAGCAACCTATTGTAGAATGATGATGCTTCTTACCTTCAGCACATAATCTTAACGTTAGAGAGTCAGAGAGAGAAAAATCCTGTTTTTCCTCCCCTATGACCACTCATCTTAAAGCTCTATCTATAATGATTCGTGTCACATAATTTCGGCTCTCCTAAGACATTCATATTTATTATTATTATTATCATTATTATTATTATTATTATTATTATTATTATTATTATTATTATTATTATTATTATTATTATTATTATTATTATTATTATTATTATTATTCCTGAATATGAGCCAGAGCCCACTCTGAAAAATTGCATCTGGCGTTCTGAGTGAAAGTTCTATGGGACTATTAGAAAAATATATTCCCGTTTCCACGCTGATGGTAGAATTTCTTAAACAGTTATTGAATTACGTTCGAAAGCTAGGCGTAAATAGCGCCCCCGCAACAATGTGGCGTGGGGACCGCACAAGCTGCAAGGCCAAAAAATATACAGAAAGTACGCCGGGGCGGAGCAGGCCAAATTTTCACACGGGCCAAGTGACTTTTTGGCGCCCTTCCCCTAGTAGTAGCCTGTATTTTACATTTTATCATAGTGTTTTTAATAGTTTAAACCAGGAGCGTCATTTCAGATTTTTCTTTGGGGGGGGAAAGACCTCTTGATATAAGTAAAATTTCGCGTTTTTCACTGATTTACTACTATTCTAATGATAAAATCTATATACATCTCAAACTCAGGGGGGGCAAATGCCCCTCCCTGCCCTCCCTAAATGACGCCCCTGTTTTAAACCCATTTTCAAAAAGAAATCCATTACCTAGGAAAACTTCACAAAGAATATGGCCCGCTATAAACAATACCAACTCCACCCCCTCTGGTCTAGTGGCTAGCACGCCTGCCCTCTGTGGTACCGGGTCCAATTCCCGGTGGATTACTGTTGAACGATAAAAGTGGTTCGGATTCCACTATAATTAGTATCCACATCTCCCTTGCCCATTAAGGCATAACCGTGGAACGCTAAACTCAAGCAAACAAACAAACAATACTTAATTCCCGGCACTCTTTATTCTACATGCCATCTCTCAATTTTTCGATACAGCCCCCTTAGTACTATGAAACTCTCTTCTTCCATAGTGAAATGGAAAAAGATCATATAATTGCCACTACTTTACAAGAATATAAACCAAAAACGTCAGTAGAAAGCACATTGTAAAATTTACTTTTTGAGGCTCGTTTTGGTGCCCCTCTTTCTCTGGCACCCCGGGCAGTCGCCCGGCCCTTAGTCCGCCCTTGAAAGTACGGACGCATAACTAAGGACTGCGGAGGAGAGGTTAACCTTCATGTTATGCCACTGGTTTGACGTGTTTGAAACGTTCAGTAAGTGATCGGTTAGTGAAATAATTTTGACGGTTACTGATGTTTAAAGTTTAGGTAAGACAAAGCTACCTAATCAAATACATTTGATATCGCGATGTCACAATTTGATTTTTCCTCACATAAAAAAGATAAAAACAATAGTAATAAAAACCCTTACTCGTACTGGGCTCCTAACTAACTAACAACCTAATTCTTACAGACTAGTTGCTCTGACCAACTGAGTTTCGATTTCTTACGCGAAAGAAGTCTGTTATATTAAGAGGCATGCTTTTCATTATCAAAACTGTTCGAAGTAATACGAACATGGCTTAAGAACAGAGACGGAACTGAATTACCACTCGATTGACCTTAAGGGCAAATCACCAAAGCGTAGCTATAAACGTAAGTTCCAGCATGCATTTCTCTGGAGTTGTGTTCAGTATTCCTATCTGCCAGTCATGCTTGTTCGTAGGAGTAATATGTTACAAACCTAACCTTTCGATAGAGCACAACGACAGAGAATCAGAGGAAAGAAACTCTTGCCATTGTGAACGTGGGATACCACACTGTGCAATAAAACTGACGCGTCTCCTTGAAGTGATATTTCATCGAAAATAACTCGTTTTCCTTTATATAGTCTATCCGAAGTTTTTGAGGGTTTCAAAATGAGGAAAAGTTACTGACAAACAAGAACGCATTTAGGGGTGGGTCTAGGGGGTCCGGACCCCTCTGAAACCCCAACTTTTCTGTAAATTTAGCCTAATTTTGGGGATTATCTTTTAAAATTTTATTATAATTTATCCTAATATTGAAGTCGGACCCCTCCCGAAATAAATTACTGCATACGTGTCTCTGACAATTTTCAATATATTCGTTAAATAATAAAGTAAAATAACTAAATTAGGAGCAAAAAGCTTTAACACGGGCTAACTTTTGTCTACTGCCAATATTGCTAGAAGGGATATTAATAGCAAAAACTGCTAGTCAATGCTAAACCTTGGAACGTCATCCCGAACAAGTCTATTATTGAGAACTACATATGAAACATGTTATTAAAACTTATCCAGCTTTTATCTGGCATGAAATTATTATATACACCAAAATTCACTCTCCTAAAATGTGTATCTAAACAATGTACGAAGCAATGAAAATCTTTTATCGAAATATTTGGGCAGGAAACTCTAACAGCCAGCCATTTTATTTAAATCGTAGTAAACCCTGTAACCGTACGTTAACGTGAGGACAAAGCTTGGTCCATTGGTAAATTGTTTGAAGAATAAAAACTCAATGTTCGTAGGTTCGAATCTATCCAGTCACCACAACATTTTATTCTTATGTGTAACGATGAAATAAGAAAAAAATATATAACCGTTAAGTCAAAACTTCAACCAAGTCTGAAGAGAACAATACTAAAATAGTAACACAATGAGGTCAACCAAAAATTATTTCATGTAGCGTTTGGACGAAATTACAGCTGTTAACAATTGCAGAAATAAAAACAGACTGATAGCTGTAATGCAATCTAGACTTCTGAATGCATTTACTTCCTGAAAACTTCCGTCTCGTCATTGGTATGCCGTTAATCATTGTAAAACCTTTCAATTGGAAGTGAAATGACACAAACTAAAACAGTTTTAAATCAATAAATAATGTCTATGTGTAAAAGTAGGTGTCTTATCTGTAGTTCTGAGTTCCTTTTACTTTGAAGTGACAAATGAGAGAAGAAAGTATGGTGTTCGAAAAAAAAAATTATATTTGAGATTTCAACGAATTTACACGTATTATAGCCCCTAACATCGAAAAAGTTATTTTTCGATACATGTCTATCTGTTCGTCCGTCCGTTCGCTACACTTTTCTGTGCACTCGCCTAGAGGCCATACCGTTCAACTTATCTGCACCAAATTTTAGTTTAAGATTTTCATAGTATTTCCTATAGTTTTTTTTATTTCCCTCCTACTCCCAAAACAAGGGTAGTTTCCTGTACGATGAAAATAGAAAAAAGATATTTTCTCATAACTGGCTCTAACGATCTTGTTTTCTTTCGTTTTTTATAAATCAATATTTAATTAGCAACCCTATTTTGTGGTATAAGGCATTTATCTGAGAAAAATCTACAAGGGGTAGTTTATACTAAGGAGGTGAGTTTTTTCTCAGTGATTTTCTCAAAATGGACTCAAATGTTTTCGTTCATATTTCATAAATAAAGATTTCATTAATAACTTATCAATATGGCATAACTCGTTTGTCCTAAAAAAATGCGAGGGGTAGTTTATTCTTGGTGGAGTGTTGTCTGGGCGATTTTCTCAAAAACGACTCAAAAGAGTTTATTCATATTTCAAAAATAAATATTTCGTTAATAACCGAACAATATGGCAAAACTCATTTGTCCTGAAAAAATATGCGAGGGGTAGTTTACTCTTGAGGGTGTTTTTCCTCCACGGTTTTCTCAAAAATGAGTCAAGCAATTTTGTTCGTACTCAGAAATAAATATTTCATTAAAAACCTAGTAATATGGAATAACTCGCTTACCCTGAAAGAATCCTCAAGAGATAGTTTATTCGGGGAGTTATTTTTCCCTCACGATTTTCTCAAAAATTACTCGGACAATTTTATTTATAATTCATAAATAAGTATTTCATTAATAACCCTATATTTTAGTATAAGTCATTTCTATGAAAAACAATTACAACGGATAGTTTATTTTTGGGGTCAAGGTTATTTCCCCGACAATTTTCTCGGACGACAGGCGAGTTTGTTCAAATTTCGCAAATAAATATTTCATTAATAACCAAAAGTATATCTTAACTCATTGTTCGAAACAATTCACAAGAGGTAGGTTACTCTTGACGTGTTCTTTTTGAACGACTTTCCCAAAGTGACTCATTTGATTTTTTTTCATATTTCATAAACAATGATTGCATTAATTGGTCTATTATATGTCTAATGAAAATGTGCTCAAAGTGTGAGTTAGTTTTGTAGTGTGGATTTTCTTCAATCGAAGTTTTTTATTCGATAATCTGACATTCGATGTATTTGAATAATACGATAACTTTATTCGTATTATCCAAATACACACTTCAGTAACAACTGCGGCCTAACACAGTTAAGAAAATGAATTGAAAAAGTTTAGTGCGGTGGCCCTGTAATTGAATATTTTTTGAGAAACTCCCTAGCTTTTTGTGGTAAACTTAGGCTTTTCTTTTTCGAGCGACAAAAGAGAGAAGAAAATATAGTGATTGTGAAAATAATATCAAATTCAGATTTCAACGGATTTACATGTTTCATGGCGTCTACATACCGAAAATGTGGCTTTTCGACACCCGTCCTTCCGGTCCGTCCGTTCGGCACACTTTTATATGCACTCGCCTAGAGGCCATACCGTTCAACTTATCTACACCAAATTTTAAACTTAGGGTTTACTTAGTATTCTTACAGGAGATTTTCCATTTTTTCCTACCACCTAAAATAAGTGTGGTTTACAAACAGCCGAAAATCGAAAAACGCTATTTTCTCAAAAATGGTTTTAACAATTTTGTTTATTTTTCATTAATCAATATTTAATTAACAACCCTATATTGCAGTATCAGATATTTCTCTTAGAAAAATTTACAAGGGGTAGTTTATTCTTGGAGGTGACTTTTTCTCGACGATTTTCTCAGAAAAGACCCTGGCGAATTTTGTACACACTTCATAAATAAATATTTGACTTTACAACATGGTATAAGTCAATTGACCTGAAAAATATATGAGTAGTAGTTTATTCTTGGACTTGAATTTATTCTCAGTGAGTTTCTCAAACACGACCAGTTGGCAACCCTGTATCTCGACAACGAAGCTGAATTCGAAAACTGCAAGAGGACCATTTGTCTCCTTTTGATGTCATGAATCACCTCCCGAAGTTTGTGGACATCTTTCAGGTTCACCCTTAATGAAGCTTCTTTTCGAAAAGTTAACTATTAACTTTAGGCATTGTTTATCTTTTTTTAAATCACAAATGTCGTTATTAATTTTAAGGCAGAGAACTACTTCTGAGAGAATAGATCTTGAAAGATAATATTAAAACTTAGACTTTTGTTTTCGAGACATTCCAGACAAGACGAGACACTTTACAAGCTATCTCGTGTCCAAAACATTTGCCTCGTATTATCTTGGATGTCACAAAGCGCGTCTTGTCTCTTTCTCGAGACATGTCTTATCTCGTGCGCATTCGTTAACACTTGGGAACGATTATCTTTCTACTCAAAGCATTATTTTTATAATGGTTGCATATTTATGATAATTGCTGTCCACATAAATTACAGTCCTTTCAGTTAAATTAATTTTTATTATTATTATTATTGAAATTGCAATATCTAGTTTAACGTTGGTCGATTGTGCACCTACGCTAAGGGAGAATGATGATGAATGAAATGGTGAAATGAAGAAAGTGGGAGGAAAATGGAAAATCTCAAGAAAACACATACCCATGCACACGGTATTTGTCCACCTCAAATTTCACTTGGCGCGAAGTGGAATCGAGCCACGGACCCCTTGCACCAAAGGTGAATGCTCTATTATTATTATTATTATTATTATTATTATTATTATTATTATTATTATTAATAATAATAATAATAATAATAATAATAATAATAATTGTAGCGAGCTCAACGGGTTTCAACCGTTCGACTTAACCAACGTTTGGATGCCTATTCGTTCGTCGGCTCCATGAGAACTTCTCATAAAAGACATTTCATTTTAATGAAACTAGTAAGTGCCTTCTTTTAGCTCTGCGAAGTAACTATTGCTTGGAATATGAATCTGCAAAACATAAGAGGTAAAATTAACCAAATGGTGCAAGTTTCCACTTATATATACAAAACAATTTTGCAATATCAACTACGTGAATCTTGTCCCATAAAGAAGCCGAAACCCTTACACCGAAGAGCCCTCCGAGATTTGATCATTGTCCACACGGACTGAAATTGTCATTTGAAGCCAAGGCTTTAATATGAAGCCAATAATTTCTTTAAAATAGGACGGAAAATTCGGAAGTTATAAGCATTTTCATATTTTTGCCTTTTCTTATAAGGGAGCCGTAGCCCCCTATACTGAAGAGCCCCCCCCTCCCCCGGAGATTTGATCATTGTCCACTCGGACTGAATTTGTCATTTGGAACCAACACTTTAATACGAAGCAAAATATTTCTTTAAAATAGACGAAAAATTCGAAAGTTATAAACATGTTAATAATTTTGCCTTTTCTCATAAGGGGGCCGTATTAGCCTACACTGAAGAGCCCCACGAGATTTGATGATTGACCACTTGGACTGGAATTCTCATTTGAAACCACAACTTTTAATATGAAGCCAAAAATTAAACTTTTACATCAATTTAAACTGACTGGGTTCCGGTTCCCCCCACTATTATTTAGTTTAGTTAAGTGGTAATTTGTGACAGCTTCACATCATCAAAAGAATGTTTCACTTCAACTCCCCTCCCCCAGGAGTTCGTGCTGGATCCACCACTGGAATCAATAGACACTCTTCCTATTCTTTTTGTCACCCTTGATTGTGTAGGGGCTCCCTCGTACAAATAAAGAAGCGGCAATATTACAATCAAGGGGCGCTATATATTAGGTATTTTTTTAGTTACCTACCCCTAACCGCACAGGGCCATCTTTCGTAGAATAAAAAATATTACGTGATATTCCAATCATGAAAGGGGAGAGGATGCTGTAAATATATTTCTTATTCATTTTGTCTGTCCTGCTTATCAAAAATTACTTTCTGTTGGAAGGGTACTGAAATGAGAGGGGCAAAATAAAAAGTCGTACCCCCTCCTACATGGTTGCTTAAATAAGTACTAAAGAAAGCATTTTAAACTAAGATATTTAAGATTTAAACTAGGAAACTAAGATATCCTTACATTATGTAAGGATGGCATATTCAGGATTATTATTATTATTATTATTATTATTATTATTATTATTATTATTATTATTATTATTATTTGAATGTTTTTGGAGCACCGAAATTTTGTGAGACGAACAATGATATGTAGAGGTTTAAGATGGGTGGTCATAGAGGAGGAAAAAACAGGATTTTTCTCTGTCTGACTCTCTAACGTAAAGATTATGTGCTGAAGGTAAGAAGCATCATCATTCTACAATAGGTTGCTTTTACGTAGAATATCAATTACTTGAGTTCTCCTCCTTCGGTCTACTTACCTTATGTAGTAAATTCAAAACAATTTCAATTCAATACAAATACATTGTAAAACTTTTCCGTAATTAAACATCTAGGGAAAATTAAACATTTAATAGGGACATCTGTTATCAAAATATCCAAACACATAGATAGAAGAGTATCTAGTGAGAAATATTGTAAAACTTTATAAAATTCTCCAAATTAGAATTAACATTTACTGGGAAACATTCGTTATGCGCCAGCGAGCATATGGTGAACAGTGAGCACAGGGGAAATAATTACGAAACTGTTTGCAAACAAAATTAGGGACGCTAATGCAAGTGCGACAACGGCATTTTTTTCTTTTTTTGGTATCGTCATGAGTTTTACACATACGTTACAATTTAATTCTTTCCCACATAAAAAAATAAATAAAATAACCGTAGTGTAGAGATAAAAATGACAACGGCACTTCCATGGGATCGAACCCGCTACCTTCAGCATACAGACTCATTGCTTTAACTAACTGAGCTATTAGTTTTTTTAGGTGAACTGAGCCTGTTCCGGTAAAGACGATATTTCATTACGATCGTCCTACCAATTCGTCCTTTTCCATAGATAATTTCCACTATTTGCTCTATCTTTATGTTAATACTTAGCATATATTCATATATTTGGAGTTTGCAGATAATGCATATAATAAGACATACTAGAAATATTCGTTAAAAGTTTAGTTTGTAGATTTAATCCACATTTCTCTCAATGACATAGATGTCGCTGCTTCGTGTTGAAATGCAGAATTCCCTCGTGTTCTTGAAAATTTCCCACTTTAGCAGAGTTGGTAATTCTCGAGATTTCTGTCGATTTAATGTTTTTTGCTTCTAATTTCTTTATTTTAAGCTAATATCTAACACAAATATTAAAAACGGGTTTGTTATTAACCTGTCCTGCTGGGGAAACCTTCCGAAATTTCGAACATATAAAGAAAACTGAGATATTTTCAAAAAACTTCAAAATAAAGAGACGCGTCATTTATTTTGCTCATGGTAGTACAAACGATGCACAAACGAATGCGACAATTTGTGATTCAATTGGAAATGGTGGGGGGTATACCACTTAGACAGCCCCCATTTTTTCTGTTCTGGCGGCGCCCCTAATTGCGTACAAACGAAAATTTCGCCTGCACATTTCTGTACAAACGAAGTACAAACGATTGCAACAATTTGTGATTGAATAGGACATGTTGGTGGGGGGCTAACACTTAGACAGCCCCCAATTTTTTTCGTTCTGGCGGCGCCCCTAATTGCGTGGGAGCATACATTTCGCCTGCACATTTCTGTACAAACGAAGTACAAACGATTGCGACAATTTATGATTGAATAGGACATGTTGGTGGGGGGCTACCACTTAGACAGCCCCTAATTTTTTTCGTTCTGGTGGCGCCCCTAATTGCGTGCGAACATACATTTTGCCTGCACATTTCTGTACAAACGAAGTACAAACAATTGCAACAATTTGTAATTCAATTTGACATGGTTCGGGGGGCTACCACTTAGACAGCCCCCATTTTTTTCTGTTCTGGCGGCGCCCCTAATTGTGTACAAACGAAAATTTCGCCTGCACATTTCTGTACAAACGAAGTACAAACGATTGCGATAATTTGTGATTGAATAGGACATGTTGGTGGGGGGCTACCAGTTGGACAGCCCCCAATTTGTTTTCGTTCTGGCGGCGCCCCTAATAGTGTACAAACGAAAATTTGGCCTGTACATTTCTGTACAAACAATGTACAAACGATTGCGATAATTTGTGACTCAATTGGACATGGTGGGGGGGCTACCACTTAGACAGCCCCCCACTTTGTTTTCGTTCTGGCGGCGCCCCTAAGTTTGTTCAAACAAACATTTCGCCTGCATATTTCTGTACTAACGATGCACAAACGAATGCGACAACTTTTGATTGCATTGGACATGTTGGTGGGGGCTACCACTTAGACAGCCCCCAATTTGTTTTCGTTCTGGCGGCGCCCCTAATTGCGTGCGAACATACATTTCGCCTGCACATTTTTGTACAACGAAGTACGAACAATTGCGACAATTTGTGATTCAATTGGACCTGGGTGGGGGGCTACCACTTAGACAGCCCCCATTTTCTCTGTTCTGGCGACGCCCCTAATTGTGTACAAACGAAAATTTCGCCTGCACATTTCTATTCAAACGAAGTACAAACGATTGCGATAATTTGTGATTGAATAGGACATGTTGGTGGGGGGCTAACAGTTAGACACTCCCCAATTTGTTTTCGTTCTTGCGGCGCCCCTAATAGTGTACAAACGAAAATTTGACTTGCACATTTCTGTACAAACAATGTACAAACGATTGCGGCAATTTGTGATTCAATTGGACATGGTAGGGGCTACCATTTAGGGGAACTCCCTCGAGAAGAATCACTCTACTTATTTATTGCAAAAAGCAGAATTTAAAAATTCGCATTCGTTCAAAGTTATCGTTGGAAGTAACAGCCGTTTGTATGTACGTACTAATAGCGATAAGTTGCACTACGCGATCCCAATTAATACTTCATATACCCGCGCCACACACACACACACTAGCATATGTACACACGAAAGTATACCTGGTAGTATCCACATGCTTACGCCGGAAACTAGAAACAAACACACACACACACACACACACACACACACAGAGAGAGAGAGAGAGAGAGAGAGAGAGCGAGAATATCTTGTTGTACCTTTATACTGAATGCACCATTACTCACAAAATCACTTAAAAAAGAAAAAGGAAAAGAGTTGTAAATGAAACTCTCAAAGATTGGTACCACTGCTGGGTGTCACACATGAGATTGTTCCATAATGATTGATTCGTAATATGATGTATATGGGTTTCTTAATGGTAGTATAACATAATGCCTTCAAATTGACCACTAAATAAAAAGTGAAATTTATTTTTCAAATTTTGTAAAATCGAAGTCGGTGGGCATTATGGGAACAGTCTACAATAACAATATATGCAAATAGATATTAATATACTTCACGTTTTCCAGTGGGTGCAAGAAAGCTTCGAATTGTGTTTGTTCTGATAATGATTAGCTGATGTAAATATATATATATATATATATATATATGTGTGTGTGTGTGTGTGTGTGTGTGTGAAACTACAACTTTATATACTGTATGTACGTATATTTATTGTTCCCTGCATTTCTTATTACGTATCGTGCAATTTATTGAAGCAAGACAGACAGATAATATAGTAATACTTCACAATGTTCACAATAAGTAACTGCTTTCTTCACTGTGTTGGTCGCGGTCGTTCCTCCTTTCCGTAAGGAGACTTCCTTGTAGCAATTCTTACATATTTTCCTTCTTTGTGAACAGGATTATTCTTTTTATTTTATTTGCTTGGTGAAGTGAGCGACGGTTTCCTCGTCTCGGTTATTGAGGTATAATGGTTATCTTTCCTTCTTCGAAATTGCGCAGCCAACGAAATAATCTTTCTCTCTGAAGTGCACAATACTGGTTGAACCACCTATTAGAGATTGAAATACACGTTAGCATTAACAATAGCAGTATTCAGAAGAAGCTCAACTTCTAGTTTTCTGTACCAATTAAGAGTTTTACGAACGGGCGGAGAGTAAGCTTCCATTTGATCCGGCAAGTCAACAAATGCTTTCCTTTTGTTGTAGTCCAATACCATTATGGTTTTTCTGCAGTGGCTCATCATTTCTGGATTGTAGTCATGTTCAGAGTATGTTTAATGGACAAAATAGGAATATTCCTTTTGTTCTTTCACTTCAGAACCGTTATCTCACACTTATTTTCTATTACCAGTACTTCGTCTCTTCTATGACACTTCCAATGGTAATTCTTTTCTATTTCAAAGGACTGTTCCTTTTAGATGCGTGTTTTTGTCAAGTAATTTATTAGCCAAATCAAGGCATGTGTACTAGTTAGATTGTAGGACCTTTCCTCAGAAGCTTGTACACAATATCACATTGGAGCAAAGTCGCTCGGTGGTAGTGCTCTTACCACTGGTTCGTGGTTCCTATGGTTTGATTCCTGGCCAAGTATATTTGTGGTGGGCAACATCGTGTCCGTGAGTTCCTCGGGGTACTTCCGTTTCTTCCCACACTATCATTTCGTCAATTATCCGTTTTCATTCACTTGAATTAATCATTGTTTCCTTTAGAGAAACTGGCTTAATAGTGGGTCGCCAAAACTAATGTATTTAATTTCCTGTAATTTTTCAACAATTTATCACAAGGAACGTCTTGCCTCCATCAAACTTCTTTAATAAACAATAAATCATAATGTTATACACTATATTGTCAAAAGTCATCAGAGACATAGTACTGTTAGTTCGAAAGGCAATAAACCTATAACTAATAGGATGTTATGCCTCCTTTTGCTTGATTTACAACGTTTGTCCTTCGGGGTATACTAGTCACTAAATTCTGGCAAACTGCTGGCGAAATTTCTCCTATAGCACAGTAAGCAATGCACTTTGTTGGTCAAGTGAATCTGACCCGCAATTGGTGACCCAATTCATTCTAATAATGTTCTATGAGGTTCAGATCGGGGCTTTGCGCCGACCAGATAAGCACTTTCACCTGATTATTCTCAAAACACTAGTCAATGGCGGGTGATGTACGAACAGGATCATTATTGTGTTGATACAGAAAGAGGCCTGTTCAAACTGTTTCCATAGTGTAGGCAGCATGCTATTGCCTATAACGACTTCGTACACACCAGAAATCATTGATCCGTCAATTAAAAGTAACGGGCCCAAACCAAACCAGGAGAAACAGCCACAAACAATGACACTGCGCTCACCAAATTTCACGGTTAACACAATGCACTCCGGTAAATGCCGTTCGCCAGGCATTCTCCAGGTCCATACACACCCATAAACGTGCGAGAGCATGTATCATGATTCATTACTCTACATTACATTTTTGCACTGCTCCAAAGTCCAATTGCGGCGCTCTTTGCACCATTGCAAACACCTCCGCACATTAGTGTGTGCGATTAGAGGCTTCCTGGTGGCAGCGTGGCCATGAAAACCAAGTTCTAACACTTCTCGGCGGACAGTCCTGTCACTAGCTTGTGTACCTGAGCTGAGACGGAAGTCCTCGGCAACCCTCGACAAAGATGTGTGTTGGTTGTTTGGCACAACACGCTTCGTGGTTTTCCGGTCTCGATCATTTAGTTTCTTGGGCCTACCAGAACGAGACTTCAGTTTAGTAGTTGCATGGCATTTCGACTTGACTACGACATCGCTAAGAGTGGATCGGCTCATGTTTAGCTGCTAAGAAATGTCTCTGGCCGTATGAACAAAATTTAAGGACACCTGCAGTCATGTCCTTTCGAATGCATTCAACTCGTTACGTTTACTCATCGTGCAGGAAAACACGTGTTTGATACTCCAGAAGTTCTGCCTTCAGTTATACAGAGTATGTGATGTTTACTAACGTGATTCTAGTATCGTTTGCTTGGCGTGAAGGGTGTCCGGTGACTTTTGGCAACATGGTGTACGTATATCCTATACGAGAGCAAATTTCGAAGAGTTCCAATCCGTATTTTAAGTATTTTGTGTTTCATATACTAACGGATGATGACTCTTTCTCGAAAAGGAAAAGCGATTCATCAACTCATACAGTCTCCTCAGGCTCGTAGTATTTTTAGTTCCTTGAATTCAGCATATTGACCAAGTTTTGAATTTTATACCATCTATCCCCTCGCAGATAATAATAGTTGTTAGAAAAGTTTAACATTCGTAATAGGATAGCAAAAAGATTTCCACTCATCGAAAGAATTCTTACAGAGAGCATTCCTACACTAGCAGTCAGAAAGCTGTGGTATTTCACATAATCTAGAAAACTAACCAATTTCCTAATTCTATATTTGATACTGTAAACCACTCAAGCTATCGGGAAACAATAAGTAAATTTATCTGTTTTTTTCTGGTGTAAGAGTCTGCTTTGTATACAGGATCGTTTGATCCACAATTTCATAAAATGCCATCAGAGGATATAATGCATAGTTTACTCTGGTTTACCAGCTGATAGTATTCCAGCAACGTTTGGGTTTACACCACTGGAGTAAGTAAATTGTATCACAACAGAAAGTTACCAACAGGGTCGGTCCATTTTGAGTATTTGTCACCGCTATTTTCTTTGCAACCGGGGCAGAAAAAAATGCATCTGTTTCCTCATTATCCGATTTTGATTCGCAACTTGATCCGTTTAACTTATCCTGATGCAGAGAATAATCTGGATCATCATCTGATGTACCAACATCCTCAACAGACAGTTGTATTTCGTTAAGTAAAGAACTAGATTCATCACTCGATAAATATTTAGCTTCCATTCTAATAAACTAACTCGAAATAAAATAAAGCTGGCGTAAAAGTAAATTTAGTTACAATTAATTTCGAAAAACAAGAGAGCGAAATATTTTTTGGCTCTTCACCCGCAAACAATTGCTGTTAGTTACACCAGCCATACACTGACGTATTTTTCAGTCGTAGCCATAAAATTTCATGCGCTAGTCTTGTTAGCAGCTGTCAATACGTTAGTGTATGGGACCTGGCGTACGTTTACGTACCGAATTTTTATACGCTTGAAAAGTCTGGCTGCTTTTAACTTCGAGCGTAAATACGGCGCGTAAAAACGGCTCAGATGAAAGGATTTTCGAGCAGCAGGTGGTCTCTTGCCCTTTCTACGGCCTTCTCCCTGGTCTGGTCTTATTGTTTTCAGAAGAGAAAACCTGTTCTTGAGTTATCCTCGCGAATCGTTGCTGAGGTTTGCTGGTAGACTTACCAGAAATCTTCATTCCAATCTAGTTTCAGTCTTTCTATACAATACATGATTTCGGCTAAATTAATATTTTCTATTGCACAAAACGAGACATTATTTCCTAATTAAAATTCATAATTAATTTTCAGTACATAGAGGAAAAGGTATTTAAATTCAATAGTTTCTAATTAGAATTCGCAAATGATGAGAGCTCCTCCGTGGCTATATGGTCAGCGTAAGCTTCTCCGGCGCAGGACATCCTGTTCGATTCTCGACAGAAGCTCACGCAGTTTGGGTCTCACTTCTCATATAGCCTCGCTGTCTGAGCGGTCGCTAAATTCAAACCCAATCCAATCGAACATGATGTCTTTCGACTACGAATTTAACATTAAATTTAATATTTGACAATTAGTCCCCCCCCCACACACACAGAGAGGTTAAGATGGTTATAAAAATGAAGTCACACCTTTAGAGTTGCTCATATTCTGATATTTAAAAAAAGAAGTATAACATGACTTTTAATAGCATGTGACCAATTCCCGCCAAATTAAAAATGTCATGCTATTTAGAAAAGAGAGAGAAAGCAAGAGAAGGGAAAGAAGGTTAGGGCAACCAACAGTAGAGTACGCAGGAATTTATTTCGGGAGCGGTCCAAACTCAATTTGAGGGTATTTTATATTAAAATTCCTAAAATTGTCCCTAAAATTAGGCTAAATTTACACAAAAGTCGAAATTTGGAGGGGGGGTCTGGACCCCCAGGACCCACCCCCTGCGTACGTCCCTGGCAACCAACATAAAATGTTACTTCCAGACATACTTTCTCGTTCACTTGGTTGTCTCCGGTCGAATATGAACAAAAATGTCCCCAGTAGCAAAGATAAATTACATTTCACTCTTATGAAGAACACTCCTTCACCAAACAATGTTCAAATTCAGCTTTCTGATATTTTGTTTTGTCCCACGCTACCCATACAATATTTTTAGAAGAAATCATTACCAGCATAGAGGCTACAGGTACCTACTAGGTATATTTAAGAATAAAAAGTAATAATCCTGACCTTCAACAAGATATTATCTCGATATCTGCCTGATAAAACAGCAAAAAATTGCGTTTAACTATCGAAATTCGGTGAAAATTTTTTGCTATTTCGACCACCTGCTGCTTGTTATTTTAAGTACCTTCTCAATTTTACAAGAACTTGTAACAAAATAGGTTCAGAAAGTCGCTATTTTTTTTCCCCCGTGATCTTAACATTACTCGTGAAGAAGAAAATGTGAGAAACCGCAATACATGGCCTAATGTTTCTTTCTTTGTGAATTATTTCAAACCTCAGATTGTACATATATTTAAATTTAATAGACCTAATAATCATATTTCACCATTAATGCTCACATACTAAATCTAAATAGCACAATCATTGTACTGCTCGCTTTAGTGTGCTTGCTTTTCAGCCTAAAAGTTCTAGTTTAATCCAGGGTACCAGCTATGTTGAATATTTTTCAACATTTTATTATATCTCGTCATGATGGGGACTGTACCAACACTTATTTGAAAAACTTAAGTAGACTCAAAACAGAACATACCTAACACCAAAATTGAAATGACACCCATTTGCAGGAAACAGGATTACACTCACAATAGTTCATGTTAACTTGTAGTATGCCATTAAAGCATTTCTCAACTTTTGTGGTGTGGTTACTGTCAATTCTTCTCAGATAAACGTTAACTTAAGGTCTATTACCACAAAATATTAAATAACAATGAATATCTGACACTTAAATAATTTCTTTCACGAACAACTCAATCATTTTACTGAACTCCTCTGTGGCTAAACGGTTAGCGTGCGTGTCTTTGGCGTGGGAGATCCAGGTTCGCTTCCCGGTGGGAGCTCATGTGGTTCGGATTCCATGTTAATCAGTAGGTCTCGTCTCATATAGCCTCGCTGCTGAAAGGGACGTTAAATTCAAAATCAACTTAACTTAATCGTTTTATTATGTTTATAAGTAGCATGTCCATCAGTGTCAGGAGAATTTATATAATAATTGACACAAATTCTTACTTAATAGTGTTATTTTAGTGTCATTTTTACTACTAGAGCTTCGAAATTAATTGATATTTAATTGTTTTCAGTTTCGTATACCATACAAGTTTGTTTACATTTTTCTTTTTACTTTCTGCTTAATTCCTTATAACTACGCTTTCTTACAGTGAAATATGTCTTATTCAATGAATACAAGAACTATGAGTATTAAAAACATACAATTCGACGGATCTTTACACTGAGAAAAATGAAAATTTAAAATAAAACAAATCTGTTTATTTTCTGAACCAGTAAATGGAAACTCTTCCGACATAGATTGCTACAAATCATTGGTTCATAAGTTGTGAAACAAATGTATTATTATTATTATTATTATTATTATTATTATTATTATTATTATTATTATTATTATTATTATTATTATTATTATTATTATTATTAATAATAATAATAATAATAATAATAAATTTAAACGAACGAATGGTTTTGGTTCAAAGTGTCTTTAATGAGTTAACAGTTTAAACTTCATTTGAAAAAGAAATCTGAACTAAGATTGGGTAGCTCAGTTAAGTTTAATAAGCAGTTGGATGTTTGTACCAACATGTAGTGAAATTTAAACAAACCAGTCGTTCATAATAGTTTAACTTTGTTTAAAAATAACCTAATCTGAGTTAAATTGGAGAATAGAGTGTTCTGAATAGCTAATGTTTGGACCAAATTTGACTAAGTTCGAAATTAAATAAATTAAGGTCTATATTGTGGTAAAGCTTCGTGATAATATGCCAAATATTATAGCTACGCCAAATTTATGAAACAGCTATAATCATGAAACAGCTAAAATTATTTGCAGTTTCTTATGTTCCCATATAACATACACGTGCAAACCTTTTTTTAAAAGACAAATTTAATATTTAATATACTAAATAACTATAATATTTTAATCAAGCGTTAAATTTATCTTACTTTCCGTAATCAATTGTAGTTGCGCAAAAACACAGATCTATTTGCTTGCAATGGGAAGTACCAGTGACGGCAATTGGGTATGAACACTAAAAAGGGGGACAAAACACTACTAATAGTAAGGGGCATGTAATTAGGTTATAGTGTAAAGCCAAAAGAGTGGGGGCAGCAATTACCTTCACGCCCCTAGTCGCCGATGGACAGCACATTTGTTAATAATATTCCTAATTTAAGTGAATTTTAAGACTTTGTTGAGGAATAATTTTAGTAGTATTTAATTAGATCTATACGCTTTTATTTGAATCACTTCCCTTCAGATTTACAATTAGTTTCATTATATTTTCATTAACTGTTAATCATCCAACGATGCGTTCAAACGTAGAATATTCACTAATAGTCATTACATTGGCCAACAACTTAAATTAATTTGTTTACAATTAACTAAATTATTTAAAAAAAACACCAAATTTCTTATATTTAATTTGAACATGTGGTTTGGTCCAGTCATTTGAATCAATCATTTTTTAATTTAAAAGTTGGTTTACATCGATCAAAAGTGTCTGCTTACTGTGTCAACAGCTTTTCAATAGACCTTACATTGAATGCTGTGAATTTCTTATATCTTATACACTAACATGAGAGGCGGACATAGGGCATATTGTGAAATTATATACTCTGAAAAAAATTATGTGGCGTACTTAAAAACGAAGGTTACATGTGTAAATCACGTAGTTTTAGGACTTAACGTGCAGCAAATGTATAACTGAAAAAAGTACATTTTATACATACTTTCCGCATACATGTTTCGAATAAACGTACTTTCTGTACGAACGAAAGACCTGTATATAAGTGGTCAGGATCTCACATACAGATATACGCATGTAACATACAACTGGCGTATGTAACATACGTATACGTATGTGATATATGGAAGACTGTTAGATGTCATACATCCTGCAACGGCATGATGTAACATCTGAGCGGGGAAAGTCTGTAGCATATGGATAACGTATGTTCCGTGCAGGTTTCTGTAGTAAACATAATGATTCTGTATATTTGTACAATATACCGCTGTCCGGATAACGGACTTTTCTCAGTGTATTAATTAATAAGAATTTGCGTCCGGTGAAGGAGAATATTAAAAGTTCGAAAAATTACATATATATATTACTCATTATTGTATTATATATATTACAATAATGAGGAATATCACAGTCGAATCGATAAGTGTTAGTAAACAATACAAATGTTTAGAAGGTGGATGAAAAACAGAGCTGTAGCTGGAGATTTCGGCGCCAGGGGCGAAGTAGAATTCGGCGCCCCTCACTCACCTTATCAAGCTTCCTTCCTTTATTTATTTACAAATAAGAGAAACAGCTGTTCTTGTTATGCTACGTTGAATTTTTATCATGCTGCTTGCACAGACTATTGCAACAACTGAAAGTGATCATTCTCTATTCTTTTACAAATAAAAGCTGTTTTCAAGAGGCTTATTTTGGACTTTTTGTTAAACTTACAAAACTGCCTTTGCTGTACACAAATCAACTTTGAGAAAAGTTATAAAAATTTACAACTTTTTATGTTTCATACTGTATATAAGAAATGAAATTTTAATACAAACTATGTGATTTAAAAATGTTCGAAATGGGTAACAGCATCAATTTTCAGTAATAATTGTAAACTTTTGTTAATTTTATTCTGTATATGACCACATAAAGAATATTTTAATTTTGATCGTCTTACGGTCAAAAATATTTTGTGAAATGTAACGGAAACTCTGAAGAGACAGTATTTGTGAATTTCTTAATATTGATCGATGGAGGTAAAGAATATGTTTAATGTTCGTACTTGAAATCCAAAATGTAGTTTGGCTACTACATACACTATGTGATCAAAAGTATCCGGACACCCAAAAACATACGTTTTTCATATTAGGTACAGTGTGCTGCCACCTACTGCCAGGTACTCATTATCAGCGACCTCAGTAGTCATTAGACATCGCGAGAAAGGAGAATGGAGCGCTCCGCGGAACTCACGGACTTCGAACGTGGTCAGGTGATTGGGTGTCACTTGTGTCAGAAGTCGGTACGCGAGATTACCACACTCCTAAACATCACTAGGTCCACTGTGTCAGATGTGATAGTGAAGTAGAAACATGAAGGGACACGTACAGCACAAAAGCGTACAGGCCACCTCGTCTGTTGACTGACAGAGACCGTCGACTGTTGAAGAGAGTCGTAAAGTGTAATAGACAGACATCTATCCAGACCATCACACAGGAATTCCAAACTGCATCAGGATCCACTCCAAGTACTATGACAGTTAGGCGTGAGTTGAGAAAACTTGGATTTCATGGTCAAGTGGCTGCTCATAAGCCACACATCACGCAAGTAAATACCTCGCTTGGTGTAAGGAGCGTAAACATTGGACGATTGAACAGTGGAAAAACGTTGTATGAAGTGACGAATCACGGTACACAATGTGGCCATCCGATGGCAAGGTGTAGGTATGGCGAATGCCCGGTAAACGTCATCTGTCAGCACGTGTAGTGCCAACAGTAAAATTCGGAGGTGATGATGTTATTGAATGGTTGTTTTTTTTTCTTGGATTGGGCTTGCACCCCTTGTTGTTTTGCGTGGCACTCTCACAGCGCAAACTTACATTGATGTTTTAAGCATCTTCTTGCTTCCCACTGTTGAAGAGCAATTCGGGGATGGCGATTGCATCTTTCAACACGATCGAGCACCTGTTCATACTGCATGGCCTGTGGCGGAGTGGTTACACAACCACAACATCCCTGTGATGGACTGGCCTGCACAGAGTCCTGACTTGAATCCTATAGAAAACCTTTGGGAGTTTTGGAACGCCGACTGTGCCAGGCCTCACCAATCTACATCGATACCTCTCCTCAGTTCAGTACTCCGTGAAGAATGGGCTGCCATTCCCCAAGAAACCTTCCTGCACTGATTGAAAGTATGACTGCAAGGGTGGAAGCTGTTATCAAGGCTAAGGGTGGGCCAACACTATATTGAATTCCAGCAGTACCGATGGAGGACGCCACGAACTTCTAAGTCATTTTCAGCCGGGTGTCCGGATACTTTTGATCACATAGTGTATGTTTAAAATTATAGTACTTACTTAATTTCTTAATGACTGAAAATTCTGAATTTAAGGTTACTTTTATTAATAAAAATATTAAAATACACACACACACACACATATATATATATATATATATATATATATATATATATAATGTGTGTGTGTGTGTATTTTGTATGTATGTAGATAAATAAAAAAAATATCACACAATAGATAGGTAAGCACAAAAAAGAATCCTGGCGATACAAGTAGTTAATGGAGAAATGATCCCAATAAGTTTCTTTAAATTGGAAGCATTTCATATGTCAATGAAATAATAATAATAATAAAAAGAAAATACTGGTAGCGATCAGTCTTTGAAAAAGACGAAATTCGTGGAGTAAAGTTCTGACCCATTAAGCCCCTATTCTACAACTGTTTCAAATTCAAGAACGTTATTATTTTCCTTGTTTACCTTCATTTTTAATATTCCCGCGCAAACAACAACTTGTGTGTCTCTTCACTCCTTTCATTTTTCATACTTTTATTCTTACCGTCATGATTAAAACGATTGGTTAGAAAAACGTGATTAACTAACCAAACTCATCATCATCAAAATGCCGAATACGAACGTATTTAAGACTGTGACCGTTTCTGATTTTGAAAATGCTCTTGTTTACACTGTAAGTCATGACTTGGCAGCATGCATGTCACATCGTCATTAAGAAATCATATATAATATATTTTTTTTAAGTAATAAGTAAAAACTTGTTCTCTTATTGAAACATTTGGATTGCGGGCGTAGCGAGCAAGAAAATTTTTAACAAATCTATTTTCATTTCCAATACTTTCCTTTCTTCTTGCTTCTTCGGCACCCTCTTGCTATCAGCGCCCGTGGCAACCGCCCCGCTGCCCCCCCAACTTAGCTACGACTCTGATGAGAACTATTCTAAATATAAAGCAATCTACTCTACAGTTGCTAAATGGATAAGGGATAACACAAGCACTTATATATTTAAAAATTAGTTATATTTAAGGTAAAGTATTTTTTATTTTAAAAATATATTTTAACTTCCAAAAACTTCTTATTATGAGCAAATGCACTATCCAATGTAATGTAGCATGGTGCATTAATATCGTCACTGTTAGAACAAATGCTATGCTTCAAAGATTGTGAAAGAAAACAGGAGAGTGAATTAGTTGCCGCATTTCATATTAGTAAAGTACAACAATACAATTGATATTGTTTTCATTTTGTTATGTTACATCCCAGATTAAGTGTTAATTCGTTTTCTAAATATAAAGTTTTAATTATTCTAGATATTCTTTGTAACTTTTAAATAGCTTGTCAAGTCACACTTCGAAATTAAAACTTGGTTTGTTTGTACTTGGAGACGGTTGACTTTCCTTCTTTTTGTTGACCCTTTCATTAAGGACTAGATTCTACAAGAGCAGCAGATGTGCTGAGCATATATTACCCAATAGCAGTGCACGAATTAGGTTGTGTATATTTGAAGGGGGATAAAATAGTTCCTAACAGGAGATAGTTGATTGCTTTGTGAGGGACTAATGTTTCAATTTGTTGCTTTTGGAAGGGATTAAAACAAAATAGAAGGAAATTCCGTCCCGGGATTCGCACCCTGCCCTAAAGGCATGAGTAGCACAAGCTGGATGGTAGGCCCTGGTTCCATGAGATATGTTACGCCACAGAGGGTAGATTTATTTATTTATTTATTCGAGAAATCTAACAAATTTAGTGAGAAAATTTATTAAATTGAATTACTGCTTTCGCAAAATCATGGATTTAGCTTTTGTTTTTTCTTTCTTTCTTTTTTTTTTAAAAATCTGTCTGATTTAACATTGTTAAAACATTCTGTGGGAATTTTCACATTCTGATACTATGAAAAGAAATAAAAAGTACTCCTACATTGAATATCACTTGCTAGTCCAAATGTTTCTATTGTTTTGTTCTTTCTTTTTATTCGTTTCCTTAATAGCATAATGTTTATAGGACCTGCATTTAAAACATAGATCTGTCCTGTTCGAACAACTTGAGCAAACTGGAAAACGACCGCGTGCTGAAACAACAGGCAAAAGGAAGAGCGAAAACTGACCGCTTCTTTTTCTTCTTGCTTTCTTTTTTTTTAAAAAATCTGTCTGATTTAACATTGTTAAAACATTCTGTGGGAATTTTCACATTCTGATACTATGAAAAGAAATAAAAAGTACTCCTACATTGAATATCACTTGCTAGTCCAAATGTTTCTATTGTTTTGTTCTTTCTTTTTATTCGTTTCCTTAATAGCATAATGTTTATAGGACCTGCATTTAAAACATAGATCTGTCCTGTTCGAACAACTTGAGCAAACTGGAAAACGACCGCGTGCTGAAACAACAGGCAAAAGGAAGAGCGAAAACTGACCGCTTCTTTTTCTTCTTGCTTTCTTTTTTTTTAAAAAATCTGTCTGATTTAACATTGTTAAAACATTCTGTGGGAATTTTCACATTCTGATACTATGAAAAGAAATAAAAAGTACTCCTACATTGAATATCACTTGCTAGTCCAAATGTTTCTATTGTTTTGTTCTTTCTTTTTATTCGTTTCCTTAATAGCATAATGTTTATAGGACCTGCATTTAAAACATAGATCTGTCCTGTTCGAACAACTTGAGCAAACTGGAAAACGACCGCGTGCTGAAACAACAGGCAAAAGGAAGAGCGAAAACTGACCGCTTCTTTTTCTTCTTGTTTTACGCGCCTATTTTTACGCTAGGTGTATGGGCCAACTTACGGACCGAAATTTACGACATCATTTTACAGACCGAAAATGCGCGCTGAAAATACGCTAGTGTATGTTGGCCTTTAGAAAGGTTGGTTAGAGGGAAGCAAACTGGGCCCCATCTTTTTTCGCTTAATTCTTGTAGTATGTGACGAGACAAACACGACGGTATCAAAATTACCGAAACTGCACCGGCGGAACATGGGTAATTTGGGTAATTTTGTTGTAAAATGATGGGGAGGAAGCAAACTGCGCCCCATGTTTCTTCGCTTGATTCAAGTAGTATGTGACGAGAGAAACACGACGGTACCAAAATTATCCAAATTGCACCGGAGGAACATGGGCAATTTGGGTAATTTTGTAGCTCGGTATGGAAAATGAAGGGGAGGGAGCAAACTGGGCTTTATCGTTTTTCGCTTGATTCTTGTAGTATGTGACGAGACAAACCCGACGGTATCAAAATTATCGAAATTGCACCGGGGGAACATGGGTAATTTGGGTAACTTTGGGTATGGAAAATGAAGGGGAGGGAGCAAACTGGGCCCCATGTCTTTTGGCTTGATTCTTGTAGTATGTGAGGAGAAAACACGACGGTACCAAAATTATCGAAATTGCACACAGGGAACATGAGTAATCTGGGTAATTTTCTTGTGAAATGAAGGGGAGGGAGCAAACTGGGCCTCATGATTTTTTGCTTAATTCAAATAGTATGTGACGGGAGAAACACGACGGTACCAAAATTATCGAAATTTCACCGGGGGAACATGGGTAATTTGGGTAATTTTGTTGTAAAATGAAGGGGAGAGAGCAAACTGGGCCCCATGTTTTTTGGCTTGATTCTTGTAGTATGTGACGAGACAAACTAGACGGTACCAAAATTATCGAAATTGCACCGGGGGAAAATGGGTAATTTGGGTAATTTTGTAGCTCGGTATGGAAAATGAAGGGGAGGGAGCAAACTGGGCCCCATGTTTTTTTCCCTTGATTCTTGCACTATGTGACGATACAAACTAGACGGTATCAAAATTATCGAAATTGCACCGGGGGAACATGGGTTATTTGGGTAATTTTGTAGCTAGGTATGGAAAAGGAAGGGGTGGGAGCAAACTGGGCCCCATCTTTTTTTCTTGATTCTTGTAGTACGTGACGAGACAAACTCGACGGTATCAGAATTATCAAATTGCACCGGGGGAACATGGGTTATTTGGGTAATTTTGTAGCTAGGTATGGAAAAGGAAGAGGTGGGAGCAAACTGGACCCCATGTTTTTTCGCTTGATGCTTGTAGTATGTGACGAGACAAACACGACGGTACCAAAATTATCGAAATTGCACCGGCGAAACATGGGTAATTTGGGTAATTTTCTTGTAAAATGAAGGCGAGGGAGCAAACTGGGCCTCATTGCCTTTTGCTTAATTAAAATAGTATGTGACGAGAGAAACACGACGGTACCAAAATTATCGAAATTGCACCGGGGGAACATTGCTAATTTTGTTGTAAAATGAAGGGATGGAGCAAACCGGGCCCCATGTTTTTCGCTTGATGCTTGTAGTATGTGACGAGACAAACACCACGGTGCCAAAAGTATCGAAATTGCACCGGGGGTACATGGGTAATTTGGGTAACTTTTAGCCCGGTATGGAAAATGAAGCGGAGGGAGCAAACAGGGGGCCCATTTTTTCTCGTTTGATTCTTGTAGTATGTGACGAGACAAACACGACTGTATCAAAATTACCGAAATTGCACAGGGGGAACATGGGTAATTTAGGTAATTTTGTAGCTAGGTATGGAAAATGAAGGGGAGAGAGGAAACTGGGCCCCATGTGTTTTTGCTTGATTCTTGTAGTATGTGAAGAGACAAACTTGACGGTATCACAATTATCGAAATTGCACCGGGGAACATGGGTAATTTGGATAATTTTGTTGTAAAATGAAGGGGAGGGAGCAAACTGTGCCCCATGTTTTTCGGCTTGATTCTTGTAGTATGTGACGAGACAAACACGACGGTACCAAAATTATCGAAATTGCACCGAGGGAACATGAGTAATTTGGGTAATTTTCTTGTAAAATGAAGGGGAGGGAGCAAACTGGGCCTCATGATTTTTTGCTTAATTCAAATAGAATGTGACGAGAGAAACACGACGGTACCAAAATTATCGAAATTGCAAAGGGGGAACATGGGTAATTTTGGTAATTTTGTAGCGTGGTATGGACAATGAAGGGGAGAGAGGAAACTAGGCCCCATGTGTTTTTGCTTGATTCTTGTAGTATGTGACGAGACAAACTCGACGGTATCAAAATTATCGAAATTGCACCGGGGATCATGGGTAATTTGGGTAATTTTGTTGTAAAATGAAGGGGAGGGAGCAAAGTGGGCCCCATGTTTTTTGGCTTGATTCTTGTAGTATGTGACGAGAGAAACTAGACAGTACCAAAATTATCGAAATTGCACCGGGGGAACATGGGTAATTTGGGTAATTTTGTAGCTCGGTATGGAAAATGAAGGGGAGGGAGCTAACTGGGCCACATGTTATTCCCTTGATTCTTGTAGTATGTGACGATACAAACTAGACGGTATCAAAATTATCGAAATTGCACCGGGGGAACATGGGTTATTTGGGTAATTTTGTACCTAGGTATGGAAAAGGAAGGGGTGGGAGCAAACTGGGCCCCATCTTTTTTCGCTTGATTCTTGTAGTATGAGACGAGACAAACTCGACGGTATCAAAATTATCGAAATTGCACCGGGGGAACATGGATAATTTGGGTAATTTTGTTGTGAAATGAAGAGGAGGGAGAAAACTGGGCCCTATGTTTTTTGGCTTGATTCTTGTAGTATGTGACGAAACAAACTAGACGTTACCAAAATTATCGAAATTGCACCGGGGGAACATGGGTAATATGGGTAATTTTTTAGCTAGGTATGGAAAATGAAGGGGAGGGAGCAAACTGGGCCCCATGTTTTTTCGCTTAATTCTTGTAGTATGTGACGAGACATACTAGACGGTACCAAAACTATCGTAATTGGACCGGCGGAACATGGGTAATTTGGGTAATTTTGTAGCTCGGTGTGGAAAATGAAGAGGAGGGAGCAAACTGGGTCGCATGTTTCTTCGCTTGATTCTTGTAGTATGTGACGATTCAAACACGACAGTACCAAAATTATCGAAATCGCACCGGAGGAACATGTTTAATTTTGTTGTAAAATGAAGGGGAGGGAGCAAACCGGGCCCTATGTTTTTTCGCTTGATGCTTGTAGTATGTGACGAGAGAATCACCACGGTGCCAAAATTATCGAAATTGCACCGGGGAACATGGGTAATTTGGGTAATTTTTAGCTCGGTATGGAAAATGAAGCGGAGGAAGCAAACTGGGGCCCATCTTTTTTCGTTTGATTCTTGTAGTATGTTACGATACAAACTCGACGGTATGAAAATTATCGAAATTGCACTGGGGGAACATGGGTAATTTGGGTAATTTTGTAGCTAGGTATGGAAAATGAAGGGATGGGAGCAAACTGGGTCCGGATTGTCGGTTCGGTCGGGTCAGCTCGGGTCGGGTTGTTGGGTCAATCGGGTCAGGTCGGGTCGCGTTGTCGTGTCGGATTATTCGGGTCGGGTCAATAGTGTCAGCTCGGGTCGGGTTATCGGGTCTGGTCTTGTTGGGTCAGTCGAGTGAGTTCACTTTGGTCAACTCAGTTTAGGATGAGCTTAAACTCGGCTGAAGTCGAAAGCTGCTGTTTTTCACTAGCTGGCTAATTAAAAATAGCCATTTTCTATTGATTTTATAGAAGCTATAAATCTGTTTTGAACACTTGCAGCTAGTGTTTTTATGGTAAATGCTTATTTTTGTACTTGTGTGTACTGTAATTTTTAAATAATGAAGATTGATTTTACCAATCGACTGTAATAGATCTAATAATGTCTACGCCAATATGGAGTCTGGATTTAGAACAAAACTAATAGTTGATTAAGCAAGGCGAAAAGAAAGATTGGATATGGACGACCAAGCCCAAGCAGGGCCGCGGTTGCTCAGTGGTAGAGAATCATCTCTGGTGCGTGGTGTCCATGGGTCGATCCCTGCTTGTGCTAAGGTGGCTTTGTGGTGGAGAAAAACCGTGTAGTGGGTTTTCTAGAGGTTCTCCTGTTTCCTCCCACTTTCTTCATTCCACCATTTTATTCATTTCTCATGGTCACCATATCCCTTAGCCTCGGTGCAGAATCGAGGGACCTTAAACTGAATATTTCATTTTATTTCACCAAGCCCAAGAACATCGATACAAGAATAAGATAAAGATTGGATATGCAAGACGAAGTGCATAGTAAGCTTGCTCTTGGCCCTGTTTTGGTGATCACTAAGTAGCGATGAGCATATTTTCTTGCTTTCCGTATAGTATGAAAGACCATAATCAAAATCACACTTGGTCTTCATTTGTACCGATGAGGCGAGCATTCTTGGCTCTTGTATAGAATGAAAGACCACCAAGACTACGAAATGCAGGACCAAGACTTGACTGTGCAAGACAAAGAATAGGACGCAGTATTGATGACGAAGACCCAGGGTGCGAATTGTTTGAATTTCATTTGTTGAGCCCGGGTTCGATTCCCGGCGGGAGCTCACGTGGTTCAGATTCCACGTTAATCAGTAGGTCCACGTCTCATATAGCCTCGTTGCTGAACGGGACGTTAAACTCAAAATCAACTCATTCATTTGTTGGGCTGAAAGTGATGAAATAAAATTAGTACTTTATAATTAATTATCATATTGTATTTTTAAATTTTAAATTACAAAATTCATATTATATATCTTCTTACTTGCAACTATATATACTGGAAAAACGTTTTAATTACCGAGAAAAAAATCAAAGTAGCGCGGCTCCCGAAATCATAAGAATCTATTTTGGAATGAAAGTTGAAGGGTTGGAAAAAATCACAGGTCTTGTCCTGTTTCCTCAACCCTTATCATTGCAGTTAAACGATTTCCTTTTGCCTCCGTGAAGAGACTCTTGCTACTGCTTTCCGAGAAGACTCCCTGCCGTCCGAGCAGGTGAGAACATTGAAATTGAATAAAAATTTCGTCACATAGAACTAAAGAAAGAAAAAATAAATCTCTCAGACGTCGGACATTGGTATCAATTATAAAAAGAAATAACCAAACCTCAAAATGCCAAATATTCATTAAGATGCATATACAAATCCCCCGCTTGATCTAGCTAGTGGTTAACATGTAAGACTTCGGTACACGTGGTTCGGGTTTAATTCCCAATGAGAGTGCATTTTGGCGTTTGGCCAGTGTCGTGACCATAGTGCTCTCAAACGGGTAGGGTCAACTCGGGTCGGGTCAATCGGGTCAGCTCGGGTCGCGTTGTCGGGTCGAATTATTCGGGTCGGGTCTATCGTGTCAGCTCGGGTCGGGTTATCGGGTCTGGTCGGGTTGGGTCAATCAGGTGAGTTCACTTTGGTCAACTGAGTTTAGGATGAGCTTAAACTCGGCTGAAGTCGAAAGCTGCTGTTTTTCACTAGCTGCCTAATTAAAAATAGCCATTTTCAGTGATTTTATAGAAGCCATAAATTTGTTTTGGACACTTGCAGCTAGTGTTTTTATGTTAAATGCTTATTTTTGTACTTGTGTGTACTTTAATTTATAAATGTGGAAGATTGATTTTACCAATCGACTGTAATATTAATATCTACGCCAATATGGAGTCTGGATTTAGAACAAAACTAAAAGTTGTTTAAGTAAGGCCAAAAGAAAGATTGGATATGGACGACCAAGCCCAAGCAGGGCCGCGGTGGCTCAGTGGTAGAGAATTCATCTCTGGTGCATGGTGTCCATGGTTCGATCCCTGCTTGTGCTAAGTTGGCTTTGTGGTGGAGAAAAACCGTGTAGTGGGTTTTCTAGAGGTTCTCCTGTTTCCTCCCACTTTCTTCATTCCACCATTTTATTCATTTCTCATGGTCACCATATCCCTTAGCCTCGGTGCAGAATCGAGGGACCTTAAACTGAATATTTCATTTTATTTCACCAAGCCCAAGAACATCGATACAAGAATAAGATAAAGATTGGATATGCAAGACGAAGTGCATAGTAAGCTTGCTCTTGGCCCTGCTTTGGTGATCACTAAGTAGCGATGAGCATATTTTCTTGCTTTCCGTATAGTATGAAAGACCATAATCAAAATCACACTTGGTCTTCATTTGTACCGATGAGGCGAGCATTCTTGGCTCTTGTATAGAATGAAAGACCACCAAGACTACGAAATGCAGGACCAAGACTTGACTGTGCAAGACAAAGAATAGGACGCAGTATTGATGACGAAGACCCAGGGTGCGAATTGTTTGAATTTCATTTGTTGAGCCCGGGTTCGATTCCCGGCGGGAGCTCACGTGGTTCGGATTCCACGTTAATCAGTAGGTCCACGTCTCATATAGCCTCTTTGCTGAACAGGACGTTAAACTCAAAATCAACTCATTCATTTGTTGGGCTGAAAGTGATGAAATAAAATTAGTACTTTATAATTAATTATCATATTGTATTTTTAAATTTTAAATTACAAAATTCATATTATATATCTTCTTACTTGCAATTATATATACTGGAAAAACGTTTTAATTACCGAGAAAAAAATCAAAGTAGCGCGGCTCCCGAAATCATAAGAATCTATTTTGGAATGAAAGTTGAAGGGTTGGAAAAAATCACAGGTCTTGTCCTGTTTCCTCAACCCTTATCATTGTAGTTAAACGGTTTCCTTTTGCCTCCGTGAAGAGACTCTTGCTACTGCCTTCCATGAGACTCCCTGCCGTCCGAGCAGGTGAGAACATTGAAATTGAATAAAAATTTCGTCTCATAGAACTAAAGAAAGAAAAAATAAATTTCTCCCACGTCGGACATTGGTATCCGTTATAAAAAGAAATAACCAAACCTCAAAATGCCAAATATTCATTAAGATGCATATACAAATCCCCCGCTTGATCTAGCTAGTGGTTAACATGTAAGACTTCGGTACACGTGGTCCGGGCTTAATTTCCAATGAGAGTGCATTTTGGCGTTCGGCCAGTGTCGTGACCATAGTGTTCTCAAACGGGTCGGGTCAATCGCGTCAACTCGGGTCGGGTTATCGGGTCAGGTCAATCGGATCGGATTACGGGTAGTATCACTCGGGTCGGGGCGGTCAAATCGGGTCACGGGTCGGGTTGAGTCGGTCTTCAATCCGACCCGACCCGAAACGTTAAGAGCACTAGTCAACATTCAGCTAGCGGCGTAGTAAATTCCTACGATGATCTCGGCGAGAAATGTTCGCGGATCCCTGGGCAAGAGAAGTTTGTAACGTCTCAAGCTCACTGCCTGTCGCCTATGTTAGTGGCCTAATATTACAAGAATAAATGATAAGTTTCTTTTAAGCCACCATTCTGTAATGTTTTATGTAAATAAATCCGAATTCATAATTGTTTGTATTTACATTCTTAATTCTTGAATCGACGGGTCTTTACAAAAGACAGTGTCAAATTGTATTTAGGTTTGTTGGTCTTATAGCGCGAGGCCCTGAGTCATCGCCCACCGTTTGCGACGTCACTGTCACAACAAAGGCATCACAACTATTAATTAATTAATTAATTAATTAATTAATAATAATAATAATAATAAATTATTTTCAAATTGTCATGTCTTGTTTAATATTAGAAGAAAGCACAAGTTTTTATTATTTCTGAAATAACCATTCTTTCTGTTGTTCGGATGCCAATCTTGTAAGATAAGATAAGATACAGAGCACTAACAATATGTATTATCTGCTATCGACACTGCCTCTCGCTCTCGATTACTTTCTGGTTTTGTCTCAAGCACTAAAATTTCCTAGCGCTTTAAACTGTTGGTTACTCTCAACAGGTACCTGTTCTCTGAAATAAACAAAACGACACTAGCGACATCAAGAAAAGGGAGCCAGCGCATGGTTGCGAAGTACTTACCTATCCCCCGCAGTTCAGTTGTACAGCGTAGCCGTAGCATTTGGAAAGTCGTGAATTCGATACCACAGACGACGGTTCATCCTGATTTAGGGTTTTCCAGGTTTGCCTACAGTCACACCAGGCAAATGCTGGGATGGCATTTTTGACACAAGCCCTGGCAGAAAACTCTCTTAATCCTTCCCCGTCACATACTACAGAATCAAACGAAAAAAAAGATGGGGCCCAGTTTGCTCCCTCCCCTTCATTTTACAACCAAAATACCCAAATTACCGACGTTCCCCCGGTGCAATTTCGATAATTTTGGTACCGTCGTGTTGACTCGACACATACTACAAGAATCAAGCGTAAAAACATGGGGTCCAGTTTCCTCTCCCCTTCATATTCCATACCGAGCTAAAAAAAATACCCAAATTACCCATTTCCCCCGGTGAAATTTCGATAATTTTGATACCGTCGAGTTTGTCTTGTCACGTACTACAAGAATCAAGCGAAAAAAGATGCGCCCCAGTTTGCTCCCTCCCCTTCATTTTCCATACCTAGCTACAAAATTAGCCAAATTACCCATGTTCCCCCGGCGCAAATTCAATAATTTTGGTACCGTCGTGTTTGTGTCGTCACATACTACAAAAATCAAGCCAAAAAACATGGGGCCCAGTTTGCTCCCTCCCCTTCATTTTACTACAAGATTACCCAAATTTCCCATGTTCCCTCGGTGCAATTTCGATAATTTTGGTACCGTCTAGTTTGTCTTGTCACTTACTACAAGAATCAAGCGAAAAAAGATGCGGCCCAGTTTGCTCGCTCCCCTTCATTTGCCATACCTAGCTAAAAAATTACCCAAATTACCCATGTTCCCCCTTTGCAATTTCGATAATTTTGGTACCGTCGTGTTTGTCTCGTCACATACTACAAGAATCAAGCCAAAAAACATGGGGCCCAGTTTGCCCCCTCCCCTTCATTTTACGACAAGATTACCCAAATTACCCATGTTCCCCCTGTGCAATTTCGATAATTTTGGCACCGTGGTATTTGTCTCGTCACATACTACAAGAATCAAGCCAAAAAACATGGGGCCCAGTTTGTCCCCTCCCCTTCATTTTACAACAAGATTACCCAAATTACCCATGTTCCCCCGGTGCAATTTCGATAATTTTGGTACCGTCTAGTTTGTCTTGTCACTTACTACAAGAATCAAGCGAAAAAAGATGCGGCCCAGTTTGCTCGCTCCCCTTCATTTGCCATACCTAGCTAAAAAATTACCCAAATTACCCATGTTCCCCCTTTGCAATTTCGATAATTTTGGTACCATCGTGTTTGTCTCGTCACATACTACAAGAATCAAGCCAAAAAACATGGAGCCCAGTTTGCCCCCTCCCCTTCATTTTACAACAAGATTACCCAAATTACCCATGTTCCCCCTGTGCAATTTCGATAATTTTGGCACCGTGGTATTTGTCTCGTCACATACTACAAGAATCAAGCCAAAAAACATGGAGCCCAGTTTGTTCCCTCCCCTTCATTTTACTACAAGATTACCCAAATTACCCATGTTCCCCCGGTGCAATTTCGATAATTTTGGTACCGTCTAGTTTGTCTTGTCACTTACTACAAGAATCAAGCGAAAAAAGATGCGGCCCAGTTTGCTCGCTCCCCTTCATTTGCCATACCTAGCTAAAAAATTACCCAAATTACCCACGTTCCCCCTTTGCAATTTCGATAATTTTGGTACCGTCGTGTTTGTCTCGTCACATACTACAAGAATCAAGCCAAAAAACATGGGGCCCAGTTTGCCCCCTCCCCTTCATTTTACAACAAGATTACCCAAATTACCCATGTTCCCCCTGTGCAATTTCGATAATTTTGGCACCGTGGTATTTGTCTCGTCACATACTACAAGAATCAAGCCAAAAAACATGGGGCCCAGTTTGTCCTCTCCCCTTCATTTTACAACAAGATTACCCAAATTACCCATGTTCCCCCGGTGCAATTTCGATAATTTTGGTACCGTCTAGTTTGTCTTGTCACTTACTACAAGAATCAAGCGAAAAAAGATGCGGCCCAGTTTGCTCGCTCCCCTTCATTTGCCATACCTAGCTAAAAAATTAACCAAATTACACATGTTCCCCCTTTGCAATTGCGATAATTTTGGTACCGTCGTGTTTGTCTCGTCACATACTACAAGAATCAAGCCAAAAAACATGGGGCCCAGTTTGTCCCCTCCCCTTCATTTTACAACAAAATTACCCAAATTACCCATGTTCCCCCGGTGCAATTTCGATAATTTTGGTACCGTCGTGTTTGTCTCGTCACATACTACAAGAATCAAGCGAAAAAAGATGGGCCCAGTTTGCTCCCTCCCCTTCATTTTCCAAACTAAGCTACAAAATTACCCAAATTACCCATGTTTCCCCGGTGCAATTTCGATAATTTTGGTACCGTCGTGTTTGTCTCGTCACATACTACAAGAATCAAGCCAAAAAACATGGGGCCCAGTTTGCCCCCTCCCCTTCATTTTACAACAAGATTACCCAAATTACCCATGTTCCCCCTGTGCAATTTCGATAATTTTGGCACCGTGGTATTTGTCTCGTCACATACTACAAGAATCAAGCCAAAAAACATGGGGCCCAGTTTGTCCCCTCCCCTTCATTTTACAACAAGATTACCCAAATTACCCATGTTCCCCCGGTGCAATTTCGATAATTTTGGCACCGTGATGTTTGTCTCTTCACATACTACAAGAATCAAGCGAAAAAAAAACATGGGGCCCGGTTTGCTTCCCTCTAACCGAAAGGTTTAATAAATAATATTTATGCTGTTCTGATAATATTGATTGTTGCTATAAATACTGTACTTCAAACCGGGGTACAGAAACAAACATTCAAAACTTACAAAATGAGAAACGCAATGTCTGTGCACAATGATATCAACTTAAGGACTAATATAGCGGAACGATATAGAAAAGCCATTGCCAAGCCGCATAGGTCTCATAGAACCAACGCAAGAAAATTTTATTTTTTCCAGGAACCATTGCCGATATTACAAAATTATATCAATAGATTAACATTTCAGTGAAAATCACATGTTACTGCATCAATGGCGCACTAACAAATAAATTTTCGCCGACAGTTAACGTGCTGAAACTGTGAAGCGATTGGGGGTTGGAATGATCATAATTTGTTTCATAGTTAAAATACTAGATATGCAAAATTGCTTAATATGAGGATTTATTAGATTGATACACGGTACATCGTAATATGAGATACATTAATACCTAGGTACATTGTGCGACCAGTATATAGCTTCACATATTAATGTGTGGAATTTATTAGAGATAAATTTTAGTTAACCCGTACTATTCCTCGACGCAGTGCCCTGACACTATGACATGATAAGCTTCCTTACTTAGCCATTTTATTCTATTTTCTAGTCGAAATAATTTGTGGTTAAGCGGTTAGCGTACGCGCCTTTGGCGTGGGAAACCCAGGTTCGATACGCGGTGGGAGCTCATGTCGTTCGGATTCCACGTTAATCAGTAGGTCCCGTCTCATATAGCCTCGCTGCTGAAAGGGGCGTTAAACTCAAAATGAACTCAAACTGAGCTCTGTTTTCCCGTTCCTCCACTGTCAGAATACTATCTGAACTACTTCCTTATTCATTATAATGCTTCCAACTAATAAACTGAATTTACTTGATGTCTTTAAGCAATATTAGTGCAGCCTATACTATGCTACGATTAACCTAAGGAGTGTATCGAAAAGTAGTTAGCAACATTGGGGGTGTCGGTGTGCACTTGCGAGGCTGCATAGACGACAAAAACTGGAAGCACCTGGTCAGTTGAAGTCTTGTAAACGGATAATTGCGTGCCTATTGCTGTGTTCCGAGTTGAATGGGACATGTCGCGTGTGAAATGGAAAGTGAAGTGGGAAATCCTGCACAATTGTTGCATCGTCAAAGGCATAACATACAATCAGATAGGAAAAAAGTGTGGGGTTCATCATGCAACTCTGAAATCGGTCATTGAGAAATTCGATGAACATTACAGCTTTGAAGATATGCCGAGATCCGGGCGGAAAAAGGGTCCGAGAAAGCCTGGATTCGACCGTGAAGTTGTGCGGTTGATACACCAAAATCCATCAATGTCTGTGCGGGATTTGGCTACCAAAGCGAGAACGTCCATAGGAATGATTCAGCGTATCAAGGCCAGACATAATTTAAAGACCAATAAGAAGCAAAAACGTGCGAAACAAGCACCAAAGCAGAGACAAACGACACAAACAAGAGCCCGCAAGCTGTATGACAACATCGTAAAGTCACCAGAGCGATGTGTGTTGATGGACGATGAAACGTACTTAAAAGAGGACTCAAAAACACTTCCGGGACCCCAATACTATACTGCACGCAATGCTGGGGATGTATGTGCTGCACAGAGGTACGTTGACGTGGAAAAATTTGGGAAAAAGTACTGGTATAGCAGGCAATCTGCTTCTGTGGTTTGCGCTCCCGTACTTTTTATGCAGAATCCACCATAAACGCAGAAGTATACCGAAAGGAATGTCTACAAAAAAGACTGCTGCCATTGTATAAAAGGCATGCAATTCCCCCTTGTTTTGGCCCGACTTAGCAACAGCACAATATGCAAAGACGACAGTACGGTGGCTCAATGAACAGAACATCGAGTTTGTAGGTAAACACATTAATCCACCAAACTGCCCACAACTCCGTCCAATCGAAAGATATAGGGCAATTGTCAAACGCAACTTCCGAAGGAATGATAAACCAGTGCGCAACATGACGGACTTCAAGAGAAACTGGGCTGCAGCATCGAGGAAATGTACCGTCAAGACTGTGCAACAGTTAATGGCTGGAATTAAACAGAAACTACGTTCATATGTACGACGGGACATGTAAGTTGTATTTTCTTTGTCATGTAGATATATAGAGGTTCTCTATTAATAAAAATGTGGGTTTCTTCACTTCTTATCTTTTCTTCTGACTTTCTTCACAAATGCAATGTTGCTAACTACTTTTCGATACACTCCTTAGAACATTGTCTCCCAGAATTTTAAACACCAAGATCCCTTATCGCTAGCCCTATATAACCCCAGGTTCTTTAATAACTACAATAATATAACGTATAAAAAGCACTTTAACGGTAACAACACACGATGTCTGCGACCCCTGAACATACACGGTGCTTCAGTTGAAAATGACTGACAGAAAAAGATACTTGCAGTTTCCGGACAAAGAATACACCACAAATTTCACATTTTGAGCGTCAATACTTATTCTCCATTGCTCTATTACACAGTATTTACTCGACTGATATATATCGGAACTATAGTTCTTCATTCATAGTTTGGGCACAGTGGCTCAATGATAGGGAACTCAATTCTAGTGCGAGGGCTCTCTCATTCGATCTCATAAGGTAAAAGTTGTGGTGTGTTATATCATGTCCTCGGGGGTGAGTTTCCTCAGGGTTTTTTACGTTTGTGCTACATTGTTATTACATGAATTTGTTTTGTTATAAATAAATTTAATTTATCCTCCGTTCGTATTAGTCTAAAAGGCATAACACTGAGACGTTTAAAATTAAGTTGTATTTGAATTCTTTCTCAGAGAGTTAATTCTACACTGGGACTAAGTAGATCAATCAAGCATGTGTGTTTATTTCTTTCTAACAGTATTCTTCTAATTTGTATGATGTTATGTAAGTTCTTTTGTTAAAACATTGTACTTCTTGTTGTTTGTTTTAGTCATTCAATGTTTGATAAAATATCAGAGGAATCCTCCAGTTTCTTCGAGGAACCCTTGTACACTCGAAGACATATATATATATATACAGTATGGCGCTAAATTCGTTGTACAAAAGCAGAGGAGTGATTCCTGAGGGCAAAACAAACAAGAAAGTTCCAATAAACATAGGACAAAAACCTCATAGTTTACGTGTTATAGGCTGCCGAAAACATGAAAAATTAATTTTAAAGATTCATAGCTCCAAAACTGTGGGACCTAACTTGGTCGACTCAAGACTTAACTTAGGAACTAGTATGTGCTATATCCCAAAATACAAGTTTTAGAATCCTAAGGTACTCACGCAATAATTTTTATGGAGGTAGTTGGAGAGTACTTTATACCATAAACCCGTAGTCAAACCTGTATATACATATATATATATATATATATATATATATATATATATATATATTCCCTTTGGCTAAAACAACATACATATTTGAAATTCATGTGTATTTTGTTCACTTACTGCAATGTTTTTTCCATATATATATATATATCTATAGGATTATTGTACCTCAAAAGATAAAAGTAGTAATTAATTGATTAAAAGTCATAGAACACTGAAGGACTTAACAAATTTAAAATATTTAGACTTTTGATCATTTTATAATATTTGCACAAGAAGGGGAGAAAAGGGTGGGATTACAATTATTAGAAGGTTATTGCAAATGGTTGAACCTATTTCATAAATTCAATCTAGCTTTAGTATTGGACATGATGTCACAAAACTTTGCAAACATATTGAAAAACTCAAGAAGGTTTTTAGTTGAATATTATAAGTGTTCTTTATTTGTCCCCTTAGCAATTTTGCAAATATGAAGTCGATAACTAAGTTCTTGTACTCGATGCAACATGTCCCTATCAAATCATTGGAAAACACTGATAATGTGAGCCTTCAGCTACAGAAGAATCCTCAAGCTTTAAACTGTGAACATATTAGCCGAATGGACATGCAGTTGGTGGATCTTTGTTGAACTTCGGTCGGAAGTATCATTGTATTGTAATGACAGATTGATGCGCGTGAAACTTGAACACATCATAAACTTTCTGTGTACTTGTGAATAAATACTCATTGCTGCCCTCTCGTGGCAGAAATCAGAAGCGAACATGCAATACAGGAAACTTTTTGAATTTTTCAATACATCTGCAAAGTTTTGTAACAATATGTTCAACAATAGACCTACACTGAATTTATGAAATCAAGTCAATAATTGATAATAACTCTGTATAATAAGATGCCCATATCTGAATATCTGTTAACATTAGATACGTGGAATTCGGTATTTGGGCTTCTCATCTAAATTAATTACTGCATGTTTCAGCGGTTTATTTTTTCATATTTGATCCAAAAAAAGAAGAAAAGAGAATGGATAGAGAAAAGGTGGGGTATTACAATGATCTTAATAAGATTTCATAGTTCGAAACTTCTCAAGATATCGGACAAAATTTCGTACCTGAACTTCTCATTTAAAATAATAAGACGCGTGTTTCAGCCAGGCCGGTATCCAGCCCCAAAATGTAGGGGGACTCGGCTGAAGTTAGGGAAGGTTCGATCCAACGATATTATAGTTAATCACCATATTATAGTTCATTTGCAAGCCTACAGTGGAAAGCAGGGGGGACAGCAAACATTTATTGGGCGCCCCCCCCAGACACCCCTGGATACGGACCTGGTTTCAGCGTCATCTGATGTTAACCTATAAGAGAAGAAAAAGAGGTGGGCGAAAAAAAGGGTGAGATTATAACTATTATAATAAGACTTAATATCTCAGAATCTCTTAACGTTAAAGATAAGAAATTTTGTATTTAGACTTTTTATTTAAAATAATTTAATAAGTGTTTAAGCGCTTTTCATATTTATCCTAGAAGAGAAGAAAAGATCTGGGAAGAAAGAGGGTGGGACTTGGAATTATTATAAAATTTCTATATATCGGCATCCTTTAAGGTTAGAGACATGAATTTTAGTGTTTAGATTTTTCATTTAAAATAATTAAATACTAACTCCCATGTTTCTTGATACTTCATCTAAAAGGGAAGAAAAAGGATTGGGGTAGTTCAATATAAGATGCCCATTAGGGTGTATCGATAAAACTTCTTTTCGAAATATTAAGGTGGGTAGTGCGGAAAGTTGGTAATTTGTTAGTGAAAAGGTGTTTGACTTTTTCAAAATTTTGGAGTTTTGGTTGTGTATCGACTTTGAAGTTTTGATAGTGATTTGGTTATGAAATACGCGCATCACAAAAATGTCATTATTTGGCTATTTTATGTACTGTACCTTTTTCTGCATTATGGTCATTTTTGTTTAGTGTTTTATTTTTGTTTTATTTATGATAAATATATTAAATTCGTTTCTCAGGGGTGGATTCGTACACTCTTTACTTATGCTTTTGGTAAAAAATTGTCAATTTCTGGCTAAAAATGCATTTTCTCTTGATGTTTTCCAATTGGTTTTGACTTTTGAATTTTATTCGAAAATTTTCTGATATAAAAGACTAAATAAAACAGTTTACTTTCCAATTGCTAACAGTTTCTCAATTTCTGTCCAGCGGTTCGCTTATTTTCATAGTTTATTATGCTTTGAAATAACCTAGAGCTCACCATGAGGAAGTGGCAGAACTACGAGGTATATCCACCCACAACTAATTATGTTAGAATACGTGATATTACTAAGGGGCAGGCCAAGATTTTCTTCTGGTTTTCTCCTTGGAATTATTTAGTCATTTTTTTCTCGAAATGTCGGCGTAAGTCTTTTACATTCCATTTTTTCTTTGATGTTGCGTTGATGACGAAAACGGAAGAAGCATTCTCTGTGATGATTTACACAAGTCACTTGGATGTGACATTAAATGTCTTGAATTTTCGCTATTTTTGTTAAATATAGGCATCTATTTTTTCATTTGTAATATTATTGTTGAACGGAGGTTTGTTGAGGGAACATGAAGCCCAATCATGCATGTCATAGTATTGTTTCCCATTAAAATTGACGTTTGATATAACAAAAGTACGAAATCTATAGCCTTTTTTCAATAATCTTGCTTTCTTATTGGCCGGTTATTAAAGCCAACCAGAGATTTTCAGGATAGGCGAACAATGCGTTTTGTTGAATGATCTTGTCAATCAGATCTCTCAAATTCTGTGGGAGACCGGGACAAGTGGATCATATTCCAGAAGTGTCGTGCTCCGTTATTTATCGACGACTTCTCCTTGAAACCAAACCTCATCACTGCGAATATCTTCATTACTTACTTCTAAATAAGTTCCAGTTGTTCAGGGTGGTCGTGGCGTAGTTACGTAAGCCGCAGCACTCAGCACCGTCGTTAACCATCGCGACGGGACAAGTAGTCCAAGCATTTTCTCCGCTAGACTGACCATACAAACACCGCTTGAACAGCTGAATAGATATCCAAAAGATATTGTTAGTGCGTGCTTGAATCTGTTGTAAAAAGTCCAGTCGTGTTGAATAACTACTACGTGCAGAATGTTGCGGCTATATGTAAGTACTTCATATCCCGCTGAGAACTGCTGCCTATTACAATGTATACACGACGCCAAAAGTACATTACCACCTGCTATTCTCCTTTTCCTGCAATAGCAGGCAACCCAGAAAGCTCGGCGGTCAGGTTGGTAGCGAATTCGAAAGGCGTTGGATCAAATCTCAATTTTGTAACAACTATCTCAGTGTGACAAACTCCAAATGAGAGAATAAAACAAATTGTTAAGAATGGCAATTTCATTATCGTGACGGAGTTGGATGACATCAAAAGTTACAAAATGATCTTACTTAAACAGTTCAAGCAAAATGAATGGCAATAAACAGATACCAGAGGAAAGCATTTCCAATTCCCCCAAAAAAAAAAATCTCATAAAAAAGAAAAAGGTTACATAATGTAAAGTTTTAGAATAAAACCCACAAATAAGATTAAGAAAGTTGACACCCGAAAGGCAAGACCAACTGAACCGGAGTGAATGAAATTGTGCACAGATATTTAAAACATAAAATGAGGGAATACGGGTTTCGTATTTTCTTGAAAAAAATACTGTTCAGTGGGGCACGGACCTCTCCAAACATTTGATCACGAAATATCAAAGGTGCTAATAACAGTATCTCAGATGTGTGTAAAGGACATTCGAATTGGAACGAAACTATGCGCATGGACCATGTGCAAAAAATGAAAGTATACTTTTTATTTATTTTTTTGCGGAAAACGGTTAAAGGGGGCAAAAGCCCCACCTAAAGTTTTGAAAGTTGACGCCCGAAAGGCAAAAAGAATGAGCCGAAGTGAATGAAATTGCACACAGATATTGTAGACATAAAATGAGGGAATACTGGTTTCGTATTTTCCTTAAAAAAAGGTTGGGTTGGACAGGGTACCCTCCAAACATTTGATTACGAAATATTTAAAGTGCTAGTAACAGTATGTCAGATGTGTGTGAAGGACATGACGAATTGAACGAAACTATGCGCATGGACGATCTGCAAAATATGAAGGTATCCGTTTTATTTATTTTCTGCGGAAAAGCAGTTTAAGGGGGCATAAGAACCCACCCGAAAATTTTGAAAGTTGAAGCCCGAAAGGTAAGAAGAAGTGAACCGAAATGATTAAAATTTGGCATAGATATTGTAAACATAATATGAGGGCATACGGGTTTCGTATTGTCTGAAAAAAACGGTTAGGTGGGCACGGACTATTCCAAACCTTTGATCACAGAATATCAAAAGTGCCAGTAACAGTATGTCAGATGTGTTTAAAGGACAGGAAAAATTCCCATGAAACTTTGTGTATGGACAATACGCAAAAAAATAAACGAATACGTTTTTTTTAATTTTCTGCGGAAAAACGCTTTTAGGGTCCAAAAGCCCCTATCCAAAATTTCGGAAATTGATGCCCGAAAAGCAAATAGGAGTGTACCGAAGTGAATAAAATTCTTCACGGATTTTGTAGACATGAAATGAGGGAATACGGGTATTATATTTTCATGGAAAAAATGGTTGAATGGGGCACGGACACCTACAAACCTTTGATCACGGAATATCAAAAGAGCTAGCAACGGTATGTCAGATGTGTTTAAAGGACATGACTAATTGCAACGAAACTATGCGCATGCAGGATATGCAAAAAATGGAGGTATACTTTTTATTTATTTTCGGCGGAAGAATCGGTTTAAGGGGGCAAAAGCCCTCATCTAAAATTTTGCAAGTTGACGCCCGAAAGGTAAAATGAAGTGAACCATAATGAATGAAATTGTACAAAGATATTGTAGACATAAAATGAGGGAATATGGGTTTCATATTTTGCTGGAAAAGACGGTTAGGTGAGGCAGCGTACCTCCAAACATTTGATCAAGAAATATCAAAATTGCTACTAACAGTATGTCAGATGTGTGTAAATGACATGACGAATTGAAACGAAACAATACGCATGGACGATGTTCAAAAAATGAAGCTATACGTTTTAGTTATTTTCTGCGGTAAAGCAGTTTAAAGGGGCATAAGAACCCACCCGAAAATTTTGAAAGTTGACGCCCGAAAGGCAAAAAGAAATTAACCGAAATGAATGAAATTGTACAGAGATTTTGTAGACATAAAATGAGGGAATACTGGTTTCATATTTGCTGGAAAAAAAAGTTGGGTGGGGCAGGAACCCTCCAAACATTTGATCACAAAATATCAAAAGTGGTAGTAACAGTATTTCAGATGTGTGTCAAAGAGATGAAGAATTGCAAGGCAACTTTGTGTATGAACAATACACAAAAAATAAGCGAATACGTTTTTTATTTTCGAGGGAAAAACGGGTTTTGTGGGGCAAGAGCTTCCGTCAAACGTTTTGGAATTTGACCCAAAAAGGCAAGAAAAGTGGACCGAAGTGAATGAAATGTGCACAAACATTGTAGAGGTAAGATGAGGGAATACGTGTTTCATATTTTCCTGAAAGAAAAAAATGTTATGTGGAACGATTCGTAAAATAAGGCCTTTCGAGTTTTATTAGTGTCGTGTCTTTATCCGATTTTTTTTTCAAATTTCGTATATCAAGTACAAGCATAAAAAGTATAGCGTATTTTATAGTATTTCAGGAGGAACGTTTAACTCTTACAATGTGTTAGCGCATAAAAAATGTGTCAATTTATTTCCAGTTTGCTGTTGATCTGCCAAATTTGAAGCAAAACGGATAGGGACACTTGTGAAAGACGTATTTTACATTGAGTCTTTATAATATCTACACACACATTCATTTGCTTCAGTTCACTGCTTCCTGAGCTATTACGGTAATATTTTCTTTTTTTCGGATGGGGCCTAGGACCCAGCACTGTTTTTCAGGAAATATTAAAACACGTTTCAATTATTGTTTTGCAAATTGTCCCTATACGAAGTTTCGTTGCAATTTTCCGTACTTACTTCCGTCCGTACTTCAATCAACCGTTTTTTTAATAGGAAAATAGGAAACCTAATTATCTCATTTTACGTCTACAATATCTGTGCACAATGTCATTCAATTCGGTGCAATTCTTCTTGCCTTTTGGGCCTCAAATTTCAAAATTTTGGGTGAGTATTTTGCCCCCTAAAACCGTTTCTCCGCGGAAAATAAAAAACCGTATTCGTTTATTTTTTGCGTATTGTCCCTACACAATGTGTCGTTTCAATTCTTCATGTCCTTCAAGCACTGCTGGCATACTATTATTAGCATTTGATATTTCACGATCAAAGTTTTGGAGAGGTCTGGGTCCCACCTATACGGTACTCTTTTTCTCAGGAAAAAAAGGAAACACGTTTCCCTCATTTTATGTCAACGATATCTGTGTAAAATTTCATTCACTTCGGTTCACTTAGTCTCGCCTTTTGGGCCTCAACTTTCAAAATTTTGGGTGGGGCTTTTGCCCCCTAACAAAGTTTCTCCGCAGAAAAGAAAGAAAACGTATTCGTTTATTTTAGCGTATTGTACCTACACAATGTGTCGTTTCAGCTTTAATGTCCTTCAAGCACTTCTGACGTACTGTTATTAGCACTTTTGATATTTCACCATCAGTTTTGGAGGGGTCTGTGTCCCACCTAATCAGTTTTCTTTTTTTCAGGATAAGAAACCCGTATTCCCACCGGTGGCGACGAAGAAAAATTCGCCTGTAGAGGGATAAATGGCTGAGATCTTTCTAATTTGGCCGATCAGAGCTCCTTTAATTGTGCCGACCATAACAGCTTTGGATCAGATAAAATGCATTCGCCATGTAATTTTATTACAAAATGACGCGTGTCTGTTTGTTTTATTTTATAGTTCTCCCATATTAACTTTCTATTGATCGGAGACAGTTTGCACTTAAGAGGACTGAATACCGCCGGAATTTTAAAAATGATCCCCTTTGATTCATACCGAAAACTATTCCACTTTTTGAGCCGAAACGAGACGAAATTTCAAGGTTATGACTGTACTGATTTCTTCTGTGTTATTATTAGGTTGTCTGTATCTTAGTGAAAATTAATTTATTTGGTATCCAAATTTAATATTATTTAAAATAGAAAGTAAAATGTGCTAATGAAGATCAAAAGCATCTAGTGTATTTCTGGTTGGAAATTGAGAGAAGCCAAAGAGCTAAGGACAAAATACATTATCTTTGGAAAACGTATGATGCAGTACTAATGCAATAGGTTAACATTTGTAAGTGAAATTAGTGGAATTCAAATCGTTAATTGGTCGTTTTCCGTAACTGCATCTTATATTGCCATCTAGTAGCAAGCAACAGAACTCAATGATGAGTGGATGTTGGTCACTCGGAGGAATATCAAGGTCGTATGTTTCTGCTACTCTCAACCGCTAAATTAAAAGTTCAGAACCTATGTGGGGAAAAAGTCATGCCACGAATAAGTAAAAAAGATCGTTAGTTTTTATCAACGAAGAGAAAGAAGGAGTTGAACTTAAAATCTTGGAGAGAAGAACAAAATATTGTATGCGAAGTTCAACGGAAAATATACAATATAATTTTTGTCATCATAAAGAAACCTTGAATGTAGGTTGAAAGAATCACTCAGAAGTTTCAGCTCGTTTTTGTTTCAGGCGGGCTCGCGTGTGGCGTTGTCAATTCTCCTTTTCGTGTTCTGAGTGCGGCACAGTCACTATTAGATCAGCTGAGGGGAAAAAGAGAATAACAGCTCGCACAATCAGCGAGTTGTTATGATTCGTACTATATTTAAGTTTTAGTTTCTTACTATATTATTGTTTATAACTAAGCCATGACCTTCTGTGCAGATCACAGTCATCTCCAATAATCAGTGCCAGATCTACGGGAAAGGGGCGAACGCTCCGAGCAGCAGTTTAGGGGACGACAAACTGCAAAAGTAAAAAGCAAAAGCTCGTAAAAAGGAAATACAGTCACCTATTGAATTCAATTTGGCCTAAACGTCTTTCAAATTTCAATACCAGTATGCTCGTACATTTGTATTGTTAAAGCATACAACCTACCTTCCTCTGCAATTCAAAATACGTAGGCAGGCCTCCATTGAATTTTTTTTTAAAAAATGGACTACATGATGCGAGACCATGGTGGCCGTCACGTCGGCTAGTCGTGTTGTGTAGCTAAAAAAAGATGACTCTTCTCTTCACTGCCGTGATCCGGCCCTTGAAACTTTTTTCCTTCTATCGAGGCCAGGAACGCGTATTTGGGAAAGTCTCAATGTTGACGATTGCTACTGGTAAAAGTGATGCATCCGCCGTTATATTGGAAAGGGTGGCGGGGCTGGTGGAAAGTGCCGCAAAATTTTACGTTGTCCCAATGGGAAAATATCTAGATTCGACACTACCAATCTATATATATAAAATTGAAAATAACTATGTTTGTGAGGAAATCTCCTGAACCGTCCAACCGATCTCGAAAGAATTCTTAACATGGATAAGTTTCAAGGCTTGGCTCGTTTTATGCTATTCACTTTGATGGTAGAACTGAGAGGAGGAGGAGGGGTGTAAAATAAATAAAACTTAATACCTCCTGAACAACTCGATCAATGTTGATCAAATTTTCAACATGGATGAGTTCAAGCCTGGTATCGTTTTTATGATTTAAATTTGACAGAGCACCGTGAGGGAGAAGGAGTGGGAGACATATAAAAATCAATTTATATAACACTGAAAGTGACTATTTTGTAATTTAATAACTCTTGAACAATCTCACCGATCTCAATCAAATTTGCATGATATATGAGGTTTGGATCTGGAACATTTTTCTAATTTCACTTTAAGGGTAGATCCTAGGGGAGGGGGAGGAGAGGGGGACGTATAAATAACAACTAATCAAACCTAATAACTTTTGAACCAACCAACCAATATCGATCAAATTTTGAACATATATGAAGGTCGGGCCTTGGATGTTTTATCGTTTCACTTTGACGAGCCAACGTAGGATAGGTGGAGGGGGAAATATATGTAAAAAATTAAAATAAAAATGACTACCTTTGTGACTTCATCACTCTTGAACCACCTGACCGATCTCAATCAAATTTCCAACATACATGAGTTTAGGGACAAGGATTGCTTTAGGCTATTCACTTTGACGATGCAAAGTAGGGGAGGGGGAGGGGGAGAAAAATTTAAAATGATCAAAAATGACCGATATTAGTGTTGAATCCATAGTTTTCGGGGTCGATGAGAGAAACAGTGACACTTCTGATGTTGTTTCAATCCAAGTTCAGCCCTGGGGGTTGAGGAGCGGGAGGGTACAACGTAGGGGAGGGGGATAACATTTAAAATGATCGAAAATGGGTAATATTAGTGTCGAATCCATAGTGTTGGGAGCAGTGAGATTAACAGTGACAACTCTGATGCCGTGTGCCGCAGAACGGTGGAGGGGTAAGGGAGCTATATATAATAATAATAATAATCGAAAATGACAAATATTAGTGTCTAATCCATAATTTTCGGGATAGTTCTGATGAATTGTGACATTTCCGATCCGGTTTAAATGCAAAATCAGCTCCGCCACTTGAGGAAGAGGAGAAAGAGATATATAAAAATGGTCGATAATGGCCATTATCAGTGTCGAATTTATAGTTTTCTGGGTCGCTTAGATCAACAGTGGTACTTTCGATCCCGTTTAAATTCAAATTCAATTACACAACTTGGGGGAGGTGGAGAAAGAGATATTGAAAAATGATCGAAAATGACTGATATTAGTGCGGAATCCAAATTTTTAGGGGGTCGCTGAGATGAACAGTGACACTTTCGATACCATGGCCCGCAACATAGGGGAGGAGGAAATATACATATAAATGACCGAAAATAACTAATATTAATGTCGAATCCATGATTTTTGGGATCGCCGAAATGATCAATGATCTTTCCGATGCTGTATAATCAATGCCATTGAAAACGAAAACAGCGTATTTCACGGGTACTAAACACATGAAATACGGAGTTGTGCATTTTATTTTTAATTTCAACCCAGCGAAGCGGGTAATATATGCTAGTGATACTAATAAAGCTCAGGTACTGTCCTTTCTCTATTTCAAAACCAGCTACAAATCTCTTTCCTATATCTGTTACTGCAGCTATCAGTATAATTTTGTTTTTCGTTTTCATACAACACCAAGGTAATAAAGGATGGTCTATTTAATGTCGGTTCGGAGCTTGAATCTGATAGGCCGTTTCCAACCATACTATCACGCCTTTAGGGAAACTGGATTACAGGGAAGAGTCTAAAGCAAGAAATTTAGTATATTTCTTTTGCTAAACAAATCTTTAGTTTTCATCCTAGTCATAGTACATGTTTAGATTTTTTTTCAACGAATCTGTATGAAACGATACCTGCAAATGACATAGGACTGAAAGTTGAACTTACACCAGGAGTCGAATCTAGTATCATTCTAACAAAAAAATCCTAACGGCTGACTACTTTAATGCTCATATTTCATTCTCGTGTAAAAATTTAGGGTGAGCTCGGCCCCCTTGACTCCCCGTGGATACTGGCTTATGTGATCCCCCACCCTGGAACACAATTTTCTGGGAGGAATCCTCTATTCTTCATTTTGTTTGTCTAGGTGAGTTTTGTCTGTCTAGGTGGGAACCGTTAATGATTTTGCGAGATTTTCCAGGGACAAAATTCCCTTCGGAGTTATATCTCCTATGGTGCTCAATATGAGTTGAGTTGATTTTATCGTCCCTTTCAGCAGCGAGCCTATATGAGACGGGAGCTACTGATTAATCGTGAAATCCGAACCACATGAGCTCTCGCCGGGAATCGAACCCAGGTCTCTCACGTCAAAGGCGCGCACGCTAACTACTTAGACACAAAGAAGCTCGGTGCTCATATTAGTAAAGAAGAAAGCACATTGTGGGAATTTCAGTGCAGAGAACTAAGTACGACAACTGTTAAATGAATATTTTTCATCTTGAATATATTGTGATAATTTTCAATCTTATTTGATATCATTTTTTAAAAAAACAGCATTCTCTTTTCTGTAACTCACTACAGTATACAAGTTAAATGTCAGACAGTGTGCAAAAGAGGGGAAGTGACTACAACGTACGATGGACTTTCTTGTAAACCATTCTTGGACACCGATGAACAAAACCTTTCTTCTGAAATTCAGCGTTGCAAAGAACCTGTGTGTTTGACTGATAGCTACACATAAATTGACAGAATGAAAGTCTTAATTTTAGTACTGAAGCTGCCTCAGGCAAAAAGGAAGCTGCCCCCAGGCATTGTTTTGTGTCTTGTAACATTGTGTTTAAAAAAACAGACACAAGGTTAGTTGTCAGAGTTGCGAGTTGCTTAGTTCTTTGTGAAACTGATAAGGCTAGTTTTCTGTTATACAAAATTATACTTTTCAATTTTTGTTTGAAGCCTATTTATTCCTTATATATATATATATATATATATATATATATATATATATATATATATATATATATATATATATATATATATAACAATATATCCAGGTTTAATTTATCATGAAAATATATTTATCATTCAGATCCATTATTATTATTATTATTATTATTATTATTATTACCGCATAATATTTTTCCTTAGTCCTCACTGCAATTAAAACTCACAAGCAGAGGTAAAAGTGCGTGGGAACGCGGGGAAAACCGGCCCCCACTTCCAAAAAGTGTGTACGTCGTCCCCCCAGTTCCTAAGAAATTACCATGGGCAAAGATAGGCGTGGGGGACGGCGTGACGTCACGCCACTACCTACCGTCCTCCTACCTTTACAGATGATTAAATCCCATCTCGCCTAATCCTACCTCGCCTAACGATTTATCAGCCACTCCGCCACTCTAAGATATCTAATGTCCGGAATTTTAGGCGAGATGGGAATTACCATCTTGCCTAATCCCATCTCGCCTAATATGGCGGTAGGATCCAAGGAGAGAATTTCTGTACTAAAGAGGGAATTCCTCTACTAGCGTTTTAACCAGATATTTCAATCAATATTGGCAATTTCTGTCAACTACAATATAAATATATAATAATTAATATACAAGAAGAAAGCATAGGGGAAGTTGATTTAGTTAATTTAGTTACTTTTGGTTTGTTTTGGTAATACTGGAAATTGATTGGCAAATCAGAAACTAATCAGGAGCTAATCAGGAACACGATAGAAATATACAGGTTGTTTCAAAACAACACCGACAACGTTTCGGAGCTGATTCCTGACACCAAAATAAGACAACATGGGTGCACAAATACTTCCTCTTGGCGCTATGACCAGCTAAAAACCTGTCGGAAAAATGTCCAAAATGTAACTCGAGAACAAAACGTCGGGTCGAAGTCGGGGGAAAAATGTATATTATTTTTAGCCATAGCTTCCATTCATGCACAACTCGATATGGTACAGGGGCAGCACAAAGATCACCTAAAGAAATTGAAGAATTATTGGGATATTTTATGAAATGTTGACTGAGGCAAGTTAACTACAATTAAATATGATATTTCAACTAACAGGAATCTTAGAACACGGTCGAAGTTACAAGAACATCGTTAAAATTATAAAAAGGGAAGATGCACATATTTGATTGATCTAGTTTGTCTCAGTATAGAACTGACTATCGAGAAAGAACTGAAATTATTTGAAGTCCATAAAGTTTAAATGTTATGCCTTTTAGGTTAATGAAGACAGCGAGATCACTCATGGCTATGGGATAGCGTGTGCGACTTTCGCATACGAGACCCGGCTCCGATTAGTGGCGGGAGCACAAGCAGTTCGGATCTCACGTTAATCCGTAGCTCCATATCTCATGTAATTTTGCAACCGAAGGGATGCTAAACTGAAATCCGATCCAATAATAGAGCGAGATAATAGATGGAAGCTATTTTTTGGGAAAGGAGAATGTAGGAGAAAACAGGATAATCCCGAGAAATCGCACGGGTACGATGGTATCCACCACAAACTTTTATAGTCTGATATCGAACGAGGTCCATCCCGCACCAGAAGTAAGCGCTATATAACTAAGTCACCCTGCCCCTACTTTGGATGAAACACTATTATTCTGTAAACATAAATTAAACATAACTTTCTTACAAGGCTGTCTGTATTCTTTATTATAAATTAATGAGAAATGTAACAGTTTCGGAAGTATATCACTTCCTTCTTCAGACTACTATTTCAACTGAAATCATAGATAACATAACATAATTTGTTATCTCTACCAATCCTTTCTTACAAGGCTGTCTGTCAGTGGCGTATTTAGGGGGGTGGCTTCCGGGCTTAAGCCCCCCCCGAAATCTTACTTAGTATAGTAAAGTAAATGAAATATCTTGCAAATTTTCACATTTCCAGGCAAAGGCCCCCCCGAAAGTTAGCAAAGCCCCTCCCGAAACAAAATCGTAAATACGCCACTGCTGTCTGTATTCTTTATTATAAATTAATGAGAAATGTAACAGTTTCGGAAGTATATCACTTCCTTCTTCAGACTACTATTTCAACTGAAATCATAGATAACATAACATAATTTGTTATCTCTACCAATCCTTACAAGGCTGTCTGTATTCTTTATTATAAATTAATGAGAAATGTAACAGTTTCGGAAGTATATCACTTCCTTCTTCAGACTACTATTTCAACTGAAATCATAGATAACATAACATAATTTGTTATCTCTACCAATCCCTGATTGGATTGGTAGAGATAACAAATTATGTTATGTTATCTATGATTTCAGTTGAAATAGTAGTCTGAAGAAGGAAGTGATATACTTCCGAAACTGTTACATTTCTCATTAATTTATAATAAAGAATACAGACAGCCTTGTAAGAAAGTTATGTTTAATTTATGTTTAAGATGGACACAAGGCCTTTTTATAAAAATAACTATTATTCTGACAGATGTATCGATAAACTAAATATTGTGTGCGATAAATCAAGATACAAGAAGGACAAACGGTCAAAATGTGGGATTCGTGAAGTTTCCTTCGTGCGAAAATGGTAAGTACGTTTTTTTATGTCAGTTATTGTTAACTGGATGCCCGCGTCTCTTAGGGATTGGGGGAGGACACGGTGACTCAGTGGTAAACACTTACCTCTGGTACGTGGGACCTCTGGTTCGATCCACAGCCAAGAAACTTTGTGGTGGACACCATCGTATCGTGTGGGGGTTTTCTCGGGATACTCCAATTTCCTTCCACATTCTCATTTCATCATATGTTCCATCAACATTCACTTGCCTTAATCATTGTCTCCCTTAGCCTAAAGAGCATAATCGTGGTTCGTTAAAATGAAATACTTCATTTCATTTCACAGGGGTTGCTTACAGTTTACCGGTATGTTACCGTTAGGTTGTATTATTGATACTATTATTTGTATGGTAGAAGGAGTCTTTGGGGCTCATAATTTTCGAAAGGCTGAGAACTACAATTGTACGTTGATTGTAAGAAATACTAAAGGTACGGACTAAATTCGATCTTTGAGTGTTTAGCATTACACTGCTCGGCATGAAAATCCTCCCACGAGGGTGAAAGGATGTACCGGATAGATTTCGAGACGCTGATTACGAATATCTCATCGAGAAAGTTCCAGCACGTAAGGTTTTTTATGGCGGGATGCTGTTTCCATAATTGACAGAAAAATCGTATTTTTCGTATTTAATATGTGTTTTCCGTGTTTGGAGTGCATAATTCTGAATTTTTACAAGGGTGAAATAGTGTACCGGATATATTTCGAGAAGCTGATTACGAATATCTTATCGAGAAAGTTGCAGCACTTAAGGTTTTTTCGGGGGGCGGGTTGCTGTTTCCATAATGACAGAAAAATCGTATTTTTCGTATTTAATATGTGTTTTCCTTGTTTGGAGTGCATAATTCTGAATTTTTACCTTAATCGAAGAACTGTTACTAGGCTATATCCCAGGAAAATTCTTTTCTCTAGCTTACAACCCCCCGGAAACGTACCCCCTCCCCTTGGGTTGCAAAGATTTATTGTCGTTCCACACTGCATACACTGAAACCTAGGCGTTATTGACGGAGAAAGATTTAGTAATCAACTTGCGATCATTTGTCGGCTCCCTTTTGTCTAGACGACAGACAGATTGTTGAAAAAGGCGCCAAGACATACACCATGTTGTCGTGAGAAACAAAAATTTCAATTTCGAGTTGATCTTCGTGTTTGAAGGTGGTGTTACGCTGTGTCTGTGTATGCCGTAGGTGGAAAATATTTCTGCGTGAAATATTGACGTTTGTGTTAAACGAACATGCCGAGAACTTGCAACAATTCGACAGATCCATTCTTCTACGTAAGTAGGGAAGTGATTTTCAAGGGACAAAGTAGGTCATTGTCACCGTTACTGAAGACAGCCTAAAATCTGTACTTCGGGTGTAAAATCGGCGACCAGGATCGCGTTTGGGCTCTGAAACAAAGTTGTAATTCGTGTGCGCGTACTCTCACAGGATAGTTGAAAGATACACATGAATCGATGCCGTTATCCATACCTATCGTTTGGCGCGAGCCCTGTGATCATGTTTCAGACTGTTACTTCTGCGTGACTAATATAGAAGGTTTCTCAAAAAACATGAAGCATAAAATACAGTATCCGAACTTGGATTCCGCGAGGAGACCTGTGAAACATGATGTTTGTCTGCCTGTACCCGTACTACCAGACTCATACACCCTGTGCAGTGTTTCATCCGATGAAGAACCTGCTGCTTGTAAGGATGTTGCACAATCTTCGAGTACACAGATCCCAATTACGCTCCAGTGCCTGACACTAATGAACCACATGTGATAAGTCAGGAAGAGCTGAATGATCTGATCAGAGACGTAAACCTTCCCAAGTCTAAGGCCCTGTTGCTTGCATCACGACTTCAACAATGGAATCTACTAAACCAAGATGTGAAAATATCGATGTATAGGAAAAAAGAGGTGAGTCTAGTTCCTAATTTTACAAATAATGGTGATTTGGTGTATTGCAGTGACATTCCATCGATTATGAGGCAACTGAAGTTGAACTACAACACTGAAGATTGGAGGCTATTCGTAGATTCGTCTAGGATAAGTCTCAAGGCAGTGTTACTACACAATGGCAATTAAAAGCCAGCCATCCGTATTGCTCATGCTGTACATATGAAAGACACGTACGAGAACATACGAAACCTATTGCAGAAAATAAAGTACGAACAGTTCCAGTGGTCTCTATGCGCTGACCTTAAGGTTATTGCCATCCTCACGGTTTACAAGGAGGTTACACAAAGCACTGCTGCTTCTTGTGTCATTGGGATAGTCGAGCCAAAGACCAGTACACCATCACAAAATGGATGCCAAGGAAGCAACTGGTCCCAGGGGAGATGAACGTGGCTAATGAACGTCTTGTGGATCCGGAATGATATGATATGAAGGGGTGAATATTCTTACCACCCCTTCATATCAAATTAGAGCTTATGAAGGTCTTCGTCAAGGCCCTGAACCGGGATGGTGAAGCAATTAATCATCTCAGAAAACTATTCCCAAGAGTCAGCGAGCCCAAGGTGAAAGAAGGTGTTTTTACGGGACGTCAAATCAGAGACGTTTCTAAAGATACTGCATTTTCTTCTAAGCTTAATGAAGTTGAAAGTGAGGCTTGGGAGGCTTCGAGAAGTGTGCAGTTACTTTCTAGGGAATCATAAGTCACCTGATTACAAAGACATTGTGGGCAGGTTAATTACTTCATTTCGTAACATGGGATGTAATATGTCCCTAAAGTTGGACTTCCTGGATTGCTACCTGGACTTCTTCCCTGAAATGTACAGTTTGGGGGAGGTCTCTGACGAACACGGGGAAAGGTTTCACCAGCAAATAGCTACCATGGAGAGGCACTACCTTGGTAAATGAAGTGTGAATATGTTGGCAGACTTCTGTTGGAGTGTGACACGCGAGACACCCTGTAGTAATTACAAGAGGAGTAGGAAAACCAAGTGACACGTAAGTGTTAAGCTTTAACTTTTTATTCAATTTTATCTGCATAATTTATATTGCTATTTAAATTATAACGTGCAAATTATTATGGGTGGAGAATAGTATCTTTGGGCGGATATTGAAACACCCCCTCCTTTCTGAAAACTGGCTACGGATTCGAACTCAGGAGCTCGAAACCTATAGGAATCACCTATTTTCATTCGTGGGAGCGAAAAAAGTTTCATTTTGCCGATCAGTGTTATTAGTCGTATTATGGACAAGAAATGGCTCACATATCTACAACAAAGAAAACTACAAAAGGTGTTCAAAAAGTTTTGTACAGTGGTCTCTATTTCTTTCATTTGTTGCAGAAGGAAAACGAATTTTTTTGTGATCATACTTGGGACATTTAGCTATACACTGAGCCTACTCAAGGTAGCCTCCATCAACTGTGACGCATCTGGTCCAAAGTTCTTTCCATGATGTAAATGCACTTTGGTAAAATTCTGGGGATTGACTTTTACACCATCGCTTGACACAAGATATAAGATCTTTCTCACTATCAAATGTTTTACTCGGAGGTGGGCCTCCAGACGTGTTTTGCCTTCAGATTCGGACGAAAACAACAATGTTTCATCCTGGGTAATGACGCCGTCGAAACACTGTTTCCACTCTTCAGTAAAGGTCGTCATGAGACCCTCGAACACATCCTTCCTGATCTTTTTCATTTCTGTTGTCAATAGATTTTTCTGTACCCTAGTGACTGTACCACTGATACCACACCACCCATTGACAAACCATTCATTTCAGCAAGCTGTCGTGTAGTCACACGTCTGTCATTTTGGATGATTTGATTAATGGTCTCCTTATTCACATCACTCACTACCGTCGATAGTCTACCGCATCGTGGATTTTCCAGAAGAGAAACCACCTTCCTTAAACCTCTGCGACCATCGCTGGATACTGCTGCGATCCAATGTGTCCTCCCCATAAACAGAGATCAACTTCCTGTGAATCCATGTGGCAGAGTCATCGCCAGTCTTGAAGAGGAACTCCATCACCGACCGTTGTCGCAATCTGACATCTACTTCACGGTCCGTTATGGCTAACTTGTAAATAAAAAAATACTTTAATATACCAACTTATAGCTAAATGTTCCAAGTATGTTCAGAAAATAAATCATTCTCCTCCGGCAACAAATAAAAAAATTGGAGACCACTGTGCTAAACTTTTTGAACACTTTTTGTAACATTGAAATTTGATATTCGACAGTGAAATGTAATAATATACAACTTGGATATCAAATTTCGCGGTTAGTTTTCTTGGCTTTGGATATGTTCAACTTACACGTGTTTTCGTGATAATCCAAACTTTCAACATACGAATATCAGTCTCCTAGCTTTCGTAAATAACTATGAAGATTATCCTAAATCTTCCAAATAAGTACAGTTAAGGACCACTAAAGTTCATAATTGAATTTTGAGAACCTGCTGGCCCTAACTGATATATCAAATCACAACTTTTCCATTTCAAAAATTATCACAGATTTCAAAATGGCGGATATCAAGATGGCGCCGGATGTTTGTGATCTACTCTGCTCATTCTTCTCTTGTCAATATGTGAAACTACCATCGTTTGCATTGTCTATCTTTCACTATTTTCACGATTCAATAGTTTATTTGATGTAGTTCAATAACATAGCATAGCCCTTCTCCCATCAGTTTTGACCCCCTCCGTTTCTAATGGCGTTCAGCACTTATAACTTTGCACATGTACATATTTCCACACCTCTATCAGTAGCTGTACGTCTCATTCCGCAACTCGATTTATCCATTTGGACCCCTTACTTGTCAGACAATTTCTTATTGATGGAGGAACAGGAAAAATAATTCTACAGTGACTGACAAGTGTAACACTTCAATTTTGATAAAATTTGCCACATTGATACTACACATAAAATAAACGAATATGTGTTTTTTTATTTTCTGCGGAAAAACTGTCTTAGGGGGCAAAATCTCTCACCCCAAATTTCGAAAGTTGACGCCCGAAAGGCAAAAACAAGTGGAACGAAGTGAACGAAATTGTGCACGGATATTGTAGGCATAAAATGAGGGAATACAGGTTTCTTATTTTCCTGAAGAAAAAAAGAAAACCGTTTACGTAGGACACAGACCCCTCTAAGTCTTTGATCGTGAAATATCAAAAGTGTTAGTAACAGTATGTCAGAAGTGCTTGAAAGACACGAAGTTATAACGACACATTGTGTAGGGACAATATGCAAAAAATAAAAGAATACATTTTTTTTACTTTCTGCGGAGAAACAATTTTAGAGGGCAAGAGTCCCCATCCAAAATTTTGAATTTGAGGCCCAAAAGGCAAGAAAAAGTGCACCTAATTGAATGACATTGTGCAAAGATATTGTAGACGTAAAATGAGGTAAATGGGTTTCGTATTTTTCTGAAAAAATCGGTTGAGTGAGGCACGGACCTTCTAAACCGTTGATTACAAAATATAAAAAGTGCAATTAAGCATAGGTCAGAAGTTCGTAAAGAATATGGAGAATTGCTTTGTATAGGGACAATTTGCAAAGCAATAAATGAAACGTATTTTCATATTTGCGGAAAAAACAGTGCTGGGGCCTAGACCACATCCGACAAAAGTAAATAATACCGTAAAAGCGCAGGAAGGAGTGGACCGAAGCAAATCAAATTGTGTGTAGATATTATATAGACTCTATTTAAAATAAGATCTCAAGTATCACAGATCAACAGCAAACTGGAAACAAATCGATACATGTATTTGTTTATGCGCAAAAACATTGTACGGGTTAAATGTGCCTCCTGAAATACTATAAAATACGTTATACTCTTTGTGCTTGTAGTTGATATGCCAAATTTGAAGAAATCGGATGAAGACACGACACTTCTGAAGCACGAAAGACCTTATTTTACATATCCAATATCTACATAAAATTTCATTCGCTTAGGTCCACTCCTCTCGCCACTCAAAGCCTCGATCCACTCAAGAGGTTTTTTCTTTCCTTCAGGAGAAAAAGAAACACGTATTCCCTAATCTTACCTCTACAATATTTTTGCACATTTAATTCACTTCGGTCCACTTCGTTTTGCCTCTCGGGCGTAAACTTTCAAAATTTTGGATAGGAGCTTTTGCCCCATAAAACCGTTTTTCTGCAGAAAATAAAAAAACTATATTCGTTTAGTTTTTGCGCATTGTCCATACGCAAAGTTTCGTTGCAATTCTTTATATCGTTTAAACATATCTGACATACTGTTACTGGCATTTTTTATATTCCGTGATCAAAGGTTCGGCGGGATGCGTGCCCCGCTCAACCGTTTTTTCCAGAGAATACGAAACCCGTATTCCCTCATTTTACGTCTACAATATCTGCCAAATTTCATTCATTTCGATTCATTCTTCTCACCTTTCGGGCGTCGAATTTCAAAATTTTGGAGGGGGTTCTTTTGCCCCTTAAACCGTTTCTCAACAGAAAATTAAAAAAATCATTCCTTCATTTTTTGCGTATTGTCCATACACAAAGTTCCGTTGCAATTCTTCATGTTCTGTACGCACATCTGGCATACTGGCATACTCTTTTGGTATTTCGTGATCAAATTTTTGGAGGGGTCCGTACCCCACACAACCGCTTTTTCCAGGAAAATTCGAACACCGTGTTCCCTCATTTTAGGTGTACAACTTCGTTCACTTCGGTTCATTTCTTCTTGCCCTTTCTGGCGCCAACTTTACAAAATTTTGGGTGGGATCTTTTGCACCCTAAAACCGTTTCTCCGCAGAAAATAAAACCCCTTATTCATTTAGTTTTTGCGGTTTTTCCATGCACCAAGTTTCGTTGCAATTCATCATTTCCTTTACACACATCTGACATACTGTTACTAGCACCTTTGATATTTCGTGATCAAAGGTCTGGAAGGGTCCGTGCCTCATCTGACGGTCTTTTCCACGAAAATACGAAACCCGTATTCAATCATTTTGTGTCTATAATATCTGTACAAAATATCATTCAGTTCGGTTCACTTCTTACTTTTCGGGCGTGAAATATCAAAACTTTGGGGTGCGTTCTTTTGACCCTTAAACCGATATTCGGCAGGAAAAAAAACGTATTCGTTTATTTTTTTGTATTGTCCATACACAAATTTATGTTGCAATTCTTCATGTCCTTTACACACATCTGACATACTGTTACTATTACTTTTGATATTTTGCGAATAAAGGTTTGGAGGGGTCGGTGCCCCATCCAACCTTTTTTCCAGGAAAATACGAAACCCGTATCCCATCGTTTTGTGTCTACAAAATCTGTGCACAATTTCATTCACTTTGGTTCACTTCTTCTAGCCTTTCGGGCTTAACTTTCAAAACTTTAGGTGGGGGCTTTTGCCTCCTAAAACCGTTTCTTCGCCGAAAAAAAACAATATTCGTTTATTTTTTGCGTATTGTCCATACACAAAGCTTAGTTGCAATTCTTCATATCCTTTACACACATATGACGTACTGTTACTAGCTAGTTTGATATTACGTGATCAAAGGTTTGTATGTGTCCGTACCCTATTCAAACATTTTTTCCTGGAAAATATGAAACCCATAATCCCTCATGTCATGTGTACAATATCTGTGCAAAATTTCACTCACTTCGGTACACTCCTATTTGCTTTACGGGCATCAATTTCTGAAATTTTGAATGGGGATTTTGCCCCCTAAAACCGTTTTTCCGGGGAAAATAAAAGAAACGTATTCGTTTATCTTTTGCGTATTGTCCATACACAAAGATTCATGGCAATTCTTTCTCTCCTTTAAACCCATCTGACATGGTATTACTTGCACTTTTGATATTCCATTATCAAAGGTTTGGAGGGGTTTGTGCTCCACCTAACCGTTTTTTTTTCAGACAATACGAAACCCGCATACCCTCATGTTATGTTTACAATATCTGTGCCAAATTTCATTCATTTCGGTTCACTTCTTCTTACCTTTCGAGCCTGAACTTTCAAAATTTTGGGTTTGGGTTCTTTTGCCTCCTTAATCCGTTTTTCCAAAGAAAATATACGAAACTTATACCTTCATTTTTTGAACATTGTCCATGCGCATAGTTTCGTCGCAATTTGGCATGTCATTTACACACATCTGACATACAGTTACTAGCATTTTTGATATTTCGTGATCAAAGGTTTGAAGGGGTCCGTGCCCCACCTAACCGTCTTTTCCAGGAAAATACGAAAGCCGTATTCCCTCACTTTGTGACTACAATATCTGTACAAAATTTCATTCATTTTGGTTCATTTCTTCTTACTTTTCGGTCGTCAAATTCGAAAATTTTGGAGTGCGTTCTTTTGCCCCTGAAACCCATTTTCCGTAGAATACAAAACAAACCGTATTCCTTTTTTTTTTTGCGTATTGTCCATACACAAAGTTTCCTGGCAATTCTCTATGTCCTTTACACACATCTGACATACTGTTACTAGCACTTTTGATATTTAGTGATCAAATGTTTGGAGAGGTCCGTGCCCCACTGAGCCGTTTTTGTTTCAAGAAAATACGAAACCCGTATTCCCTCATTTTATGTTTCCAATATCTGTGCACAATTTCATTTACTTCGACTCAGTTGTTCTTGCCTTTCGGGTATCAAATTTCTAAACTTTTGTGTGGATTTTATATTAAAACTTTACATTATGTAACTTTTTTCTTTTTTATGAGATAATTTTTGTGTGGGGGAAGAGAAATTCTTTACACTGGTATCTGTTTGTTGCCATTCATTTTGTTTGAACTGCTTAAGTAAGATCATTTTGTAACTTTTGATGTCATCCAACTCCGTCACTACAATAAAATTGTCATTCTTAACCCGTAAGTACTATGGACCGTCTCTCAGACCGCTGCGACTTTTCATATCATTATATTTTCTACAGTCTCATTACTACAAGTGGTTCTTTTCGTCTACCTTCCTGTCTAGCAAATGGTTACATATTGTGAAGTTCGTGTTATAATTGATCCCTTGTGCGCGGCGCTGGAGGGGTCGAGCGGTCTCAGAGACGTACTATAGTAGTTACGTGAGTATTTCGCTGATCAGTTGTCTTTCGTTATCTACTGCAGTTTTGTGTCTTACCGTGTGGCACGTCTTGCACCACACATCAAATAATGACACAGAGACTGGAAAACCTGAAATAATCACATTTTATAACATGAGTAAAGGCAAAGTGGATAATCTAAACAAAAAATGTACAGATTACACATCAAGTCGTCGAACAATACGATAGCCATTGACAATTTTCTTTATGCTGGTGGATGTTGCGTGTGGTGTCAATGCGTATGTCTTGCATCAAGTCTACGCAAAGTCCACAGTGATGACAAGACTTGATTTCATGAAAACGTTGGCAAAAGGACTTGTTAGGCCTGACATAGAACGTCGATTTTTCATCGGACATCTGCCACGAGAGCTGAGTTTTTCAATCAAGAGCTTCCCCACCATCGCGCGTAAGGAGTTCAAAAGGAAAACATAGTCTTCTGTCAACTGAGTTGTAAGCGCAAAGCAAAGATACTCATTCGTGTCAGCGGTGTGGGGTACCGATTTCCTTGCAGTGCAGAAAAAGAAGATATAAGTGCCTACCTGAAGAAATTGCATGCTGTCAGAAAAGTTAGTGCAGTACTTTCTTTACCGTCAAAACGTATTTTCTTTACTTTCTCCATCATGTAAGAACTAAAAATACGTTTTATTCATTACCTTTACACTACAAAAAAAAAGTAAGAGTACAACTATAACAGTACCTTCCTGTAAGTTTAAAAAAGCTAAAATTCCATGTTTTTTCTCCGTTTTTACTGTATTTTTCATTCTCAGTGCAGCTATAAGAACAGTGTATTTTAAATTAGTGTTATTTTGACTACATAGAAACGGAGAAAAAGTTGAATATTTCAACAATTACAATTTTAGAATAACAATGAAAGCATTGTTGCAAATTTTGACTATGTTCTCTTTCTCATTGTTTTAAAAATATAAAGCTTTTTTTACATCGTGAAATTACTATGTTTTACTTTTCTATAAGCAACTAACATGTAGGATATGTAGGATATCATTTTTAAAAATATGCAATGAAACTACTACTCAGGAAATGTGAAACAACAATGCGGTCTGACAGACCGTTCCATAGTAGTTACGTGATTATTTTCGTCCATAGTACTTAAGGGTTAACAATTTGTTTTATTCTCTTATTTGCAGTTTGCCAGACTGATATATTTGTTACAAAATTGAAGTTTGTTCCAACGCCTTTCGAATTCGCAACCAATCCAAGCGCAGAGCTTTTTGGGTTGTCTGCTATTGCAGGAAAAGGAGAATAGCAGGTGGTAATGCACTTTTGGAGTCGTGTATACATAATGACGATATATGCATCGGTGTGGTTTGGAATCAAGGAGGAATCATGGATAACTGATGGAGACAACACTTCTGGAATATGATCCACTTGTCCCGATTTCTCCTACATCATTTGAGATAATTGGTTGATAGATCATTCAACAAAACGCGCTCTTCACTCTTCCTGGAAATAATTTATCTAGCCGGCTTTAAGGCTACATCAAACCGAAATTGGAATCTAGAGGACGTATATCGACATTTCAATCAAAAATGGACTATAAATTGAGTTGAGTTTATTTTGAGTTTAACATCTCGTTCAGCAGCGAGGCTACATGCGACGTGGACGTGGACCTACTGATTAACGTGGAACCCGAACCAATTAAACCTTAGTCTCCCACGTCAAAGGCGCGTACCCAAACCGCTTAGCCACGAAGAAGCTTCAAAATGGATTATAAAGTCCAAGGAGAAAACTAGAAGAAACTCTTGGCCTGCCCCTTAGTAAAATTATGTTTGCCAACATTCCTTGCTTTGGGTTGGTTATCTCGCAGTCTAGGCACCTCCTCGTGGTGAGCTTTGGTTATTTTGAAAGCATAATAAGCTATAAAAGTATGCGAAGCACTGGAAAGTTTTTGAAAAATTGTTAGTAATTAGAAAGCCAAATATTTTACTTAGTCTTTTATATCGGAAAACTTTTAAATAGAACTCAAATAGAAAGCCAAAACCAATCGGAAAACATCAAGAGAAAATACATTTTTAGCCTAAAATTGACAATTTTTGATCAAACTCATAAGTAAAGGGCATGGAAAACCACCTCTGAATGGCGAATTTAATATAGTTGTTATAAACAAAACAAAACATGATCATAATGCAGGAAAAGGCACATAAAATAGCCAAATAATGACATTTTTGTGAAATTGTTGGGCGTGTCGCATAACCAAGTAACTATTGAAACTTCAAGCTCGATGTGCGCCACCTAAACGGCCTCCAAAATGTCTTACAAATCAAACGTCTTTTTGGTCACTGTCACAAATGACCATTTTTCTGCAATACCCGCCTTAACATTTCGAAAGCAAAGTTTTTTTTCGATAGACCTTTATGCTCATACAAGATATCTGAACTTCTTGCGACACTCTAGATCAAAGGAATTCCGTATGAAAGTAGAAAAATTGTGTCTACAATAACACGTGGGAGTATTTACTAGCTGCCAATAAACTGTGATGCAGAAATTGTTATCAATATATCACAATCTACATACAAGATACTCTAATACAGTATTGTGTTCACTCCTTCCCGATGAAGAATAAACTACCGTCAAAACTCCGGAAACAGCAGCTAAGCTCGGCCCAACAATCCGCTTTTCTAAATAGTTGGTATGGAACCGAACTAGTGAGAAGATGTGGTAAAGCTGTCCTAACCGAGCAGTCCTCTAGAAATAGTGACTCACGTGAGGAATAAACCCAAAACCGTAACGCCAGGGTTCGGGACTAAGCAATCGCAAGTTGATCTAGTGACTGTTAGACGAAGAAAGGGTATGTTATTCTTCTCCTACAAGTATAACATTTATTAACTACTATGCACATAATTTAAGAGGAACAATCGTTTATTGGAAAATATACGAAATTAAGAGTTATTTAATCTTTTACAACATAGGCCTACAACATACCGCAATTATTTTACATACAACAAAATTAATCTTCTCACACTCATTTTGCGAATTTCTTAATTTTGTATCCTATTTGTCAGATCCGTTGACTTCGCGACTATCGAACATGGAAAAAGACACGAAGTGCCCTTTGCAACGTTCCACAATGCATTTTGAAGTATTCTCAGCTTTTTAGCAGAGTTCCTGACCAATCTTTCATTGTTCCTCTTGCGCAAAGCTGATATCATTTGTTTGACCAGAGTGTTTGCTACTCAAGTCCAGGCACGGTCCAGGCAACCACTATTGCCTCAGAAGAAGTAATCTTGTCATTACCCACTTTTCGTATGCTCTAGAAATTTTTCATTATCAGTTATATCACTTGACAAAATAAGAACTTATTGTTTCTCGGATTATGAAAATCTTCAACACTTTTAAACAGTTTATTCGACATACTTTTAAGAAGTTTAATGTTTTTAGCTTTCTGTGGATCCAGTTTTCTTTTGAATCTGGTTGGAGACATTTGACGATGATTGTGCAATTATTTAAAAAAAATAACACTCCCTTTATACAAACACTCCATTAAAATTTCTGACAGAACTTATCTTTTCTCTCACTTCTTCCTCTTCTTCTAATTGTAAATTTTTTGCGGCACTAGATGACTAGTGATGGGCAGTGGGAATATTCCCGGTGGGAAGGAATTTAAAAATTGGGAATATTCCCATTTTTTTCCCTGGCCTATAAATTCCCGGGAAGGAATTTATTTCCATTTCTTTACTTTATCTTCCAAATTATAAGAACTATATGACTACTTTCTTTATTTTAATATATTATGACTTACTTCTAGGTTTTAAAGAATTTGGAAGTTAAAACATTTAACATTCTTGCAACTAGTTTATATAACTAATAATATGATTTTTTAAAGTTCCATTTCCATTTGCACTAAAAAGTAGAGTAATTGTTTAGTATTGGGGGACCAAAACTAGCAAAAAATAGGACGATTTACGGAAGGAATGAGTTGATAGTGGTGTTCAAGTAGTCAAGAAAGTATCGAACACATTTTTTTAGGGCAGTAGGGGATTTGAACAAGCCGCAAAGGTAAGTCGAAGTGATTTATGTGAGAAAAGAAAGTGAATTGTTGGTAACGAAGATATTCTATTCCGAGCGGTTCACTCGCTGGCGCTCGCTCGGCAATACTGCCTAAACTTAATGTTGGTAACGTAATTTAACATATGAAAGCATAAAACAACCGCATCGGAATAGAATATCACGAAAAGGTGCAAAATCGGACCCACCAAAGCTAATTAATCGCCAAAAGTAGCAAAGTACTAATTTCCAAATGATGAAAAAAAAACATTTTGTAAAGTAATGTAGAATTATGTAGAAATAGAAATGAAAAACTATTAATAAGCCCTGAGCCACCGTTACTAATAGACGTCAGTCTGTCTCCTCTCTCTGTCTCGAGTTCGAAGAAGTACTCGAACTTTTTTTACACAGGGGTGGCCACAAGGGGGGCTATGACGCAAAGTGCGTCATTGAAATATCTGGGGGGGTTAAAAAATCTGTTTAAATATGTTTGAGGGAGTGTAAAAATTAATCGAAAAGAAGATTATTTTCATGGAAGAACACCTACGGGTAGACAATTGGTGGGGTGCGTCATGGACATAAGGGGGGGGGCACCACTGTTTTACATGTGAATTAATGCATGGAATTTCGAGAAATGGGCAGGAAGAAAAGTCGTGTGTGGCAATGTTACATGCAAAATTATAAAGAAAGGAAATATTGTGAACATACATATTTATGGGCAAATGTTGACAAAATGGTGGGACATGTGTGTGTTCTGGAAGTTACCCAACCTAATTTGTTTATAACATTTAAAAATTTAATATGTTTATAATATTAGTAGCAGAAGTTTAAAAAATCCATTAAACATGTAAATTTAAACTTTCTAGCGGTTTAAAAGTATGTGGACTTACAATTTTTGAAACATATTTACTTTCATAGAACATATTGTAGATAAATATCCATTTTGCCTACTCTAAATATAATAAAATATTAATAAAATAACATAACATCGTTCTGAACATACATTCTAAAGACCCCCTGGGGACAACAGTAATAATATACTGTGATATAAAACGATTTTAACTTTGAAATCGTAATATAGTAATAGAATGCAATTTTCTTTGTGATTGTACATAAATTCCCGGAAAATTCCCATTTTTGGGAATCTTCCCGGGAATTTACCCATCACTATAGATAACAAGATCATAGAACACTATCAAGTAGCAACGTTATACAAATACTTTATAGAGAAGAAGTTCTGATTAGTAAATTTACCCTTTCATATTCTATATTCAACAATCAGTATCATTACCCAGGTTGAAACTTTTCCTGGAATATTATTGCTGAACCAGCATGATCTGCAGATTTTCCAGCAAAGAATTCCAATAATTCCAGCAATGATTTGTTACTGGACAGTTCAAAAAAGTCCAGCAGTTATCATGGTAATTAGGACAACTTCCACGATGTGCTGCTTGATTATTCAGCACTAATTGATGGATTTCTATGTTGGTTCCAGCTGAATATCTAGCATACTTTGCTGGACTTCTTTGCTGGTTACAGCAATGAATTCTTCAATGTTTTGCTGAATTTTATGCTGGTTCTAGCAGAAATCCTAGCATGCTTTTCTTTATTTATATCCTGATACCAGGAAGGAATTCCAGCTTCATTTAATGGACTTGTATGCAGATTCCAGTAAGGAATTCCAACATATTTTCGTTGATTTTTATGCTGCTTACGAAAATCCTGTATCCTTTTCCCACAGTTTTCGTTTCATGGTGATTATTTCATTATGAGATAATAATTACTCTGAAATGAGAAAGATAGGAAAACATGCTTGGAGTGCAACTTGCGATGTACAATGAATATTAAATTTATGAAATCCTTTAAGAATAATAATTAAATTGCATTTATTTATCTGTAATCAGTCATTCAATGTGAAAAGGACCTGAAGAAAAATTAAACATTTTAATAATTACTTATTACTTATTTCAAATATATAGTGAAAAAACAACAGTTTTCGCAACTTACTAAAAATAACTAAATATAATTTTTATTGTACAGGGTGGTCCAAAAGTGTGGAAACACGCGAATAAAATTGAAACCGTTCCGAATTGGGAGAAAGGAAAAGTGATGATAACACACGAGGGGATAATCTTTAGAGACAAATGGCACTATCGACGGCCATCTTGAAATGGCCGGAATTTTTTAAAATGGGAACCCTATAGTGAAACATCAAATAAGACTAAATTTTTCCAGGAATCCAGTGGTGAAATGTTTATGGCTCTACGACCAACCGTTGTAAAGTTCTAACCGATTTTCTGTTGTTTCATGTGGCGTAGCACTGAATGGCACAAACTAGGGATGAACTGATAGAGATCGTGTTAATCCCAATAGAGTGCAGCAGCAGAAAAACCGCAAACGACTTAAAAACTCGTCACCCAGAATGGGTGCCCATTTCCCATAGTGCACTGTGGAAAGTTATAGCTAAATTTAAGGAAACCGAATCGGTGAAAAACAAACCAAAATTATAGACAGGCCTCGCAGAAAGACGGACGAAGCTACACCCACTGCTTTTTCTGGCATCATTCGCGAAATGCCCCACCCGCAGTTCCCGTCACTTAGCCCAAGAATGTGCTGTATCCCATACGTCCATCCTGCGAATCGTATCTGTGCATAAGTTGCACAAACACAAGATAAAGCTATTCTAACATTTAACCGAGGATGATCCAGACCACAGAATCGAATTCTGTGAGTAGCCCGTGTAACAAATCAAACAGAATCCTCGATTCGCATATGACGCGCTGTTCTCGGACGAGGCCAATCTTATTGTATCGGGCGAGGTGAACAATAAAAATCACCGATATTGGTGTGACAACTATCAACATTGGTGCGATGATTCTCGAGTCGTTTGCTCTTACAAAATGATGGTGTGATGCGGTATGTGGTGTGCCCATTCTTCATTGAAGGCAATTTAAATGCTAGTATGTACCATAACATGTTTGAGGAGATCCTGCCGTCTATTGAATTAGAGGATGGCTCCTTCCCTTTCTTCAATCAACTACCTCATTTCGGATTGTGCGTTTGTGAGCACCTCGATGAGCAATTCCGACAGAGATGGGTAAGGCAGCGAGGAGCTGTAGAATTGTGAATATATGTGTATTTGAACACATAATGAAACATTTTATTTCGGACTTTGGGACATTTTATTTTAAAACTGAATGCAGTAAGAAGTATCATCGTTTATTTAAAGTTGAATCACTTTTTATTTTTTTCTAAGTTCATTTAATTTTCTTACAAGGAAATTTTCTTGCTATTTGTTAATTCCTTCAACACATGTAATTTCTTAATCAATAAAAACGACATATTGTTTGCCTGTCAGCATTCCTATCATCACCTCACCTTTGGTTAATCTATGAGCAGGCACTTTGCATCAAACTGAAGAAATAGTCAACGATCCAGGATATTAACCCGGAAGGGACATCGAACAAAACCATTGAGAGAATTTTGGGAAGAGGTGGTCCGGATCGTATGAGAGACGAGTCAACATGTAGGAACACGAGCTACAATTCTGAGTTACGAGAAGTTTACCTTGCTCTAATCTAGAGAGCACCTTGTCTTAGATAATGTTGTAGCTATCAGTAGCGATGAATATTTCTTTAAACAGCGATTTCGATTTTGATTACATTTACTATATTCGCAACGCTAATTTTTCTGCCCGGGTTTCGCAGACCCTTAACACACGACTACCTGGACGCTCAGTAGACCAGAGAGAAGGATGGACGGACATTAATCCACTGAGAGAATCAACGAGAAGGAGAGACCGAGATTTACAAGTAAGTGCAAGTAGATTAACCAGTCCCTAAGGATACTCTCCTCTTCACCCTTTTCAACCCCTTCGACATTATATTCTTTTTCTTTTGTATATGTTTGATTTTATTTATATGCAACCCAGGTCAGATCCTGTACTTTACGCTCTACTAAATTCAATGTTTACAAAATTCTGGGCGCAACTTGTCAATTCTAGCGCGTTATCTGAGCTTTCAGACTGACAAGGGGAGACTGCACATGCCGGAGATGTGGTTTTTAACTGTTAATCTTGTGTGGATGCACACATATTTGTAACCTGCGATTTTTCCCATCTAGCTGAACATAATTAAAATTTATTTTTGCTATAGTTTGTTCGCCGCCCACTGTTAGAATTTGCTGAAATTCTATTTGTTTTACCACCCTCCTTCCACCCTATCAATTTATTGTGCTATTTCGTTTTTTTTTCTGTGTATTTTAGACACACTATTTAGAGATATTTAGAGAATATCGTGAATTCTGGCATTATAGCACAAGCTCGACTTAAGTCTCTAGATTCGATTGTGGGCCCCACATTTTTCACGGCAAGTATGAGGAAGACGTTATTTTTTGAGTATTTTGAATTTTACTATGTCATTTGCGAGTTTAACGCAGTCAAGAAGCGTCATTTGCTTACATATCTATTACGGGACGGGGCCTTGGCGTGGTTTTTAGCATTAACTAGGACAGAAGAATTTATGAACATAAAGAGACGTATGATTACATTATTTGGAGGTTTTGTAGTTAAGAAGGTTACGGAACACACCATTCGAGCTTGAGATCAAAAAGAAGGGGAACCCATTATGACATATGACAAGGTAGGTCCCATGCTTAGTTTCGATAAAGCTATGCCTAAACAGTAACATATCAATTTCCTAGTTGAAGGATTATTGCCTCAGTACTTTTATCTTACATGTAATAAGTCGTTTTCATCTGTCGATGCGTTGTGTGAATTTTTATTACAAGAACAGTCAGCTGTGTTAATTGTGAATTATAAGACGCTCATTAAAGCTAAGTCGAAAGAACTGATCTTGCAGTACAGTACACCGGAATTTATCGCTAAGATAGCTGATGTTTCGTTGCGCGATAATTTTCATGTTTCATTTCCTGTCGAAGAACAATAGCAGAGAAAAGAAAACCTAGCAGGTTTACATCATGATATCTTATCCGCTGGGAAAGAATGCGGTAATCAACAGTTTGTAGGTTCTATCCCGCTTCATCAACAGAAACGTAACTCTTTTCCTTCTTTTTTGTTCTTCTGAACGTAAGGGTGACATGAATAATAATACGAATAACAGAATGAGTTCTCCCACGAATACTTATGTTATTGCTAACAACCTACAAGACAGGCGTAACGGGAATTATAGTACATTTCACGCGAATAATAATGCACACTGTCCAGCTAAAACATTAATGTGCAATATGGCACAATTCAAGGGAAGGGATAATTGTAATGTTTTAAATAGCGAAAATAATTCAGGGAATAGTGGAAGACCTGCTTTCAAGACCCACACGATAACTACGCCTATTGTTAGGGATAGGATAGGGTAGGGATAGGATTCTGCCTTGTATTAAAATTACTATTAGAAATAAAGAGTATAAAGCGTTGCTGGACTCTGGTAGTCAAATCTCTATTTGTACTAGGGAGCTTCTTCCTCCTAACACTAGACTTTTTAAAAGACGTACTATCATCCGTGGCATCTCGGGTAAAGGACTTGAAACTAACATGTTAGCTGTGCTGAAGTTCAAAATTGACGGCTCTTCATTCACGCATACTTTTAGAGTTGTAGACAAATTTGCATCTTCTGTTTTGTTGGGGAATGATTGGTTACTTCCTCAGCATGTTACTGTAACCAGGACATTGACGTAGTTCACATAGTTTGGTATGGGAAACTCACTGATTACGCGCTATAATCATACTTGAAACTTGCTACATCAATGTCAATTTCATTGTTTGTATATTGGGTTCGAACCACAGCAGTATTAAAGGCTGTTTATATGCATTGGTGTATTTATTATTATAGTCGATTGGTTTATTATGTGATGATGCGTGGGAAATAATGGAACAGACAAAGCGTACCGAGTAGAAATTGTTTTCTCTCTTCTCACTTTTCTTTTCGCCTTATATCCCTTTACACCTCTCAAAAAAATGTCGTAGTTATGTTCGTGTATACCTTACCATTTTAGAAAATATCGTTTTCATTGTTACCCTTCCTAATTGAGTTTACGTCCCATCCATACAAAAATTTCTGCGACTTTTAGCCCCTTAAACGAAGAAAAGCAGGAAACAAAAGAGTAGGTTAATAGATGAATGTATGCTGCTATTCCGTGAGGTATATTTAGTCTTCGCAATTAATATTAAGGATGATAAAATTAAAAACTTCTAAAATAATATTTTTGTGTTGCACCATACATGAATATGAAAGCTGGATCTACATGTATTTTTAATCATTATATTTTGCCAGCTAAGCCATGGAGGAAAATATACCCATAAAATAAAATGAAATTCCTAGTTCTACGCCCCACGATTATGCCCTGCATGCTAAAAGGATTAATGGAAAAGGATGACTATGAAAGAATTGGAAGAATGACAATATGGGACAAAACGGAACAACTCGAAAAAAAAACGAACAGCACTATGTTGTCTACCCCAAAATCGCATGGCCTGTGATCGAATCAAGCACTACTCGCACGTAAGCACCAATGGAGATCAAAACGTCGTTCAGGTTTGACTCAAAGTAAACCGCAACTAACAGCAATTCAACATGAGCGCTCTACTACTGAGGCACGGTGACCCACTTCCGCTGAAAAAAAAATATGAAAAGAATAAAGCTATGGTTAAACTATGAAACCATTCACAGACGTACGTATGCGAACGTTCTAGGAGTAAGAAGCTGAACGGGTAACTCATCTGAGGTATGCGTGAGCAATGCAAAGGATAGGCGAGCAAAAGATTAGGACACGGAAGGCGCTTCCTGCAATCCAATAAAGATACCTCGGGAAATTGAGTCGTAATTCTCTGGCATTTTCACTCAAAGTATACAGCGAGAACTCTTTTAAAGTATCTTTATACTATCGACTTTGAAAATCTACCTAATTAATCCATAATCATACCACTCCCTACAAAAATAACCAGGTCAAGAGTAGTAACTACTGAAAACAGTAAATCAGGTTGTATCCTGTATATATCCTACCAAGATTACAGTAAGTATTGATGTTATAAAAACTCCAACGTTAATTACAAAAGAAATTTGTTGTTATTATCATTAATGCCACTTAAAAATATAAAAAAAATAAAAAATAGGTCGAATTCCATGAAGGAGGGAGGAACCGACAAGCGGAGACATAAAACAATGGTATGGACAGTGTGTCCTAGGCAAGTTAGAGAATGTCGCACATCAAAGTCAATAATGCATTAACAAATTGTGTACTGTAGGTCGGGCTAGTTTAAATCCTTATATAGCCTACCTGGGACCCTCTCTCCGACACTTATACCCTAATCTTATCTTTTATATAAATATTACCTAATTATACAACAACAAACACACAAAAATTGTTTATCAGAATTCTAGTGTTACATTCCGCCGTGGAATTACAACAATGTTTTAAGAAGATAAGAGTTGAGTGATGCAGAAAGGAGCCAGAAACAAAAGAACGGAAATTATACTAGATGCAAATGCAGGGAAGGTTCTAGAACACAGATCCCCCACCAGAGGCCAAGTTAGGTGAATTACGATAAAGTAAATTATTTCAAGGTACAGTTAACCAATATAACATTTGCATAAGAGGATTTCTTTCAATAATCTACATTATCAAATAACATTGGCGCCGATCAACCAACCCTCCACAAGTATATTATTTTAAAATATGTTATTATGAGAAATCCTTTAGTGCAACTGAAATTTGTTTAATAAATAATTTATTTTGTCGTAATTCACCCTAAGCGAAAGCAACAAGGAACATTAATAGCATCAGACAATGTAAACAACATACCTGTTGCAAACAAATGAACTTCAAAGGACACCACACTGTATGCCACAAAAACATTTTGTAAACCCAGAAAACCCAAACACACATACAAACACAGTAGAATGAAGAAAGAGAACTAAAAGAAATTATAAAATGAAGAACAGAACACACGAGCTATAAAGCTTACTAATTGACATTGAATATATTGCATTACAGAATACAATGCCATACAGATTTACAGAATACAATGTCATACCATATCTACCGCCAAAAATAAATTAACATCGACTCCGAAGATGAAAACGAAAATGAATGGAATTTCGAATAAAATAAAAAGCAAACTAAAATAAAATGTATGCACATAAACCCAAAGAAATACCAAGAAAACTTCATTTATCTAAAATTATAATTAATTAAAACATTATTATTATTTTTGTTTAAAACAATAGACCTACATATGACTACTATGGTTAAGTAAACAAACATGATGCTAGACTGTTTAAACATTGAAGTTCAGTTTTCTCAGTTTCGATAATAATATATTTCAACCAAGGATCTTATAAAGGAGTATGTTTTGTACAAGGTGTCCAGAAGCACGTAAAAAACACAAAATTTACAGGAGAAATGAATGATGCAAATACTTAGATGTAACATAACGTAACCAAATCTAACCTAACCTAACATAAACTAATCTAAGCTAACCTGAACTAACCTAAACTTACCCTATAGTATAGAAATAAGCGAAATTCTATCATTTTTTGGAAAATTATGCGGGACCCCTACACTAATTTAACATAAACTAATCTAACCTAACCAAACCTAAACTAGCCTAAACTTACATAACCTACCCTAAACTAGCCGAATATGAACAGAAATTACCAAAATTGTAACATTTTTTTAGAGAAAAGAGCTGGATCCCTTCTGCTGAACATAGGCCCTTATAAAATAGAAAATCTGCCCTTACAACAAAATCTTGAAGCCCTACGCCACAGTTTCATCACCCCTACTCTGCCCACTCCGCCCAACAGGATCGTAATGTTTTCATACAACAATGTTTTGTGTGGCGGAAACGAAAGTAGCCAATCAGACGATGGTAGAAACGAGAATAGCCAACCAGACGTGCCGATGCTCGGTTGCTTTTTGCCTTCACCGATTTAATAGAATGAAGATACATATGGGCAGATTCTCTATTTATAACATCCTTGATTTCAACCATAAAAAAGGCGAAAAAAGAAGCATCGAAAAGGAATCAAAACACGATAAGTAAAATATATGTCATTTGTTTTATAAAGGGGGATTTGTGTTTTAGAAGCTTTCCCAAATGCAGAATATTCCGCAAATTTAAAAAAAAAAACTCATTTTTCTTTAAATCATTCTCTAAGACATTCTGGACTGTTACCATCCTGGCGCATACTGAAATAATGGCATACAGATTTTTAATATGGACGCAAAACTGACGTGGTTCCTTTACATATATAAATATACGCAATAACAACGACTGTGCAAAAAACCAAACCCACCTAAATTCACGAACGCTATCTAACCGAGTCAGGGCAGGAAAACAAATGGGAGCCAGCGCGGGAGTGTAGGAAGCAGGCGCGTTAGTGATGGAAGGCGGTAAGAATTTACTTTGTGCAGAACATTCATAGGAACCATACCTAAACCAGCCGTGCGGGGCTTCTACCCCCTCCATTTGCTGTCAGACGCTCAGCTATGTTTTGTGAAGTAAATAAGACTGGAGAACATATATTTGCTACATTGGGGGAGAAACTAAAAGATGCACAAAATCACTTGTTCTGCCCAAAGTACGGCATATATTCCGAAGTTGGGCGTCCGCTTTCGTCAAGTTTTTTCACTGTTATCTCCTTTCCACACTTCCTGCAATTTGTTATTAGGTTCATTAATCCGTGCTCTTCACAAACTTTTAAAAGATTTTGCTCGTTATCAATGTATTGCTTCACAAATATTAAAACTGCTAGTTCATTGCCCTTGTACATTCGCCATGTTGGTAACATAAATGCTCGTTTCTTTCCCACAATGCAACTGTTCGGTTACCTTGCGCCAAGTAGTTCCCTCCGCTCGCCATATAGTACCATGTTTATAACCGCTTATATATAACGAATAAACAGATTTTTCGCGAGACTTATATAGTATCAAGCACACAAACGATCAAATTATCCATATATTTCCTGTAAATTTTAAAAATTTCGCTGGAAACGGACGCCCAACTTTGGAATTTAACCCCAAAGTACACTCTTAACCGGAAGGTATATGTACAAACGATGATAGAGCAAAAAACACTTGATATGGCATAAAACCACATAGGTTAGAGCACTCGTAATGGTTTCATATCTGGAGCTCTCTACTTGTAAACGTAAAACACAGGTTTCCTGCATCGTGCAAAAATACTCTGGCGGTGCAAAATAGTCTGTCACACAGTCGTATATGATACTCACTCACTTTAAACCTAGTATTTACTGGCTTTAGTACTATTACAATTGTAAACGTAAAACATACTTATCTCCTACATTGAGCAAAAATACTCCGACAGTGAAAATCAATACCCTAGACAATCGTTTTTCACATGCACTTACTCATTTTAACCGTAAGATTACTACTTTTATGACGGACTCTTCCAGTATCATAAACAAATCTACTCTTTTCAACTCTATCCTAACACGCCTTTCCTAGCTTTCAATTCGTTGATAAAAAGTGGAAATTTAACACTGTATAGTCAAGGATGTTATAAATAGAGGATCTGCCAATATGTATCGTCATCCTATTAACCGAGCATCGGCATGTCTGATTGGCTACTTTCGTTTCCGCCATGATTGTTGGCTCAAAACATTGTGATCCTATTGGGAGGAGTAGGGGTAACGAAACTGTGACGTAAGTCTTCAACATTTTGTAGTAAGGGCAGATCCTCTATTTTATAAGATCCTTGCGTATAGTATAGACAGTTAGCCCCACTCTATAACATAATATCCCAAGGTAATTGCTTCAGAACGAAACTCGATATATTTAAGAATAAGTTGGACTATTCCATAATAAAGTAAACTTTTCATACTCACGTAAAGGAGAAACTAAATCAATCCCCAATTAATATTTAATATGTATGAAATCTACATAAATAATTATTTGCATTAGCCTTCTGAATCAGACGGACCTTCAAAAGCCTATTTACGTTTTTAATACCAATAAGCAGTTCGCTAGTATTTTTAAATAATAAACATGTAATATGTTCACTCCCTCTACTCATATTGGAAATCTCTATAAATAAAGAATTATAAATTCAAATACTTCGCATTTGTATGTGAAAAGATATAAGGCATTACTCGAGGAGTCGGTTCTACCAAATTTGAACACATTTCTTATATTTTCAGGTTCGGTTAGAACTTTGTATGTCTTTTAGCAGAGCATGCATTAAGTCAGGAGCTCTATTACTAATTGCAGATTGACTTGAGGAGGGCTCAGTATAAATACAGTGTGTACGTATGACACGAAAACTACAGTGCATAACAGACGAATCTACTCGTGCTAGATGCCTACTGTACAGGACGAATGCTATCTAACCGAGTCAGGGAAGGAGCGCAGCAGGGGCCCGAGTGAAGGCGAGGGCATGTGTCCGTAGAGAGCAGGCGCGTCAGCTACGAATGGTATATGCATAAATGATAAGAGTGTAAGATCACACACATACAATACTTTTACTAACACTAAAAAATCATTTCAATACGCCGTGCACTGACAATAATTGCTTATATTCACGCTCTCATTCCTTCACGAAAAATGTTTCACATCGTATTTTACCTATGAATTTACTATTTGGTAGAACTGTCTGCTCGAGCGAACCCAAATTTAATACCGTACATGTAAACAATTTCAATAGAGCTCGATTCGCGGTGAGCTCATGTTAGGTTGTAGATTCACGTCTCGTATATCCTCGCTGCTGAAAAGGACTATGACACCATTTTGTTTCAGTGAATAACACCATTAACATTTTGTGGAAATTACACAGGAAATACTTTTCTTTTCTGATTTTAATTTTAAGCATGCAATTAATCATAGATGCATTACATTGTTACACTATCATTAGTATTGAAGTAGGACAAACATTAACTAGTACTTCATAGTTGGATTTTAATCGTGTTACACACGCACACACTAAATACATTTAATATAATTACCATCATGGGAAAAATATTGTCCGCGTAATATTTCAATTTTAACATGCATAAGGAAACCAGTAATATGTAAATTATTCTTTCGATTCTTTTATTTTGTGACTTACTTCTCTACAGCTAGTATATTACATTAATTCAATGTCAACACCTATTTACTGACAACACTGTTGTTAAATATATAATTACGGCATCTTGTTGTAGCACTCGTTTCGCCTTCCTGAAGTGTGAGTCTAATCAGAAGGTTCTATGCAACTAATATTTACTTTGCACCGTAAATGTGATGTGAGTCACACTCTACTCGTATCAATACAAAACTACATACACCAGTTGCAGGAAACTATCAACTACAGAACCTATCTGCAGTAAAAGTATCACTATAAGGTTATTTTTTCCTCCCACTTTTGAAAACTCCAATTTTGTTCCACAAAACTTTACTCTCTACTATAATGTGGTTCTTCTAATATTTGTTTTTAACCCTGGAAAGCTAACATGTCCAAAAAGTTACGTTAAAGCTAATGTATCGTAAAATTTACGACTCGTTACAAAAACTAAACTACACACATATCTTTTTACAAACTGGGACTTTAATGATTACCGTTGGTAAGAATACATGTGAGTGAACATTTTTGCAGCCAGTTTGGTTGTTCAAACTTTTTCCGCGCAGTACACACAGCATTTCCTACAATGTTCTACGCAGGTCGGCCTGTTGCAGCGGCAGCAATACATTGACGTCATTCTTATTTTGGCTGATGGACAAATCCCACAAATTGTGCGAGTTTGGTTTTTGGACTGAACAACATTCTTCTCTGGCACCGGTATTTTCAGGATATCAGCAATGGATTGCCGGAGTTTCCAGGGCAAATTTGAGTATTGAATCTGTTCTTTGAGCCATGGCTTAATAAGGCTGCCGTGAATTTTCATGGCTAATTTTCTTCTAGAAAGAGGCTTTTGACCCATTTACACAACGCTGTGAACACAAATGAAGTAGGCATTAACCTAGGTTATGTTTATCATCCCCCCCCAAAAAAAACGCACAAGGCCCATCGTTTGGTCTTACGCAGTGATGTGCCGTAAACTATAATTTTACGTCTACGCGATTGTCTACTGTAATCTATACGTAATCTACATTACACCTTTTCCTGTGTAGACTATGTAGACAACCACTATCAAATGTAAGGAACAATTTCGTTGCTCGTTTGTTCATATTTCCTCATTCAGTTGTTTCGCTTCGGTGCAGCGAGCATTTTTGCCGATCCCAAACGTTTCAGCATTCTTGCCAATTTGATGTCGAAAACAGAACCCAAACGACCCCTGTGGGGCTTCTAACCCGTTCCTACTACTACTACTACTACAACTACTACTACATTAGCTGTGGATCTATATAGTACAAGGGCAACGTACTACTACTACATTTGCTGTGGATCTATATAGTACAAGGGCAAACTTATTTTAATGAAAGAAGTTTAATGAAAACTTTTTAAAAATGATCGTTAAATCACTTTTTGAACATTATTTTTAATATTATTTTAACGAAAGAAGTGTTATAAAAATAGTAAAAAAGCTGTCCGTGGGCAGGATTTGAACCCACGCCAAAAACAATTTCTTTACTATCATGTTGCACTAGCCCACTCGGCTACCAAAGCCGAAACCATTTGACGCTTACTTTGTGCTATATGTAGATCATGTCTTGTGATATCGTATCTGTATCGACCAATCAGATCTGAGGATATCTGAAACGTTTGGGATCCGCAAATATGCGTGCAGCGAAAGATTAGGGAAACGAGTAACATATAAAAAGTAGAGGGAATTATCTAATCTGTATGTTTACTCTGCTCTGCACATACCACTTCCTTAGATTTTAAACTTCGAGCACTGCTTTTATAATGAAATTTACAAAATTAATTCTCACCTGTAAGCTTTCAGTCTTGAATCTGTTGTATTTGCCAATTTTTTCTTGCATATTTTAGAAAATGCATAATATTTTTCATTTTCCTTTATCAAGACGAAACTAAGTATTCGAAAGTTACTATTCACTGGTCTAGGCATTTTATTTTGTACGCAATTTCGCAAGGTAACGACAAAATAAAGTTCCTTTATTGTCCGCGATGCCATATTAAATTACGTGTTGTTGACATATTCTACATAGTCTACGTTGTTTACATTGTTTACGCATAGTTGACACGTAAACGTAAACTATCGTTTTTTACGCGTAGACGCACATCTCTGGTCTTACGGCTGCACGACACTTTTGGTCCAGTGCATCAACGCCTCCTCTCGTTGCATTATAAATCTTGATAAGGTCATTGTCACCAACACAAGTTCGATTCATTTTTTAACTTTCCTTGAATAAATACTACAACATAAAACCAACACTTTCACTAAAATGTATCTATAAGTTCATTCTAGAAGTAGAAAATAATAGTAAACAATATTTAAAAATCCAAGCGTTATTCCTAACGTATCGTAAATCTTACGACCAGCTAACGAGTTCATATAGAAATACAGCCGGAAACTAAGCAAAGTAAATACTGCCTAACAATGCAGGCTTAGTAGAAAACGGAATTCAGAGGATTAGTCCATTTTCGCTTGGCGTGGGGGAAGGAACATCAAAATAATACAACTCGCTCGTAAAATTTACGACACCTTAGCTTTCTCGGGTTAAAGACAGAAATAACTAATTTTGCGAATGACCACTCATATTTTGCTCGGTCACCAAATTTTTCAAACTTGTCATCGTCACTGCGAAACGGATTGTGGGAATAAACGACGTCACGTTGGGAGGGGCTAAAAACAGATGAGCATATCTTGCAAGTGAGCGTATGCTTGAAATAAACAAATACACGTGATTTTTCTTTTACTTTGCTAAGGATTTTCACGTCTATGAACTCTCATATCCATGCATGACTGTCTTCTGCACCACTCCTCTTCTCTTAAATACACTGAGATATCAATTGAGAACATGACTAGTTACTAAAAATGTAAAAACGTGTCCAAAATGTGCCCTTTTCAAGCATGGAGGTGCGCTCGCATGCACACGTCTGTTGGTTGCTTTTGTTGTGTTAATTGATTAATGCTCATGCAAGCACAAAAAGTTAATTAAGTTAGATGTTTTCTTTTCTTTTCTTTGTTCTTTCTTTTCTCTTTTTTTTTTTTACAAATCGCCAATATAATAAAGTGAATACTACAAAAAAGACTCAGATTTCGAAATAACCATAAAAAAAAATCCATCATGTTAAGTTTAAAAGATATACAGAATGTCCCAACAAATTCGATGATTTAGTATGTCTGAACGGGTCCGCTCTTAGATCAAATGTTACTTTTTTAATTATAGATAGAAACAATTAGGTTCAAGTTAGATGTGTATCAGATACTAGTTCAGACTCGCAAACACCTATAGATTACAAAAAATATACTATACATTTAATTAAATTTTTACTTGTCGTTGACTGAGATCGAACCAGAGACTACACACACCAAAGGTGAGAGCTCTACCACCGAGCAGCTGCAGTTACTAAATGTGGCAGTAGTAATTCATCTCCAGTAGTTCGACATGTACATGAAAATATGTATCTTCTCAGCAAACAAAAAATAATCTAAAACAGAGTTTCTATAGTTTTGCCCTGATATACACTTTGAAGGAAAAAGAAATGATTTTTGCAAATGAGACCTGCCGAGTATGTATGCAAAGCTGTCAACTGTATATTTTGCTAATAATAATAATAATAATAATAATAATAATAATAATAATAATAATAATAATAATAATAATAATAATAATAATAATAGTAATAGGGGCTACGTAGCTCAATGGTAGAGCGTAATTAACCAAAGAGTAGACCTGTAACTATTACTGTTTGCAAAATCACATAGCATACCACTTTCTATCGGCTATTGTGTGTACTTTGTCATTAGCATGGAAAAATGTCATTAGCATGGATTAATATTTCACGTGAAAACAAATAATATATTTTAAAAAACTAAAGTTATGCAGATTAAGCTATGCTTAGTATGAAAATACACTTCTAAACTGTATCTGAACTTGCTGTAAAAAAATGAATAGTATTAAAAATATATATATTTTTAGCACTTTTATTCCTCAATTTTGTGTCTAATTTGAGAATTACCCATATATGTGCGTCTGTATGCGTTTGTGTGTGAGTCCCCTTTTATTATAGGGTAATTATCCCATGTCGTAAACGTCGTGAACACCTAGTGGCCGAGTCGAAAGAGATATCTAGAGTCGGGTTGTTGAAGTTACCATAGCCTAGCAACGAGGACTTCCTTTTGGTCCGTGCTCCTTCGATTCGTCGCGGAGAGTCGCGAAGGGACCAACTCGAGCTATCGTCAGTCATATGCATGCGGTTATTATTATATATAATTTTTTCCTGACGAATTGTTCCTAAAGTGAGCTACGGGGTTCAATAGTAACCCCTGGCTCTACATCATGAAGTGAAAAATCTTGAGATAAATGCGTATAATTGTATGAATTTCGATGACAACTATCGCCAATCATTTATAAGTGAATATAGGAAAACCATGAAATAAAATAAATAGACAAGCACCATTTTGTTATAAAATTACATGGAGAGCGAATGTTGTTTGATCCCAAACAGTTATCGTCGAATTTGCACGGTTAAAAGAGGAATGAAATTGCCAAATTAAAAAGAACTATTTATCCCTCTACAAGCGACGTTTTCTTCATTGCCTCCGTGGCCAAGTCAGAAGAGCACGCGACTAGTAATCAAAAGGGTGGTAGGTCGCGACCACCAAGTTTTTTTTACTTTTTTCTTTAGTGTTTTTAGTCTCACCTTAATGTAAACAACTTACGCATATAGGCGATTTAACACATCTTGGGGGTGTAATTTTGTTGTTCATATTGTGTTTCGTCTCTTCTCTGAAGCTTTTGGTATAATTTGCGAATCGATAGTGGGCCCACAGTGGATCGTCGCTGTGGGTCCGCCAATTTTGGCGAGATGTCGCTAGTTCCCCACCAGTGGTCCATCGACGCTTACGACATAGGTAATGAAAATAGTAATGAATGAAATATATTAAGTACCCTCAGTGTTTTACAAAAAAAAAAATAAAATAAAATAAAATAAAAATAAAATAAAAATAAACAATATGATGTACTATACTGATGTGTTTTTCTTGTATGATGTTCACTTTCCTTAAGACTATGATTGTGTGAATGTGTCGCCGACTGGTGACCGCTAACCCACCGGGCCCAGGTTGGACAAGCTGTCAACACTCACTGACCCATCCACCAAACCAATCATCCCTGGAAAATCGAACTCAAATTTTGGCCCTAAAATGTGAAGATTTCCAAGCCTCCTTCATTCTCACTCACAGCCCGGTGTCCAGATCTGCAGCTCACCAGCCGCATCCTATCGCAAGATAGGTTGCGTATCATCAAACTACCAATACAAGACATCGACCCAAGAGTGAAACTGACAATGAGTGCTTCGGAGATCTTAATGTTGATATTTACTAACCCAGATAAAAGAAAAAAATCTCGAACTGGATTCTGAATAGCGCAACGCAATTGAATTTTGTACACTAAATGCCTAAAATGAATTTAGTTGGTTTTAGCGAAGTGAATTTCTGTCAGGTCTGCTATTTCAACCTCGGTCACACTAAGTGAAATCAATTTTGTAGGTTTTAACGATAAACTTTGATAGTTATTCACTGTTTACGTACTACTTTCACAATTTTGTATACTACATACTAACAATACACAACTCAGTTTAATTTACTACTTAATACTAAATAATGAGCTTTGTACTTGAAAAGAAAAGATTTTGTTTCGGCTCGTACATTTTATTTGTACTAAATTTCTGTATGACAAGAAGACAAATAAACACAAGAAAATAAAAATAAAAAATGTTGCAATGTTTGGTAATTTTGAATTAAATTTTTAACACATCTGAATGAGAAAAGAATCCTTTTTTCAATTATGGATATTTTCCAGTGGAAAAACGGATGAAATTTGCAAGTCCGAAATGAAGATAAGTAGACTAAAATACAGAAACATACATTACAAATTTTATGTCTATTTTTCTCACAACTCTATAGGTTGATCGCCCTGTGTTCTAAGCGCTGCATATATTAAGCAAGCTTCAGCAATTATTCAGCATGGTAAGCATATATGGATATATGATGTGAAGCACTGTAATTCTTGTTGAGCTGAGTTGATTTTGAGTTTAACGTCTCTTTCAGCAGCGAGGCTATATGAGACGTGGACCTGCGGATTAACGTGAATCCGAACCACATGAGCTCCGCCGGGAATCAAAATTAAAAAATGCTAGGAGACGTTCCGTTCATTTTCCATAAAGATTTAATATACTAAATTTGAGCTCCGTAAGTTTAACGGCTTGTGAAATACTCAATTTGTTTCCCAAATTTTCGGATACCCACTATCCCTTAGGATAGTATTATAATGAACGCAATATGATAACATCATAATTTGGATTAGGGCCTAACTATATACCTAAAGCCAATTATTAGACTGCAATTTGGCTGTGATGATTAGGCACACATTGTTACATTCATTACATGAAATATGTAATAATTTATATATTTCAGTGATTCAAAAATGTATTTTTTCCAGTAGTTAGCTCCTCTAAAACTCACAGGCTGCGTGTCTCGAAAGCCAAGTAGTGGTATATGTCCTATTGCTATTATGACAATTAAAAATATCAATATCCAAAAATGCCTTAAGTTTTGTTCACTTAGAGATACTCATCTCAGGTAAGTAAACAGGAACAATTGAAAAAGGGAAATGGAGGACTTGAAAGTAAAACGTAGAAATATTCATCAGTGTTTAGAAGCATATTTTTAAATCACGTTCGACTCTACTCATAAAAGCTATATAAGCGGTTCTGGTAAGCTAGAGTTATCCGTTTCTAGCCACGTAACATAAATATAGCAAAAATCAAGTGTCTGTTACTGGTGGTCTTCGTGACCGGAACTACTAGCCGAATGCGTTAGTAATTATAATTGCTTTTGTTGTTTGTTCAAGCCCGGCCCAAAGAAAGTTTTTATTTTTATATTTTTAAAAAAAAATTCAAAACACTTTTTTCATTAAAATAAGATGAAAATAATAGTAAAATGATAACGGTATGTGTGCATTTTGCTAGAGTATAAACAGTAGTAATATTAGTAGGAGGAGGAGCGGGATAGAAGCCCCGCAGGGTTCGTTTTGTTCCACCTTGACTGGCATGATATATATTTAACCTCAACTGCTTCTAGAATTTTCCACGGGGGCGCGATGGCTCAATGGTAGAGAGTTCACCTCTAGTGCTTGGGGCCTCTGGTTCAATCACAGCTCGCGCTGGGTGGACTTTGTGGTGGACAAGCACCTTGCTTGTGGGTTTTCTTGGGGTTCTCTCGTTTCCTCCCACTACCTTCATTCCACCATTTCACTCATTTCTCATTATCACCGTCTCCTTTGGTCTCAAGAGTTAGTTTCATAATGTTGTGGACGTGTGTCCGACACCGGCTGTGGCAACTCAGGAACTTTTTATAATTTACAATATTGATACTTCTGACGTATACTAATATGAAAAATATTCAATTTCTCTGGGTCTAAGAGTTGAGATGACTTCCTTCACAGGTGAAATGCCAACAACACAAAATTAGTCATTCGTAACTGTCTGGGAAGTAACTTGTTTGGACAAGAATTGAAGAATACATAAGGGCTAAACACTTCCTTACTGCTGTAGTATGGAACAAAAATGAGTTCCAAGAAATTGTTCCTAGCTGTGCACGAATTGCAAATAGTGATCAAACTTACAACGCTAGTCATTGGAATGATCCTATTTAACATGTCACCTCACCTTTCTACCTAGTAGAAATAGTGTTGTAAAAAAAGTTTTTTTCTGTGAAGTTTTTTCAATATAAAACATAGTTCTTATGTTTTTTCAAATGTATGTTTTTTTCTGGCAACTATTATTTATTAATTTATGTTGAAGATTATTGAAATAATCAATAGCTCTTGAGTCGAAGCCCTCCTAACTTACAAATCGTTTGCTTCTTTGTACCTATACGAGCAAAATCGTGTGATTATTCCTTTCGGACCCAGGTCATTTTTCACGTTTTCCCACATTGTCAGTTATTGACTTATTGCCCGAAAACCACTTATCCGATTAATATGGTTAAGACCTTGATTTTTAGAAAAGGAATCTGGCTATCTTTTGGTGCAAGTTACGTTGCAGTGTTGCCAACGGGTGGGAAATTAATGTAGGAAATGTAGGGGTGAAAATTTACAAAAAATCGCTAACCGAATTTGAAGATTTTTTGTATCTAGCAGCACTATTGCCATATGGGTCCAAGTCACCTAAAAACATTCTTTGGTGCGTTGACAAGGTACAGTGAAAATCTGAAGTTGCTGGCTTCCATTCAAAGAAAGAAAGAAAAAAATCTCGTTTTCCATACACATGAAATTTTCACACGTTTTACGCCTCAGAAGCAAAAATCAACAGATATGCCGGTTCTACAGCTTCTCTAATGATCCTATTGAAACTTTTTATGGTGCGTTCTGTAGGATAAATAGAAGGCTTTCAGGTAGTGGTACATTTGTTATAACGTAGCGAGTAGGATGGAAATAATAGAGGAGAAAAGGGAAATTTGCCGAATTTTTCGCCTAATATCGGAAATTAATTGTTTTGGCTGGAAATACTGCTACCAAACAGACGTAAACTATCTAAAAGTAACTATATATCCTACAATTATCATGGCGATATCTATCAAAATAAGCATAACTTTTTAAGAAAAAAATCTCATTCTACATTAGAACTTGACAATTTTCTTACCATTTACAGAACATGGTTTATTATAAGCCTCAACTGTACTTCCCCTAATTATTCTAGCGAAACGTTTTATGGTGCACTGTGTAGACTAAAGATGAGGCTATCGCAAGTGGTACGTTTGTTCGAAAGTAGCCAACAAGAGGGAAAAAATGGAGACAAAAATTTTTTTCCAAATTTTCTCCTGAAATCGGAAATTAAAATTTTCTGTAGCTGGCAACAGTGACAGCAGACACGCACAAACTATCTCAAAATAAGCTTGGTATCCCTCTTATATACCTTACAAGTATTGTGACGATATATGATAAAGTAAGCCGGTCACTAAAAATATTTCATTCCACCTAAAAAAAAAAAAATCACAGTTATCTTTCCACTTAGAGAACAAAGTCTACTGTAAACCTCAACCGTACTTCCCCTAACTATCCTATTGAAACTTTTGATAGTGTGTTGTGAAAGGCAAAGAAAATACTTTCTGATTCTGGTACGTTTGTTCCGTTGTAGCCAACAAAAGGGATATAATAGACCAAACACATAATTTTCTCAAAACTTTCCTCTAAAATCTGGAATTAAAATTTTCTGTAGCTGGCCACACTGCCACCAGACATACGGAATCTTAAAATAAACACTGGTACATTGCTAATATATCATACAAGTATCATGGCGATATTTAAGAAACAAAGCTTCTAATTACCAAAAATATATTTCGATAAACAGAAAAGTAGGGAAAAATCAAGAGTTAGAACCTAAATCCGAATTTTTTGTGCGTCCCCTAATTATGCCACTGTAACGATATGTACCCGCGTTTGTTCAGTAAGTACTAATGTTCGACTGGTGTAAGTTGATTTGCACTCGGACGTATAGGTACGGATTTATAACAGAAATTTCGATTTTTTCCCAAATTTAAGGAGATTTTAATTTCCGTAGTTAGCAACACTGCGCGCAGTCCCGTGCAATTGATTTCAACAATTAGGTATCCATCCGAAGTATCTACCTGACAAGTCTTAAAGAGGTCTCTCTACAAGAAATAAAGCTACAGGGGAAATGTTTTAAAGAAAATTCGAAATTTGAAAATTCTCGAGTTCTTGACTGGGGTGAAATTTGAGAATGAAATTCGACACACGAAAGAAAAAGAAACTAAAATGATTAACTATGGTCCAACCATATTTGGCAAAATAATATCCCGATATCTTAATTAGTGTCCATAAAGGAGCGGATTAAAAAAGTGACACTTGTGCCACTTTTGCCGCTGGGGTCCGAAAGGGTTATTGTACATCTGATTACAATTTTTTTTTTTTACTAGAAACTCGTGTTTTTGTAGTAATTATAGTATTGACTAATAATGATATCGTTGTTGTAAACAATCAGTTTATAAGGAAAATTTTCTCTCCTTTTTACAGCTTAGTTCCTATACTGTTGCTGAGAAATACAGGGTGTTTCAAAATGAATATCGGGGATTTAAGTTTTCGTAGTACTTATTACATTTTACGTACAATTGTAAAAAATACATCAAATAAAAGAACAAGTAAAACAGTTATTGCTTCAAGTGTTCGATGTGAGCTTCATTCGTCACACGGCACACATTGTGTTGATAGGTGAGAAAGGCCCATAAAATTTCCGCCATATGGCACAAAACATTCTATTCACACAGAGGGTTGCACTGTAACTACAGATTCAGTCTTTGCAAAATTAAAACACAAAAAGCTTTCTGTTCTCTAGTCTCCATCTTTGCTACCTTCTTTTTCTAACGGCAGACAGAGGAAACTAATACTACCTAAACATAATTATGAATGTAGTATTCAAATAGAAGGTCAGTTTAGTAAATTGAACTACCATGATCATGAAGTCTGTTTCCAACAAGAAATATTTATTTTAAATAAAATACTTATCACAGATATTGTAGCCCCGTGCAAATGCGCGTGTTGCACATATGGTAGATCCGGCAATGCATATCATATATCTAGTCGACAAATTATTTAGAAATAATATTTAGGCAAATTAGTATTAGTTTTTACCTTTAGACAAGTTATTTTCATTTTATACTGTTCGTGATGATATTTTCGTACTTATTAAAGGCCTACTTTCACGAAAAAACAAATTTTCATTTATACTTTTATTTCTTGGTTGAATTTGGTGAAATACTACAGAAACCCGGATTATTAGTAGGTACGCTACTCATATAAATTGTAAAATATTTGTATCGTATCAGTATCTAGTGTTTAATTTATGTAACATTTTATTGTAATTACATCTACATAAAAATACTTCAGATTTAAATGACGTAAGACTACAAATGACTATTTAAAAAAAAAACGAAATTTAGAAAATACAACTTACATTTCTGAAAAAATACGAACGTTTTTTTCTATTTACAATATTAAGTAGAAGGGCGAAATAAAATTCATTACTAATATCAGCTAACAAATGTTTATATTCCTTTCTTGTTGTCATAAAATGATAATTCTGTCTGTAACTCCACGTGTAATTAAATCTGTAATTCTATCTGTGTACGTAATAATATTATTGCGTTCATGTGTAAATCTAAGAAAGATCTGGCATACTGTATATCTTTTATATTCCTATGAATACCTTCGACTATGTTACGTTTTCTTTCCTTCTGTGGTAATAGAATAATAATAATAATAATAATAATAATAATAATAATAATAATAATAATAATAATAATAATAATAATAATTATTATTATTATTATTATTATTATTATTATTATTATTATTATTATTATAAAGAAATAACATAATTACAATACCAATTACATAAACATTATCTTCCCATTCAGAAAAATTAATAATTGCCACAACGGGATTTGAACCCAGGTAGCTGCAATGGGAGTTTCCTGCTTTCACAATTTTGTTAAACAAATCTCTCCAACCGGAGTATTGTTCGCCACTGGCACCTCACGTCCTTTCGACGTATTCCAAATACTACAGGGACACGAACACAGAAATACTGAGGACAATTAAAATACCGACCTTAATCTTCGAGGAATTCGAACCCCTAGTGGATTGCGCCTCATGATCAGAAGCCGAAAGCCGTGGATCAATCGGCTAGTGCCACCGGTTCAATTTGCAACAAACTCTTCATATCAATATAAGAAAATAAACTAGTAGTTATGGAACATAAACATAGAACTGTCTATTTCTAGACGTGTTGATACAATTCAAAGAATGTGAAAATAATTTCTGTTGTCTTTTCTTCTTTGAAAATTATAAGTTATGATAAAAATGAAATGAATGTAAATCGAGACCATCCCTGCAACTAATAGCCTCAATTTGAAGAACGTTTCGCGATAGTTTCCTCATTGAGGAACGAACGTCTATATAACTTGTTTGTGAGTTAAACAAGAAAATCTCGAGTAAGTAATTAAGACACTCACACAAGCATTAGTAACTTATTTATATTTTTCCATGAAAATATTTTAACTAGGTATTAGTTTGTGTGGAAGGTTAAGTTGCGCGGTAGGTGAGTGTTTAGCGCATTGAATATCTGTTCAATATACCCCGGTTCGAATCCCGAGCAGGCTGAAACTTCTTCAAGTGTTTCTGTTTGAATTTCAATTTCAATTTCAATGCATACTCAGTGTGACAAGCAAGACCTTCCTTAGAAAGAAAATGATGTTGGAATAAGCAGAGTTGGAGAAGGTCTATCAATTGAGACAGTGATTTATAAACTTATTTCCAGCAGTTTTTCTAGATTTGATATTTTCGTCTACTTTGAAGCATTTTCTGATGCAGGTGTGATCAGTGTTTTTATTTCTTTGAATATACAGTATAGGCCTATAATGAAATAGTACATTACATACGCAGCAATATTGAGATTAACATATGATGTTCATTGAACAACACGCTCTGAACCAGAGAGATTGATCTCAGAATAGAGAAATGTTTTGTGCGTCAACTACTCAAAATTTTACTTGCATAAAGACTTGACTCAGTGCTACCAACTGCTATCAGTGCCGAGAAAAGTTACGTAAGTTGGGTTGCATCTGTCTAGGGGTTCTCACAACTGCAATTGACCTGGACTCCAAGTAATATAATGGAATTACAACAGTCAGAGGTCCAGGTACTTATGTAAGTGGCTCTACATCTGTATATGCAAAGAATCGTAAAAAAAAACTCAAGTAGAAAAGGAATTGAAACAGACTAAATAAATACAAATATCCTTAAGCTTGAAATATTGTATCATGGTCCCATGTTCCTTTAATCTCAATATTTAGTTGCCTTCAACGAAGGCAATGAGATGTTGTTTGTATTACTTCAGTCTATTTACAAGCCTAGATTAAAAATTCTACCTTGTTGGTGCCACTTTTTATTTTTTTTATTTTATTTTATTTTTATTTTTATTTTATTTTATTTTTTTTACTGACAAGCCTGGGGGTTTTGAAAGAAAATGCGAGATTGTGGAATGGAAGAAGTGGTTTGTTGCGAAATTAAATTTAGAATATGGTCGTAACAAGGAACAAATAAAGCTTGAAGATATTTTTCTTGAACTTTAGTTTTTCAGTCCATTAATGTTTCCCGCCGTTAGTGATGCGTCATCGTATGTTTATGCATAGCACTGATATAGTATTCTTCTACAACGTTTCCCATGTGCTGCAACAAATCAGTAGAAATTTTTTCTGACCTGACATTCTTAATTTTTTAATAAACATCTCTTGAGCATCCCCACTACAATCGACATATCTCAAAATAGAAGATAATTGACTCTGATTGGAACAGTAAGTTGTTTTATTAATAATAATTCACACAAAATGTGATTATGTTAATAAAATATTCCGATTTTTTTTCTCTAGAGCATTATGTTGGGCAATATGCAGAGCTTGTTTATTTAACTATTAATAAATTCCTGTATTTTCAAAATTTGCGACATTCATGTATCTAGCTTTTTGTTGTATGAACAATAGCTAAAAGACAGTTAATAAATTTTCTATAATACAGTCAATAAAAATCCCTCGTGAAGCATGCAACTTTTCCTCGAAAAGGTACAAGTGAATAATTTAGTAACTTGAGCTCAGTTTTTACACTTAAGGAAACCACGACTTCAAAATACAGAGTACAGATTCACTCGCGTCTTCTGACGCCGTTTGCTCCACTCGAAAAAAATATTTTCTGATTTTGTTACTTGAAAATTACTTTCATAGTCTTTCACTCACTTTTCATCTTGCTTCTGTAACCAGTCTTCTGCATGACAAAATTAAAAACAGACACAACTTGTTTATATTTGTAACTCGTTTTCCTGCAAGAGGCAACTCCAATACATAATTCACCACCGTCCCGATTTTGTCAGGACAGTCCCGATTTATTGAAAAATGAGGAGTCCCTGAAGTGGCGTGGCTCTGTCCTGACTTTACAAATGTCCCTAGTTTCATATATATTGATAAAATTGTGATTATTATTATTATTATTATTATTATTATTATTATTATTATTATTATTATTATTATTATTATTATTATTATTATTGGACTTTAGATTCCACTTTGTTATACAGTCTTCAAAATAAGAGAAAATCTTACAACACGCTTTCCTTTTATGAAGTAGATAAATAATGATTTGTTCTTCACTAGAAAGTCTCATATTATCCTATTAATTATTACGGGAAAACAAATTGTACATTTGAGGCATCTAGTTTCAAAATCCGCCACATCCATTTCGCTCGGTTTCGGGTAATCTCGGAACACGTACAATGAAACTTCATATACACGCGTACGAAGTCCCATATTTGAACTAGTTTTCAAGTATGAAATATTAAGCTTTTAAACAAACATCTGTTTCCATGGAGTTCCCTTAGATCAAACATATAACCAGCAATATATAACTCAATTTCGGTATTTAAGAAATGTATTTCGCGGCTTTTGATACTAGACGCCTTATTTATGCCTCCATTTGCTGCATAAAGTGTTCCTACATTTTCCTTTGGATAGGTTGTATCCTTACTCAGCAGAGTAAATGGAAGTTGTGCAAGCAATAAAAAACGTTGAAATAGGAGATTAGAGAACGAAGGAGCCTCAGTCTGTAAGAGCCTTTGCAACATAACGCAAACAATAAATCAAGTAATAATACAGCTATGCCGATTATCGCAAAATACTGTAAAACAAAAAATGTGAGTTGCGTTGGCACAAACCACTACGAAACGAGCCTCAATATGTCACTCGTTCCCAGAGAACCCTAAATGCGCTGTCATTACTCTTATAACTTTCCTTTATCTGACTCATGTCCAAGAAACCGATTTCTCTGGCGGCAACTAGTCCTATGTGGCAGCCCGTTCGTACTCTGCGGGTGTGGGTGGGGCGAAGTGGAATGCGTTCATAGCTAACGATGCATGCTACAGAGAGTTCTGCTGTGATGCGAAGTCGAAGATGTCTCAAGAATGAGAAATAGAAGTTTGTGGATATTTCTAAATATATTAAGTTCTCAGAAAATTGTATCATTGAAAGAGATACTGAAGTGTAAAATTATTAATATACAAAATAAATTAGTTTGTATCATAATAACTTTATTTTGTAATATTCTAAGGCTACTGGCGGTAGGCCCGAGAGCCCACAAAATATCTCACTAATTGCCCTATAATTAATAAACTATGCGTAGTTATTTAATTATGACACTGGTGGCACCACATTAACAGACAAGTGGAAGGTGTTGTACGCGGTCATTTTTCATTTAATACCGACAACAATTTAATGGTTACATGGTTAGTGTAAAACGTATGAAATAATTATTTAGTTACGCTGTACAGTGTATCAGACAAAGTAGCACTCCTCTAGCATCCGCTCTTGTGCACTGTAACTACTCGACTAAAGTTTAATTCAACTACTTAAAACTTTATTAAAATATAACATACTTAAAGATTGAGTTAAACAAGTAAATAAAAAATGAGACAACTATTTTTCAATGTGAAGAATTACTTTATTTATATAGATTCCTTGCATTTGAAAGAAGAGAAAACATTTATTTTTTACATTGCCATTGAATAGTAAGAACTACTGATTGTGCCTGGATTTGTATTCAGAATTTAAGAGCTCGTTATCATTTACAAGTTTCGTATAGGCATGTTATAAAGTTATAATACTCGTTTTTAAAACGGCGAACCACTAAATAAATTAGAAATGTGTTTGTCATTAACCTTTCCTGCTGTGGAAACCTTCCAAAATTTTCAACATATAAAGAAAACGGATATTTTTAAATAATGTCAGATCAAAGAGACGCGTCAATAATTTTGCTCATACCTGACAACCGTTATCATCAAGAAAACAAAAGGAAAAGAACGAAAACTAAAGTAGAGAAGAAGAACAAAGAACGATAACTAGACTTTAATCGGCCCACGTGGAAAAGTTTGCCTCAAATGTTAATATTTTTTACTATTATTACCAATTATTGTTATATATTTTATCTATTGTTACTATTATTACTAGTTATTGTTATTGTTATCTCCTAATTTGTAGCATTTTCCTTTATATTTTACTACCCCATCAGGATGCCGCGGTCGACAAGAGGGACTGCTGTCGTCGACGGTGGCAGGCCGCCGGTAGGCAGCCGGCACCCGTCCGCGGCGGCACGACTATCTACTTGTTCAAAATTGCCGACCTTTTGCCAAGGTTGCAGGCGGTCGAAAATCGTAAAAAAAGAAAAAAAAATATCTTTGCCGACTCTTGCCGACCGCCAGAGTCGGCAAAACAGTCGGAAAGACCTCTTTCCGACCCTCTGCCGACTCCTTATGCCGGCCTCTCTTCAACGGCGGCGCCGGCACATTTACTGCACCTTTACGGCTGTTTGCCGACTGCTCGACAAGGCAATTTTCCGGCCGGCGCATTTAATGCTCATTTCCGGCTGTTTGCCGACTTCTCGACAAGGCAACATTTCGACGGCGGCGCCGGCGCGTTTAATGCTCATTACCGGCTGTTTGCCGGCTGCTCGGCAAGGCAACTTTCCGACGGCGGCGCCGGCGCATTTAATGCTCATTTCCGGCTGTTTGCTGACTGCTCGGCAAGGCAACTATTCGATGGCGACGCCGGCGCATTTTATGCACCTTTCCGGCTGTTTGCCGACTGCTGGAAAGGACCTCTTTTCGACGTCGGCTTCCCGATTCTCCCACAGGCGGCATCCGACTTCTTGCCGCCGTCGAAAAGTGGCCACTTGCCGACTGGAAATTCAACGCTTCAGGAAGGCAAAATTTTCATCAGCTTTACATTAGTCTTGCCTAAGTCTTCCTCCATGCTATGATTTCTCGACAAGGAGCACCCTTGCAAGTTCTTGAAGTATAAAATACTTGCATTTTTTGTGTGTCCCAGTATAAAATTTGTTCCGTTTTGTTTTTTTGCAGTACTCTCAGCCAAAAAAGAAGAAATTGAATGGGACATGGAAGTATTATATACTTTCAGAACTAGTAATTGTGCCCTTCATGAGAAATCATAGCACGGATGCAAACTTAGGCAAAGCTACTGTAAAAGGTGGTGAAAATTTTGCCTTCCTGAAGGGTAGATATCCAGTCGGCAAAGGGCTACTTTTCGACTGCGGCAAGAGGTCGGATGCCGGCTGTGGGAGAATTGAGAAGCTGACATCGAAAAGACGTCCTTTCGAGCAGTCGGCAAACAACCGGAAAGGCGCATAAAATGCGCCGGCGCTGCCGGTGGAAAGTTGCCTTTCCGACCAGTCGACAGACAGCAGAAAAGATGCGTAGCACTGCAATGGAAATCATGGCGGATTCCCACCAGTAATGTTGCACTTGGTACATACGCAGTACATTTCTACAATTCTCAGTACGATTTGAGTGCTATATAGAGGGAAAGTATCTGTGAATGACTTACAAATGCTTAAAAGCGACCTAAAAATAACAACTGAGCAGCTAATAATGAACGTTAAGAATAATTCAATTAACATGTCTGTGGGCCTAATGTGAAAAACTTATAACAGTCAGTACATTTTTCCTGAAAGCACATTTTTCACTATCACGACTACTAGGAACAACACTGTTCTATGCAATCGAAATTTGCTAGTTACAAACGCTTTCTTCGAAAAAAAAAAAAAAAAAAAAAAAAGACGCAGCAATCCGTCGGAATACGGTCTTTTCAGGTTGTCGTTTTCCCATCAACTATTGGAAAAAGAATTTTAAAGGTCAATGATTTTCTAAATTTTTTAAAGTACAGGGGTCACACTCCCAATGGAAAATGAGATTTAAATAAAAATTAATGAAGTAAAAATTATAAATAAAAATACTGTAATAAAAGGTATATTGTGGCGGAGAGATTCAAACCGAGTCTACACGCAAAAATAAAAAGTTACTAGTAAACAAGAAAAAGGTGGACAGTAACCAAGTTAGTTTGTCAATATATGGAAAAGAGGCGTGTGTCCAAGCAGCCAAGCCAAAAAGGTTAACGAGAGAAGGTGATAGCAACCTTTCGTTACAGGTTAATATTGCTAGGTTACAGTGTAATAACTCACAAGGGTACACTAACCGATCACGTAGTTACCACTATCAATCATAGCCTGTAACCGGTAACCTAGTTAGTATGTTGGAATAATCGACTGCTCGGTTAATGAAACAGGGTGCATCAACTGCAGTATTTTGGTTAATATAACATATTCAATTACTGAAAGTAACCCATTTACTGGGTTAAAGTAATACGGTAGGACAAAAGTATAACCAAGTAGATCGGTTAATATAACAAATTAAGTTAGTTAAGATAACATATTTACTCGATTAATGTAATAAGGTAGGGCAAATGTTTAACCGAGTAGATCGGTTAATTTAACCTGTTCAGTTAATTGAAATAACCCGTTTACTCGGTTAATGTAATAGACTAAGTTAATTCTAGTAACCGAGTATCTCGTCTAATATAACCTCCTTTATTAGTTGAAATAACTATGACTCAATTTGCTATAACCTCTTTTGCTTTCTTGTCCATATATTGACAAAGTTTCCAGGGTTAAAATTGTGTTTAACCTTTCTGAAGGTTAAAATTTTATGCCCAATTCAGAATTGTTTTCGCTTTATAATTTTTGAACCACTTAACGTAGCGATGTGAAATAAACGTTTATGTACAAAACTAAATTTTTCTCTAGTTTATAAAACCACATAAAGTGACGTACTTACAGTATTTTCAATATGAATCTGAGGACGGTGTCTTATACAGAAAGGTAAAAGCATTGTTTAGAATGATTCAGAATGAATAATTGGAAATATTAATTAATAATAGTATAGAAAAGGATTATCAATGCAATGCGAAATGGTAATTCCTTAATTTCCTATAATAATTTGCTAATTGAAATTTGAAAAATTATTTCGGCTGCAACATAACAGATTTCTAAAAGTACGGTAGAGGGTCTATTTAATAATCCATAAAATTATGTTACTACCTTACTACCTTTCTGTATCATTTGAAGAAAGACGAAAAATGTATAGTTTCATAAAAGGGAAAGAATTTAGCTTTGTGGAATGGATTGGTTTCACGTCAAACTTAAGTGGTTCAACGGTTTATACTGGGACACATTTCTGGGTTCGACATAAAATCTTAATCTTAAAATCAATACAAAATTTTAACCCTGAAAAATATAAAGCACTTTATAGTCCTGTAAAATATAAAGCTTTTATAGTCCTGTAAAACACAGTAGAACAGGAGCTCCGTGAGTTTTTACACATTGTGAACAATATGAAACAATTGAAATAAAAGCAGAACAATGTTATAAAGAATCATGACAGTATCCCACCGCGCTTAATGTGAATTCTACTTTCCATTTCCATACTGCAGAGTTTTTGATATTCTGTTCAATTTACTGCAAATAGATGGTGAATATAAAATTAACTCGAAAAATTATTCACAGAGTCAAATAAACTAATTAAAATATAATAATACTGCAAAATATAAGTTATCCGTATAGCTCAGCCGTTAGGGATTATGTGTATGAATCAAGCTTCAAACACTGGCCACAATGTTAAACATTTTTCACTAACAATTCCACGCCTGCGTCTCTGAATGCATTCATTTTCTTATACTACACTGAAAACAAAAATGTCTCTGCATTTGTTGTAACTTTGGTGTTAAAAAAAAAAAAAAAAAAAAAAGTGGCCGGAGCGATCAATTGTCTGCTTGTCCGGCTATGGTCGAAAGTGTGGGGCAATAATTTAAAATCCCCGATACTAATGCATCATGTATGTATTGTTGAAACCAGGGTCAAGGGCGCCGATCCTGTAGGACCTAGCCCCCCCCCCCAAAGCTCATGTGGGCTTCCTCGCATTGAATTTATGAATATACCATATTTGGTATAATTTGAATGCAATTTGTTTTTAAATCCCTATGTATGCCTTTTGCATGTAGATGCCCCCTTCCCCAAATTTACAGAGAAATCGGCACCCTTGGCCAGGGTAGAGCTTTACTTGCACCCAGGGGTAAAAGTGGATTTGAAAAGGTAGGGAGACGCATGAATTTAGCCATACCTATCTTTGCACACTGTAATTAAGTTAGAAAGTGATGGGACGCCACGGATATATCCTGGAAGCGAGGGGACGGCGTCCACCCGCATTCTCCACACTTTTACCCCTACTTACACCCATTACTATATTCGTAGAAACTAAACACTGAAATGCACCAAACACAAGTTCTAACGACTAAGCTATCAGTTCTCACTCAATGCCTTAAATATTTATTTAAATACACTTTAAAATTGGAAATCATATTAAGTTAAAATAACAATTAAGTAGGTAACTAATTGTTCATTTAATTCGTTTCTATATGATTTATACATTAATTGTATACAATGAAACAGAAAAATGTTACAAAATAATTTATATCATAAGTGAAACAGCCACATGTACAGTATACTCATAGTGCATACCCAGTATATAGAGAAAAAAAGGTTAATGAAGTCATTTACATCAAAAATGAAATGTTTTAACATAATACTTTGCAAAGATCCTTTGTTTTAAAGAATTCTTTAAGAGAATAAATGAAGAGAAGATCACATTTTTTCTGGTCTATATTAGCACTAAAAACACCCCAAATTGTATTAACAAAATACAATGCACATCGTATTAACTTATATACATTAGCCTATGTAATGAACCTTATCATTCAATAGAAGTTATATGTAATATACCTTCGGATGTACTACTATTTTTTTTTAAAGAAAAATTTGTAGCATTTCATAACATTGAGTTTTAACACAGATAGCCTTCATACAATATGTAAAATCAGAAAAGTATTTTTTGTTTGGTGCTATAACAGCACTTGCCCCCCCCCCCCCTCCAAACACACATCCTGGCTACGCTACTGCTCTCTGTGGGTCTTCTTCCATTGCAACACTTCTGTCTTTCTTGAGCAACATTTCCCCTTGCTTCCAGAAATAAATGAAGTATCTAAAATAGAACAAATATAATGCTTTGTAAATTATATTCTTCAATGTGTACGGCGATGGAACATCACGTATATTTATTACAATCGAATATATACTTCATCACACCAAAACCAAACCAAACTACACAGTGTAATAGACCTTGTTGCAATGAACCGGCTTCAACGCTATATGTTAGAGATTGCAGGAACTACGTCTACCTGAGTGACGAATATGTAGTCAACCCATTGTGTTACCTGCCTCCAACAGGTGTACCGGGGAAATTCTAGACCAAATGGCCGATACGTCTTTTATTTAAATGATCCTAGTGTACATCACGACGCTGGGTAGATTGCGAAAATTTGGGGTACTCCATCAGGGGATTGAACCCGGGACTATACATACATGAGTCCAACGCTCAAAACCCCAGACCAGAGATCGTCAACTGAGTGAGACATGTTTACATTCTTCGGAGCTAGTGGGTAGCGAGGTGCATAACTGTGCATTTACCTTGAGTGAAATCAGAAAAAAAATGAAATGAAATCTTTGAGTTTTACGTCCCACGCTTATGCCGGTTAGCCTAAAGGAGACGGTGATAATGAGAAATGAATGAAATGCTGGAATGAAGAAAGTGGGAGGAAACGGGAGAACCCCGAGAAAACCCACGCACACGGTGTTTGTCCACTACAAAGTTCACTTGGCGGGGGCTGGGATCGAACCCGGGATCCCAAGCACCAGAGGTGAACGCTCTACCACTGAGCCACCGCGGCCCGCAAAAAATCAAAATAAGACAGTCTGGTGCAGGTGTAGTTTTGGTGCACTACATTTTGGAAGATTTACAGGTAAAATTCAATACTTGCTATGAAAAGACATGTTTATAAGGAACGAATTTCTACAGGTAACTTAATTACATACAATGTAATACAACTGTATCTTAGGTTTACTAATGTTAAATCATTACAAGTGCTTTACGACGAATAAAACAAATGAGTGCATATGAAAAATGGCTCTATTAGATGTTATTTTCCACGGGCGGCTTATTTCTGCACCGTGTACACCGGCATCATATTTCTGCACAGTGTGCAGAACTTGTATTTTGTTTACAAGTGGAGAGTTAGTAGTATAAAACAACAACAAGTGTTGTTGAAACTTGTATTATTCTCAAAACGCACTTCCTTCCAGTACCCTCACTTCTGCGCATACACACTATCTCTGACGTGCCTGCTCCCTTCGGACGTATTCCCACGCGGGCCCACCAGCTTCGCCCTACCTGACCCGGTTCGATAGCATTCGTGCTATTTAGTGGCCACCCAGCACAGATTGTTTTGTGCTTTTTTGCGCTGTTTTTATGCTAGACATCTGGAAGCCTTATTTATACGCAAATCGTAAAAGAATTGTAATTTTTCAACAATTACTTCTAGAGGTCCCCTTAAATTTTATTTATGCCAAGTAAAATATATTCCGCCCATTGGAAACCGTCTAGGGGACAATAAAAAAGAAACTGGTGAAAGAATTATAATTTTTCAATTTTTTTTAGTATTGTGCCACAAGTAAACCTGTACACAAGAGCGTTTAACCACTACCTCATTTCTCCTGTATTTTTTTTTAATTGGAAATTTTCGCTCACATGTGAAACAAGACCTGCAGTATATAATCTAGTGGATCTTATTAGGTTACTAAAGAGACACTAAATACTAGAGAATACTAAAGGAACACAAACCTTGTCATGGCACAAGCATTATGAGAAATTGTCCACGCTTCTCTAAGGTAATCATCTTTCTTTTTGTTATTTAGGCTTAAAACATGTACAAATCCGAACTTGTGTTCGTTCAGGTTTATTTTTGGCGCACAACCCGGAATAATTGATGAAAAATTTTAATTATTTCATCAATTTCCTTCTTATTGCTTCTAAAATATTTCCACTGAGCAACATGAAAATATCACACCTGGCATAGATAAAATTATTAACTGCTTCAGCAGCCAACTTATCCTTTAACCTCTAGTTGGTTACCGATTAATTTTCTCAGTGTACCACTCACCGCGCTGACGTTTTCCCGTGGAGTAGGATTTCTGTTTGGAAATAGCGTTCCTTTGATTGTATTATAAGAGTGCAGCCTGTATACTACCTCGCTTTATTAAGTATTTTTGCCATAAGAAAAGGTTGCGGGTCACTTTCTAACTCTATTATGCAACGACTATTCACAAAAGACAAAATCAAGCTATCACCTCTAGCAGTACGTCAAACCACTTAATCTAAAAATTATCCAATCTAACCTAACCTAAATTTAGGGATTTACTGTTGTATCGCAGAACCAATTTGAAAATAGAAAAAAAAGGTACCAAAAAGTCCTCCGATCGGTTATATTTGGTTGAATTAGATTAAGTTATGTTCGATTACTTTACATTAGGTTAGGGGCATAAAAACTACAGTGCAAAAAACACAAACCAACCTGTGCTAGTCAGGTGCGCATCCAGGACGGATTTCTGGGGGGAGGGAGGGAGGTTGTAATACTACTACTTAGACCTACTTTTGAGTACTCCAAACTCTGGAATGGGTTTTTATTTATATATAAAATAAGAAAGTTTCCTCATTTGGAAGTGGGACAATCGTCCCGATCGCTATCCCTGGATCCACCCCTGGTGCTAGTTGGCCACTAAAAAGCACGAATTCTATATAACTGAGTCAAGCAGGGCAACGCTGGTGGGCCCGCGCGGGGGTGTGCTCGAAGGGAACAAGTGGGTATACTCGTAAGCGAGGGTAGTGAAAACATGTGGGCTTTGGTAATCATACATATTGCGATATCACTTGTTATGGTTTCATACTAGTAACGCTTCAGTTCTAAACATAAAATACAGCTCTCGTACACTGTGTAGAAATGCATTGCTGTTGAGTTAGAAGCCACTTACCTTAAAAACTAAGGCATGTAACCTTTTGCCATTTCAAGAAGAAAATCGTGTACTACAGTTTCTTAACCGTCCTTCGTTTTTTAAAATAAAAAATTAACTGAAATCCTTAAGTTTTTTGTCCCACGGTTATGCCGGTTAGGCTAAAGAAGACGGTGATGATGAGTAATGAATGAAATGGTGGAATGAAGAAAGTGTAAATAAACGGGAGAACCACGACGAAACCCACGCAGACGCTGTTTCCCCACCACAAAGTTCACATGGCTATGGCTGGGATCGAATCCGGGACCCCAAGCACCAGAGGTGAAGTTCTACCACTGAACCAGCGCGGACTCTTGATATACCTTAGGGGGTCCGTGAAGGTAAGCAGAAAGGTAACAAATAGAATCGAAGTTAATACACAGGTTGGGCTAGGTAGTACCATTTAAATCACTTTCTTTGATACCTTCCCCCCAAATTTTACATGCCACAGACGCCAGTGCGCGGAAACATACTATAACCGAATCTACCAATTAACATATGTAACACAACATATAAAATTTATGACAATTTGAAATGTATATGCATAATATTAAATTAACTCACCAAATGTATATTGCTCTCTCACTTCATACTCAATGAATAATCCATAAAACTATGAGCGAGCTGCTACGTCGGGAACTGATGCAGCATGATATATACTTTAAACGAATATATTTATATTTATAAACATTTTTTCCCACTTGTAAACTCAAACTAACGAACTTTGTTTGAACACTCAACCCACACTGCATCACCATGTGACAAATGAAGAACGCGAACCAAACATACAGGTAGCGCAACCAGGCTACGATTTCTGCAATCAGGCTCTTCAGCGGCAATGGCGGCTCGGCGCCTGTCCGAGCAACTTTTCAAGGCCGGTCCATTCGCTGTTTGCCGACCTTCTTTCGGCTCCTTTACCTTTCGGCATGCCGTCAACGGCAAGCAAAATTAACATTGGTATGCTACCAGCTGGTGTAGTGGCTAGGGCGTGTGGTTTTGGTTCACAAGGTCCAGGATACGATTTCCAGTCAAAGAGTATTGAGCACATTACGGTCGTTTGGTTTTAATCTAAATCAGCCAAACTCGATCTTCTTATTCTTAACGTGAGTCCATTTTTACTTGAAATACTTCTGCATTAGTCAGAATGTAGTACGGACCATCGCACTTTTTACCGCGTTCAAAACAAACTTATATTGTTTTGTAATGTTTCGAACATATAAGTACTACACCAGTAATATAATAATAATAATAATAATAATAATAATAATAATAATAATAATAATAATAATAATAATAATAATAATAATAATAATAGTGAACATTAGTAGGAGTGGTACTAATATCAGAAAATGGATATTACTTTGCTTTCTAAAGAATTGAAGACTATCAAAACTAGTTTGCAATAATGTATAAGGTATCAAAGTTTGTGTAATCTTTAGCTTATTAAAATGAAGATTCTACTATGTATGATGTGATGTAACCTGAATTTTATATTTTTCTGTGTTTTCTGAATTAATTTGGAATCCAATAGGACCACAGGGGCAGACGTTGAGGACAACTTGTGGTCGTAGACCACGGTTTTAGGATCGGTGGTCTAAATCATTTGGCCAAGAGAGAGACATGCTTCTTCATCTAGTATTCATAAAAGAAGAAAAACTTAGTGTTAATAATGTCAAAATTAGAGGTAGATCACAATGAATGGGATATAGGTAAAAATATAAAGACCTTAGACTGAACTCACTAGGAAAGGTCACAGGGTGTCAGTTAGACTTCATATCGATACTATAGTCATTCGACTCTTTTTTAAACATGAAACAATTAGCCAACCGGAGAAATCTTTGTTTGCAAGCGGGTTTGAATTATGAGCGTTAAAAGATCAAAATTGAACAGATTTTGAGAAAAATTTGAAATGTTCATTTTTAAAAGACGTACACTTCAATTTTGGCATCAGGAGGTTTTCTTGTCTCTTCAGCACAGTGGTGAGGTCACACCATAGCATTTTCCAAGATAATGGCTTCTATTGGAGAGAAGGTTAAAGGTAATGATGTCTTGACTCCCGTTTCGCACACTGGGTCTTTAGATTTATAAAAATGTATCTGTTACCCCCTATTAGACTGTATTGTGATACAAATATCACTATCTTGTGTTGTGTGGTTGTTGGCCTTCCGCTATGAGGCAAGTCCAAGACACTTTCGGTAGCTAGGAACTTATCGTACCATCTCTTGATACTTGAACCTACAGGTGATAGTTTCTGATATTTTTGTCGGAATTTTCTCACCAAAACACTAGATTTTAATTCACAAAACCACGGCACACACTGCGCTTTCTCTTGACTAGCCGCCATCTTTATCACGTGATTTGCGGTTATGACATCAACGTTTACATCCGCACATTGTTGCCAATAAACATTTTAACATTTTTACTAAACATTACAGACAAAATACAAAATTGTAAGTAGTACTTTCAAAGTTGCAGCTTTTTACTTTTTTGCAGGACTTTTGGACTCTGTATTTTCAGTGGAGTTCGCGCTATTTATTCTCGTTGAGGCTTGCGCTTTCTTGGTCTTGGACTCACATTCTTTAATGAGGTTCGAACTCACTAGGCTCCTTGGGACTCGTGCTCTCTAGTCTCATTCGGTCACACACTTGCTTGGATTCGGACACACTCATCTTCGTGATCACTTGTGTTGGCTCACTTCCGTCAGCTGGGTTCGATCTCACTACTATCAATATAACTCGAGCCCACTGATACCAGCGCGGTTTTCACTAATGTGTGCTCGGGTTCATTACCTTTAGTGGGCTCGTGCTCATTATTCTCGTTGAAGGTCGTGCTTATTTGACCCCGGGCTATATGAGGCTTGCACTAACTAGGTCCATTGGAGCTCGTTCTCACTGATCTCTTTCGGGCAAGCGCTTACTTGGACTCAGACTTCAACACTCAGTGGGACTCGAGCTCACTGGCGTTAGTAGGGCTTATACTCATATTTTCTTTGGCTCACATCCTTCATTCAGGCTTGTGCTTAGTCAGGTTCTGGCTCAGAAACTGAGGGGGACCTTCCCCCCAATAATCCGATTTGAAATATGTTTTTTGGGGAGAAATGTGATGATTTGTGTCCGATTGCCACAAGGAAAAGTGAGTTGAAGTTGATTTTCCCCCAGAATAAGCTTCAAATGTTGAAGACAACTCTGCTCCCCTGACCTTCCACAGCATTATTTTTCAACTTCATAAATATTTTGAACATTGCTTCCCCTCCCCCCAATGTTAAAGACAGATTTGCGCCGCAGCTTGTAGTTATTATACGAATTTTGCTCGGGCATATTTTCCGCGAACTAAACTCAAAGTATAGTAGAAACACATGTAAAAACAAGAACATTTATATGTGCAATCTCAACCTAAAAAAATAAAATCCAAACAATGAAGAAACACAGTGCAAGGAAAAACAATCAATGCGTTCCGGGTCCTGTGACTTCTGAGGACTGTAATTAGAATTATCACTAACATTTCATATCAATCATAGGCGCTGACTTTGGGGGGTAGACGCTTTTAGCCCCCTCAATGTTTATAGGTGGGGTCCTCGCTCTCCAATATAATCCAGTCGAGAAAGAATTAAGAAAGAGAAGCAAGAATTTCTGTCGTAAACTTTGTCGTACTTTTAATTCAATATAGGAAGAGCCTTCTTATTCGATACAAAACGTCATTTTCAAAACTGTGTTTAATGGAGCACTGAAACTTCAACAAACACTCTGGCAGCACTGTTATATCAAGTAAAGATCAATGTGGTCGCAAACTTGCAGTCAAGTTCTCAAATTTTGAACTTGAATTTGTTTTAAAGCTTTTACATAAATTTGTATTAGGTCGTGAACTTGGATGCAGCTGACCGAGAACTGGGGGAGAAAAGGGCCTTCATCAAGCAGTTGAGAGAAAACGGCTGAATATGATGATATATTTATTCATCGTTTTGGCGCCCCAATATTTTCTTCAAGTCTTCGCCTATGCTATCAAAACTCATAAAACAATAACAATGAGTGGGTGATAACATTAATATAAATTTGTAATAACATAGCAAGTTACCCTGCGTATTTGTAGTGTTAGGATTAGTAATATTTAGTCTCTATGTAGTTTCGACAACCAAATGAAGTTAGAATTTGCTCGGACTATATAAAAAGTATATGCTAAAAGCAGAAGACGCGATTTCCTCTCTTCCGCGTAACGTCACACTTCCAGCGAACAATCCCAGTTCGAATCGCATATTTAGCAGTCCCTGGTGGCGACTCTATTTGATGCTGCATTTCTAATTTCATGTTCTTATCATATATGGAGCAAGACAATTTTGTCTGAAAATGGGCCCTCTAGTACGGCGGGGAGCTTCTCTGAGAGGGCAGGTGCCCCCTGCCCCCCATACGTTATGGCTCTGCCGATGGCGTAGCCACAACTTGAAGAACGTTCCGTGATATTTTCCTCATTGAGGAACGTCTAAATAACTTATTTTTGAGTTAAACAAGGAAATCTCGAGTAAGTCATTAAGACACACAAATTGCTTATATTTTCTTGTTTATATTTTTAGTTATATTTTGTTTATATTTGTTTGTTTCTGTTATATTTGAGTATCTTGTTTATATTTTACCATGAAACGACTTTAACTAGGTATTACTTTGTATGAAAGTTTAAATGGCGTGGTGGGTGTTGAGCTCGTTGTCTCGAGCTGTTCACATCGTGAGTAGTGTTGGTCCCATTGGAGTGCCTGATATCGCTACTCATACGTTAGTTGAAAAGACTTGTGCTTCTTCCACAAGTTTTGTGCTTTAGTGTGATCGGTGAATCTCACCCTGTGTGTACAGTGTTTTGCAGTTTAAATAGCTTGTGGTAGTATGGAATATAAGAAGGACTTACAATTTCAATTAATATTTGACCGAAGATATAGAAATGTCAAACCTAATGCTAGTCAAGTATATCAGTGGTTGGAAAATAAGTTTCCTCGTATCTTCGACAACATTTGTGCGCTCCAGTTACATGCGGAATCATATAGCATATATATTAAGTTTAAAGATTTACAAGCCTATGAACATTTCGCAGCAACAGCTCCTTCGTCTGTAGATTTCACGCATGTGTCTGGGGAAACAAGCACAGTAAGGATCGTCCCCGCTGATGACCCCATTCGGTTGGTGCGTATATATGACTTTCCTCTTGAATTACCGTTATCATTCCTAGAAGATCATTTCAAAAGTTATGGTAAACCTTTTCCCCCTTTTCCCCCAGGCATAGACAGTGGCGTACGTATTGTTCATATGGAAATACATAAGCATATACCGTCCCGTATCATAGTGCACGGTTGTAAGGTGAGTGTGTCTTATGAAGGGCAGCCTATTACTTGTTTCAGATGTCAGAGTAATTTTCACACGATTGCCACGTGCCCTTTGAAGAACGCAAAACCAACTACGGCCGCCCCTGAACAGACGTCTCTACACATGACGGAGATTGGCAAAGTGCATCGCTCTTTTCCCTCTTCTGGCTTGCCTTCGCTCTCTGTCATTGCCCCCCGGGCCCCTGATCAGAGTTCCTCAGGCTTGCCTTCATTGACTGATACCAACGAGTTTCCAGTGTTAGTACGAACACCCCAAGTGAATTCATCTCTAACAAATAATGCCCTAGTTATGGAAGATTCTGAAGTGAAACTGCGACCCCCGCCTTTACAGAATACGCCGGTGGATGTCATGGAACTTGACTCGACTCGTCCGTCGGAGCAGGAAGTGTTAACAGTTCCGTCTGGTTCTTCGTCTGAAGTGCAAGACAATAATGTCCCGTCTTCAGCTGAACATACTGTTACTTCTGTGCAAGCTGATTTTTCTTCACAACAAAAAGAAGGAAAGTTACTCGAACGTCTACACGAAAGAAAGAACAGTGTGCCCTTGATGTTACACGATAGACCAAGCTGAGCCACGCGAATTACGATCACAACATCGGGCAATATCTGATTCAGAATTGCCCTGAGGCGTGGTGTGTTTACTCTTCGCTATTGACCTTCACACCTGCTTTCCAGGGCTTCGTCCACATTGTATGTTATGATGTATTTGGCAGTGATAGTGTTTGTGTTCGTACAGTTAAGTTCACTCGGTTTGTTTTCTATTCGTCTCAAAATGCGTCACTTTACTAGTGTTCATGGGAAAGAATCCCTTTCACCTTTGTAAGTACTTTTTTCTTTTTGTTATAGTTTTCTTTTTGAGTGATTTTCTAATGTTAACAGTAAATTCATTTAAGTTAATATCACTAAATATTCATAGAATCAGTTCCGATCATAATAAGGCCCTTCTAAAACAGTTCATCGAAAGCCGCCGACCAGACGTTTGTTTTCTACAGGAAATAAGTTCTCTGCTTACATCTTTGGATTTTCTTACCAATTATCAAGTTATTATTAACCGCGACCAAGAGACTGGGGTTGCGATTTTGGTGCGAAAGGGTCTGAGTTATGATCGTGTTGTGTTAGCCCCTGAAGGAAGGGCTATACGTTGTTATATTCAGAACATTTGTTTTATAGCATTATATGGTCATTCTGGCTTTACACGTGCAAAAGAGAGGAATGAGTTTTATGCAACTACCATTCCTTCTTTACTTCCTCCGGGAATTCCTCATTGTATAATTGCCGGAGATTTCAATGCCATTGTTGATCCCCGAGATTCTCTGACGCCTACCACGCCTTGTCCTACTCTATCAGAGCTTATTCGTGTCCTAAAGTTAAAAGACGCTTTAGTTGTGTCAAACTCTAAGCATGTATTCACCCACTGCACTACTACGACGAAGAGTAGAATCGACCGAGCTTACATTTCAGAGAGTTTATGCACTGCGGTGATACAACAAAATACAATTCCACTGGCGCTGTCCGATCATGCCGCGATTGAAGTAGCTTTTAAAATGCCTTTCTTGCTACCACCGGCCCGGGGCCCTTCCTATTGGAAGATTAATAATGACATCATGTCTCGCCCGCAGGTTGTAGAGGAATTCTCGCGTCGCTTACCTTATTGGTGCAGCATGCAGCGGTACTACCCCTCTGTTATTTCCTGGTGGAATTTATATTGTAAACCTAAATTACGCAGTTTTTTTCAATGGCAAGGGCGGGTCGCGAGGGAAGACGACCACCATTTACATGAATTTTTATATCAAGCTCTCTGTGACTTTTGGAATGCTCCGCCTTCGCTGGAGAACCTGGCTTGTATTAACGGTATCAAACACCGATTGAAAACTATTTACTCCCACACGTCGATTAGTGCGTATTTGTCGGAAGACTTTTATCATCGCTTTCCGGAGGAGACTATAACTATTTATCATGTTGATTGGATTTTGCGACAACGGCGTTCCACCGCCATTCATTCTCTCATTCTGGGAGATGGCACTACTACAACTAATTGTTCGCAGATTTTACAAGAATTCACGCGCTACTATACAGACTTTGCACGTGCGCGTCCCATAGACTACTCATATGCCCCGGAGTTTTTGTCCACGTTATCTCACCATCTCACGGATGACGAGTGTCAGACATTGATCAATCCCATTAGTGCGGACGAAATTTTCGCAGTCCTCAGGCGGGCAAAGGGCCGTAGTGCCCCCGGAGAAGACGGATTAAATATCCAGTTTTATAAACAGAATTGGTCTCACCTCAGTCCCTCTCTTACCGCTTTATTCAATGCTTGGTTACGAGGCGAAGCAGTGGGTCGTAATACCGCTATCTTATTCCTCATTCCGAAATCCCGCGCAGCGCATTATGTTCAGGACTCGACCTATTTCTTTATTGCCCGTCGATCTTAAGTTGTTCACTAAAGTGCTTACAGCCCGACTTCGACCAATCATCCGTCAGTACATTAGTCCTTATCAGGCAGCACTCCATGCTACGCATAACCTTTCCTATACTCTTCGCTCTTTGGGCGATATTTTTGCTTATTTTCATTTTCGGAAGGTGCCTGCGGGCGCATTAGCTATAGATTTAGAAAAAGCGTACGACAGTTTAGATCACAGTTTTTTGTTGCAGGTGCTGGAAGCCTGGAGGTTTCCTTTAGCCTTCCGCACAGTCATTAACAATTTATATACCACGGCCAATTTCCGTATACAGATTAACGGACACCTGTCCCCTCTTATTCCGCTGAAACGTGGATTAAGGCAAGGATGTTCTTTGTCAACGATACTTTTTGCACTCGCATTAGATCCGTTACTTCGACAGTTGGCCACCCTGCACCCCCCTGGACCCTCCCGTTTCCTGAGTCAAAATATATTCGGGTATGCGGATGACGTCACCATCACTGGCGTGGATCCTGTTCGTATGGCGCGGGTTTTTGCAGTGTTGCAACGTTTTGCACTTTGTTCCGGATTACAGTATAATGTACAGAAAACTAACCTATTACAGTTCAATGGTTTTCATTTACCTGCTAACGAGCCTGGGGTGCCGTGTGTACCCCACGTCACTTCCTTGAAGATCTTAGGTATCCCGTTTACGTCACAACCTACTCCCCTTTTCGAGGAGATTTGGTCCCCGTTGTTGTTACAAATTCGCCAGCTTTTGTTTTCTCAGCGTTTCCGTCGCCTTCATTTAATTCATCGTATTCACTTTATCAATATTTACATTGCACCTAAGCTGTGGTATCGGGCTCGAATTTTCCCCTTACCGGAATTGTTCGCTAAGCGGTTTGACTCCTTATTCCTATGGAATATATGGCGTGGCTTCTATTTTCGTATCCCACGTGCAGGACTCTATCTTCCCCGTTCACAGGGAGGGCTGGGTCTAGTACATCTCAGATTGAAATGTCAAACTCTGTTTATGCTCGATTTCTATGCTGCAGTTGCTATTAACGAATCCTTCACACAGCAATGGATACGATGTTTTTGGCCTAGTTATGAATTACCTGTGAGCCCCCCGTTTATTAACTTTGCAGATTGTTGTCCGGCGTACATTACTTCACTAATACGTTATTGGACATACAGTGGTGTGGTTCTCTGCCCTACGGGATACAATTCTCGCACTTTGTATAACTTCCTTCTCTCGTTGACTAACGATCAGATTATTCTCCGAATTCCTCACCGATATCCTCAGACTACGTGGTCACAGGTATGGGCTAATATCTCTGCCCCGGTATTACCTTCATACCTACAGGTTGAATGGTATCAAGTGGTGCATCAGTTGGTGCCTACGCGCGCTCGTTTATTTGAGCTGAAACGTGTTCCTGACCCACTGTGTTCTCGATGCGCCAAAGAAGATACACTATCCCACCGGTTCGATCAGTGTGTGGGTGCTCCAGCTATCTGGAACTGTCTCACGTCCTTCTTAGGACGAATTTGTCGTCGACCTCCACACCAGTTCACAGTATCCTATGTTTTGTTTCCGGATTTTCGTTATTTTCAACAGACCAAACACCACGCTGTGCTTTTTCTACTGGCGTGTACAATTGTGTATATCCATCGCCATGTACCTTTGCTGGATGCTCGCACCTACTTGGATTTTTTAAAACGCACTCGCCGAAAGCTCTTTTCCCCCGAGTTGGACAGGCAGTATTTTAGTAGGTTTTTAGAAGTGGTGTTGCAGTAATCTCCTTCCTTCTCGTAAAAAAAAAAAAAAAAAAAAAAAAAAACGCTACAACTCATGATGTAGGTTTATCTTTTCGTTTTTATTTAATTTTTTTTTTTGTTTTATTTTTTCGCGATTATTGTTATACTTTACAATTTCCTTTTCTTGTATGTAAGACATATTGTATTGTATTGTATTATATTGTATTCCTAGGAGTCAGTCTGGTTCTTGTACACTTTTTGTATAAAGACAAGCACATGAACAATAAAACTAGTGGGTGAGTGGTTAGCGCATTGAAGTTCTATTTTGCTGCACCCGGGTTCGAATCCCGGCGAGGCTGAATCTTTTTCAGGTGTTTCTGTTTCAATTTCAATTTCAATTTCAATGTATACTTAGTGTGACATGCAAGAACTTCCCTCCTTCAGAAAGAACATGTTGGAATGAGGAGAACTGGAGAAGGTCTCTCAATGGAGGCAATTATTTACAAAGTTATTTCGAGTAGTTGTTCTAGATTTGATATTTTTAGCTACTTTCAAGCATTTGCTGATTCATATGTGATCAGTGTTTTTATTTCTTTAATTATAGAGTATATAATGAACCAATACATTACATACACAGCAATATTGAGATTAACATATGATATTCATTGGACAACACGATGTGGACCAGGGAGATTGATCTCAGAATGGAGAAATGTTTCGTGCGACATCTACTCACAATTTTACTTCCATACAGATTTGACTCAGTGCTACCAACTGCTGTCACATGTAAGTTTGGTTGCATTTGTCTAGGCGTTCTCACAACTGCAAATGACCTGGACCCCAAGTAATGGAATTGGAGCACTTTGGGGGGATACTTTTTTGACTCAGTGTACAGTGTATTACTATATAGAAGTTGCATACTGCAAACAGTTAACGTTTCAGTTAAAAATGTTAGAAAGACAAAACAAAATGCCACAAATTGTGAACAATTAGTTCACCAGTCATGACTCTAAAGAAATGTTATTTTTTAAACCGTTTTGTGGTTTTGAAAAACTATCTATAAACAAATAAAATGAAGATAATAATTTAAAAAAATACAGGTTAGAAGAACTCTTACATTATTTGAAACGACAGTGACAGTTCTATGTCATGGTTAAAACACGAAACTTGCGGAAAAAACATGATATTTGAGTGGTATTTATGGATAATACCGTCGAATACGGATGGCCAATACATTTTATCAGTCAAACGACCCGGTGTGCCGAACGGGAGGCAATTGCAAGTTGTAAGACGCCATTACCCTTTTGCTCCTCTCCAATCAATGCTCTTATCTTGCAAAATGCTACGTTTTGACCTCACCTCTGTGTTGGGCACCCAGCAAAACTCCCGATACCAAAAATAAAGCTTCTATTTTTAAAAGAAATGGTTGCTTAAAACTTTTTGCAAAAATTGGAACAATTTTGAATTTTCAATATTGGTAATTCAAACACGCTTGCGATCGAGGATTTCTCCGATTGGCTAAAGGACACGGAGGCTCAGCGGTAGAGAACTTACCTCTGGTGCTTGGGGTCCCTGATTGAATCCCCGGCCAAGTTTGTTTGTTTTGGACAACATTGTGCTCGTGGTTTTTCTCGGGGTACTCCTGTTTCCTCCTATTTTCTTATTCCACCAATTCTTCCATCATTCACTTGGTTTATTCATCATCTTTAATATCCTAAAAGGCATAAGCGTGTGACGTTAAACTCAAAGATTTCATTTCTTTCTTTTCTCCGGTTGCATAATTGTTTGATATGTAAAAAGGAGTCAAATGAGCATAGTATCGATATAAAGTTAGAGTGACACACCAGGACCTTCCCTAGTAAGAAAATAAAAGTTATATTTTGTAATAATTTTGGTATACTTTCAGTTAGTACCATTAGATAAGTTCTCTTCCCTTACTTTGAAACGATAATCTATATTTCTTAAGGGCTATTATCCTTAAGACTACCTTTAAGAGTCACCACTGGTCAAAATGTTACCAAATTTCACATTTAAAGAAGAAAAATAAAAATAACCAAACTGGAGATATAGTGCACTTAGCATGATATTGAATATGAATTGATATTTACAGGTAAGGCTATAGGAAATATAGAGCATATAAGTTATTCAAAGCATAATTTGTCTTTCGTATTTTTGTCATCTACGATTTCTTATTTTTATGATATTTATAACAGAACAGAAAAAAATAACTTGCAAGGAAAGGATGGTTGAGGTATATCGACTTTTTGATTGTTGTTCATGTAGGAGGGAAAAAAGGGAGAAAAAGAAAATATGCCCAAGTTGATTGATTTTCTATCCGTATACTTGAACATAATACACACGTACAGGATAGCCAACACGAAACCTGTTTGAAGCTAAATTATATAAGGCTTCCCTCCACACAAGCGTTTCGTTCTGTTTTTAGCATACGAGGTTTGACAAAAACGAAAAATTGAAACGGATTGAAGTGATAACTCAGTTTACTTACATTATTGATTCCTGTCGGTGCTTCCCACTCAACTTTAACATATTTCGTCAATCGCTGCTGCCATAGTCTGTAGTATTCCTGGAAATCATTTTGTGTAAAGCTGTTTAGCAAATTTTCCGTTTTTTAAAAATCTCATTGACGGAAGTAAAAGATGTTAATTTAAAATTTTAATTTGATTTGCGGGCACAAAAACGCCACAAGGTGCCAAATTAGGCGAGTACGGCGTGTATTCTAACAAAGTAATGTGTTTTCTAACTATAAATTGATTTACGGATAATTTTTGTGTACGACTGCGTTGTCCTTATGCAAGATTCATTCACTTTCGCATGACTGGGGCCCAGTGGCGTATTTACGATTTTGATTCGGGAGGCTTTGCTATCTTTCGGGGGAGAGCTTTGCCTGAAAATGTGAAAATTCTGCAACATATTTCATATACTTTACTATAGTAAGATTTCGGAAGGGGGCTTAAGCCCGGAAGCCCCCCTTAAATATGCCATTGCTTGGCCCTTTTCCCGAACGTTTTCACGAAATTTTCTTAACACTTGAATTTAGTAATGTTGATTTAGAGTTTGTCACTATTATCACTATCTCATGAATGTTAAATAAATAACAAAAGAAATATTGCCTTAAATTTGTACTTTGACATTCGAGCCTTTCTGGGCCGGAGTACGGGGGAAGAGGGAGACCAGACAACTCTACTGCACTGATTGTTATTTTGTTTCCGGGATATAGGTGAAAATCCAAGTTCTGTCACCAGTTACAAAGAAATCAAATAAATTTTTGATATCATCAATCCTTTCCAAGGTAGATAATTCCTTTCCGCACTCTTAACCTATCACTACCATTTTTTTTCGGAGTGAGAGACATTAATATATGGTTACTTTAAGTTGTTTATATATATATATATATATATATATATATATATATATATATATATATATATATATATTGGTCTAGGAATTAATTCGTGCGGGTGGACATGAGATGGCGCAACGAACGGAGCGTCCCACAGTTCCGTGTATCCACACATGTGTTGCAAACCCCTGTCATCGCGTATCGTTCGTAGTATAGGGCAGTGGATTAAAGCGTCAACAACACCAGTTTGTAGTTAAGTGAACATGGCGCAATGTCTGCCTGATAAAGTGTTTTTGCGGGGTGTCCTGCTGCATTAATTTAACATGCAGAAAAGTGCGACTGAAAGTCATCGTATTTTGGTGGAAGTGTATGGTGACCATGCTCTAGCTGAGCGAACGTGTCAGAAGTGGTTTGCACGGTTTAGAAGTGGTGATTTCGGCTTGGCAGACCAAGAGCGAGCTGGACAGCCAAAAAAATTTCAAGACGAAGAATTGACAGCATTGCTCGAGCAGGATTCGTGTCAAACGCAGGAACAACTTGCAGCAGCATTAGGTGTTGATCAAACAATAGTCTCCAAACGCTTGAAAGCCATGGGAATGATTCAAATGATGTCACATTGGGTTCCACATGAATTGAAAGACAGAGACGTTGAAAGACGAAAAACCATTTGCGAATTGCTGCTTCAACGACAGAACAGAAAGGGGTTTCTGCCTCGTATTATTACGGGTGATGAGAAGTGGATCCATTACGAGAACCCTAAACGAAAAAAGGCCTGGGTGAAACCAGGTGAACCAGGTCCATCACAACCAAAACGAGATATTCATTGTGCAAAGGTTATGCTGTGCATATGGTGGGATATGAAAGGTGTGGTGTACTATGAGCTGCTGCAACCGGGTGAAACTATGAATGGAGAACGTTATCGACGACAATTAATGCGTTTGAAGCAAGCTCTGGCCAGAACACGACCAGAATGGGAGAACAGACATGATAAACTTATTGTTCAACATGATAACGCTCGCCCACATGTCGCAAAACCGGTCAAAACCTATTTAGAAAATGTCGGATGGGAAGTTTTACCCCACCCGCCGTATTCACCAGACGTTGCTCCTTCGGACTACTACTTGTTCGATTGCATGAACAACGATTTGATTGGACAGCGGTTTACTTCTTCAGAAGATATCGAAATATGGGTCTCTGACTGGATCGCTTCCAAGGATGAGGACTTCTTTCGCCACGGAATCCGTACATTGCCTGACAGATGGGCGAAAGTGGTGGCTAGCGATGGACAATATTTTTCTTAAGGTATTTATGTATTTTGTGTTTGTACTACAGCTTCAATGTGTGCGTGCCAACCGCACGAATTAATTCCTAGACCAAATATATATATATATAAACATTTTCCGGAGTTTCGTTTTTTGACGTGGGAAGGGTGGGAAATATGTATCACTGATATTTTTACGTGGGACCTATATGTCCCAGTGGTAGTGACATGAATGATCATCTTGTATTTTCAATTATAATACGTATATTGCCAGAAAAACAGTTGGGTCGTATTTATGATTACAAATATTTTACATTTCGGCATCCTTTTCCAAATGACAGTACATGCAACCACTGTTTTATTACTAGCAACTTGTTCCTCACTTTTATCTGCTGCATTATCACCACGTTTACTTCCACTACTGTCTTATTGATAATGTTCATAAGAATTCTGGAAACCATTAGTAGGTTTCTCTTTATCAGTGGAACATCGATTCATAGCAATAGCATGGGTAAATTACCACTGGTCCTCTGAGAATGTATTGTGGGACACGTATGTCCCAATGGTAGTGAAAGGGTTAAATCATGTGACAACACATTTATTACCACCTTCGCTCAGTTTTCTCTCATTAGTAATTCTTCTCTCAAGATGCATCTGACTACTTGTCTGAGCTTACAACCTTAGCAATTGTTCTAACACTTAATCTGCAGTCATTTCTCAGAACACGACAAACATTTTCAATGTTCTGTAACCTTGAAAAGAACGTGGGCTATCTAGTCGTTCATCATTATTACAAATCTCGCTACCATTCAAAAACCTTTTATGCCACTCATTAAAGTGTGTCTCTAACATGCACACTTTACTATAAACTTCCGTCAACATTTGAAAATTTTCAGTAGCAGTTTTTCGAACTTTCACGAAAAAACTTGATCACTCTTTGCTCTACTTTCACGCTCTCATTTTCTGGCAACGTACTGACAAACGTGTTCACACAGTGACTAGTTGGGATGAGTGAGTCCAATTCACGGTGCTAAGGAATGCAGATATAATAGATTCCTGCAAAAACAATACGTACGCATTAAGTTAGTTATTTTTAGAAACACAACAAACTAACCTTAATAATTAGTTCAGGAATACAGCCACAATCAATTTTGTTGTGTGTGTTTGTGTGTCACACCTCGTATTATCCTTTCTGCTACTAACCTATATTACTGTTTCTCAAAAATTTTGGTTTTTAGTAGATACAGCAAATGTGATATTTTTAAATAAGAATAGATCTCAACAGCACGTAAAAAATAAGGCAAGCCGAATACCTTTCTACTCTCAGATTTACAAAATAAGAAAACCACCAGAATATAAAGTATCTCCAATGAAACGACTAAACTGAACTACCTCGTAGCTATATGGCTATGATATACAGAGAGAAAAATAACGTATGCAATGTACGTAAAAACGTAGATTACATGCACAAGCCCTGCAGCTTTTGGACTTAATGTACGTTTATATGTAACATCCTTGACCAAACGTATAACTGAAAATATATTTTTTATAATACTTTCCGTAGAAGTATTCCATCTTTACGTAATGTCCGTATGAAAGAAAGAACTGAGTATAAACGGTAAGAACTTCACATACAGATGGACATATATAACATATAGCTGACGTATGTAACAGGGTCACTTTACATTAGGGACATTTTGACACGTTAAGCAACAACCCGACACTATTCTGAAAGTTACGGTAATTAGATTTTGCAAAAGCGATAATATTTCACAGGTACATATGTAACATTCTTCAGCAAACATTTAACTGAGAACATAATTTTTATAATAGTTTCCGTAAAAGTATTCCATCTTTACTTAATTTCCGTATGAAAGAAAGAACTGAGTATAAACGGTAAGAACTTCACATACAGATGGACATATATAACATATAGCTGACGTATGTAACAGGGTCACGTTACATTAGGGACATTTTGACACGTTAAGCAACAACCCGACACTACTCTGAAAGTTACGGTAATTAGATTTTGCAAAAGCGATAATATTTCACAGGTACATATGTAACATCCTTCAGCAAACATATAACTGAGAACATAATTTTTATAATAATTTCCGTAAAAGTATTCCATCTTTACTTAATTTCCGTATGAAAGAAAGAACTGAGTATAAACGGTAAGAACTTCACATACAGATGGACATATATAACATATAGCTGACGTATGTAACAGGGTCACGTTACATTAGGGACATTTTGACACGTTAAGCAACAACCCGACACTACTCTGAAAGTTACGGTAATTAGATTTTGCAAAAGCGATAATATTTCACAGGTACATATGTAACATCCTTCAGCAAACATATAACTGAGAACATAATTTTTATAATAATTTCCGTAAAAGTATTCCATCTTTACTTAATTTCCGTATGAAAGAAAGAACTGAGTATAAACGGTAAGAACTTCACATACAGATGGACATATATAACATATAGCTGACGTATGTAACAGGGTCACGTTACATTAGGGACATTTTGACACGTTAAGCAACAACCCGACACTACTCTGAAAGTTACGGTAATTAGATTTTGCAAAAGCGATAATATTTCACAGGTACATATGTAACATCCTTCAGCAAACATATAACTGAGAACATAATTTTTATAATAATTTCCGTAAAAGTATTCCATCTTTACTTAATTTCCGTATGAAAGAAAGAACTGAGTATAAACGGTAAGAACTTCACATACAGATGGACATATATAACATATAGCTGACGTATGTAACAGGGTCACGTTACATTAGGGACATTTTGACACGTTAAGCAACAACCCGACACTACTCTGAAAGTTACGGTAATTTGATTTTGCGAAAGCGATAATATTTCACAATAATCCTTGCCCTAACTATAAAACACAAAATCTTCCCCGTGAATGCAGCACTTGCAAATGCAAGAACACATACACGGAATGGTGCAGATCAGTAGATTTTGGAGTCTTGCGGGAGAACTCGACACTTACTATGAGAGATGTCGACACTATATAAACTATGAAATCCTTCCACATCTTTGAAAACAATGTCCTTTACAGCAAGCATAAAACGCAATGAAATACTAGATATTAGATTTCTACTTTGTACATATGACTTATATGCAAACTTTGCTGCAATTCATTACAACTAAGTTGAAATACAATAACACTGAAACAATGTAAGCTCTTTAATAACAAACTTTGTTTTCACCCTGTTTCGGAAATATTGTATTTCATATTTCACTACGCATACTCTTCAATAATCGAAAATCACAATTTAAGACAATCATTTTCGGAATCCATATACACAAAAAAAGCAGAATACCTTTCAATTCTCAGATTATTTTCAAAATGTGAAAACCACCGCATATAATGTATCTCTAATGAAACGAGTAAATTGAACTACCTCGTAGCTATATGGCTATGGTACACAGAGGGGAAAAAACATAAATGTGATATACGTAAAAACGTAGAACTTTCTCATAGTGTTCTTTCACATTTTGTCAGAGTTCCTACGAACAAAGTTGCCATAAGATAAGTTGAAATTGTCTTTCAAACTGCGGAGGAAAGATACATTAAGGATTGAGAATTTTGAGTATTTGTGTAGTGGGAGAATTAGAGGGTTTCTTTAATATATCAGGATCTTTGCCACATGTACTGTGCTAATCTAAAACCAAAGCTACTTTACCATTAGTCTTATACCGGACTAAGTTACCCAGCAGCTGAGAAAGCGTGTTTGTTATGTAACCGAAGATGAACCAAACGGTAGTCCTTTTGTCTGATGACTTTTGTCTTATAACAAAGGAACTACATGTCAAAATCTCCCTACAATCACTGTCGATTTATCCCCTAAATGCATTGATCAACAAAAGCTGGTACACACATGCATACAGAGGGTATGCTCTAACATAATACCAATCCTTTGCCTCCTTTCATCAACATATATTATCGATATAGGGGCCTACCTTATTTTTAACTTACTGAATCTTACGAGATTGATATTTTTCTTAAATAAAGCTTTATGTGCCTATTTAATTTAGAGGCTTCTGCTTCCTTTGCAAGGCAAAATTAACTTCTGTGTATATGCAACTTGTCACTGAGAATCAAAACTAACGTTCCACGTATTGAATGTTTCTTTTCGTGTGCGTGTATGATCACTAGCTTTGTCAGACCTTAAAAGTGTCGAGATCTCCCTAAATGAAACTATGTATAGGGTTATTTTGTGGAATATGGGCAGTCCGATAATATGGGCAGAGCTAAGCTTTTCATAGTACCACTGGAAGAGGAATTAGGTAGAAACGAAACCTTATAGTTGGGAACACTGTGTGGAGTATTGGCACAACGAAGAGACAGCGTCGTGGTGTTCGGCTTCAAGTTCGTGGTATTTTGAAAGAAAAAATGGAGGCAATCTGCATATTTTCTATTGTTTATTTTATTGTTTGTAAAATGTAAGGCATTGCAAATAAGAGATTCACGCGAAATAAACGTTTGGTTAGAAAAATCACCTTGGTGAGTGTAATCTGTGAACATTGCATCATAGTTATCCGAAATTGGAGGGAACTCGCACGATGGTTTCTTGCTGCAGTGTTGCAACTTACTAAATAATATCACTACGGGCAAAATGAGCATATACGTTTTGTATAAAACGGGCAGATGCATTGAACATAGGATAAGTACATTTTGGAGATAATCGAATGAAAGGATTCGCATAGTTAAGAAATTCTTCATCATGAAAGAATACAGGCATATTTGAAAATATATATTTCTGAAAAATTATGAAATTTACTAATTTATTTTCTTAGCAGCATGCCACCAATAAATTCCTTGCAACAGGAATTTGGCCGTTTAATCCACATGCAATTCCAGACAAGGCTTTCCTCGGAGAACACGTGAAATGTGGTATTCAAGCAGAGTCTTCTGCAAGACGATCTACAAGCTCCAATGCAGAAACCTTCACAACAACCTGATGGAACTCCTGGTCCTTCCGGCATACAACGATGTAGCAAAGGCTTACAGAGGCAACAGCAACAACAGCTCCCTCCCACAACACTTTTTTCATCACGTTCGTCAGATTCGTCGGTAAGTTTGGTGAAGGACCAACAGCAAAGTCTTCCAGACATTCTTCGTTCTATTTCTCCTGTTCCGAAGACAAAGCTCCCAGCCAGGAGAGTGAACTCTCGACGTCGATGCACAAGAGAACTTACTAGCGACGCGGAAATAAATGAATCAGTTGTTAGAAAGAAAAAAACGGGAAGAGAAGGCAAGTTTTCAGCCATCTAAACAAGGGAAGAAAGTAACAACAAGCAATAGTGTTTAATCGAAATGTCTTATTTGTGCCGTTGATTTTTATTCTGGAACACATGGAGAAAGGCGGGTTGAGTGTCAGATGTGTGCGGTGTGGTATCACGAGTTGTGCGTTGGTACCGGGTCTAGAGGTGATTTTATCTGCGTTAAATGTAAGATATAATACAGACGTTGCAGTGAAACAATGCTCATTAGAGAACAACTGTACGTGGTGTCTAATGTATCCAAATATGAGCGTAGTTTGAGATCGTGGCTTTGATCTCTCATTATTTTCATGTTTCGTAATTTAGTTTTCTTACTTTTTCATATTTTTTGCATTTTTTTTCGTGAATAATGGATTAAAAACAAATTGGTTAAAACAATTATTATTATAACCAAACAGTACGCCTGCCCATATTATCCAAATTACCTGCCCATATTACACATATACTTCCGTTAATATGGGCATTTGAAGTACGGTTAGTATTTAATATTTCCTCGCAATGCCCTTATATATTGGTGAACATAAAATCCATGAAAGGGTAAGTAAGGTATCACTCTATGTTTCTGTAACATTTCCTGTCATATTATCTATTGATGAATATAAGTAATATTACATTTTGTATTTTTCTGCCCATATTACCCAAAATTACCCTACGTTTGTAATTATGGAGGACTGTTAAATGGCAGATATTTTAAAGCGGCATGACATAACAGCTAAGTGGGAAAAAAAATTCGGTACGTCTGTAGCATATGGATAACATATGCTCCGTACAGACTTCAGTAGTAAACTTATGTATCCCGTATATTTGTACAGTACAATATACCTCTGTCCGGACAAGGAATTTTTTCAGTATACGTGCATCAGGACTATGATATCTGATTCCGATTCCCAGTGTACATAATATGATTCGGATCCCAAATTAAGCTTGGATATTATGATAAAAAGGCCTTGTGCCCATCTTAAACACAAACTAAACCCACTTTCTTGCAAGGCTGTCTATAATCTTTATTATAAATTAACTATAAATATTACAGTTTCGGAAGTAACACTTCCTTCTTCAGACTACTTCTCCAACTGAAATCATAAATAATATTACATCATTTGTTATCTCTACCAATCAGGAATACTTTTCATTAAAATTCAATATGTCCATTGTTGTGATAATTTTAAATTCTTAACAGACATAATACATTGTTAACAAATCTTTATATTTCTTTCAACTTATATTAACTAAAATAAATACTAATTAACTACCTAAATATTTAAATTTTCTACTTGAATATTGACTACTAGTTAACTATCTGAATATTGAAAAACATACAAATAAACTTTAACCCTATACTTCCAAAACTGTAACATTTATAGTTAATTTATAATAAAGATTATAGACAGCCTTGTAAGAAAGTGGCTTTAGTTTGTGTCAAATTAAGCTGTAGATTCACGTCTCATGTATGTTTAATGTTAATAATAGTGCTAATAAGACTCGTAAAAGTCCAAGTCAAACCGCCAAAATCTCTTCAAAATGCAACGAACCAAACAAACTTTAAACATGTAAAACAGTTTCAAAAGGAACTAGAAAGAATGCCATCATCATAGGTGTTTTTCCGTTATTCATATGCCACTTGCCACATATTGAGAGACTTTCATACCTCACGGTCTTCTGTTAACCTCTTCACATAGAAGATCGGTAAAGGAATTAGACAATTTATATTTCTGTCATTTTTTAAACTACACTTATTTATTAGATTTATTTGCTTATCCTTACTGATAAGAAATTTTAATGTGCGACTGATAAGGCAAAATTAATTGTATTTCGATTGTATCATCAGAACAGGAGAATATATCACACAATAAATGAATGTTCTAGTTTTATGTTCTACCATTAAGTCATTTAGGCTAAAGGAGAATTATTACTAAATTGAATGATTATTAACAAATTGGTGGAATAAGAATGCGGGAGGAAACTCACTGACAATATGTTGTCCATCATAAGTACACACGGCCTGCATCCTTCTCCTCGCATCAGGGACATACGCGTGAATTTATTTGGGGGGGGATCCAAAGCATTTCAGACGTTGAAATTCAATATGAGGATAAATTATACATTTTTTAATTACCCCTAAAACTTGACTAAATTTACAGCAAAATCGAGGTTTCGGGAGGGGATTCGGACCCTCAGAACTCATTTCCTGTGTACGTCCCTGCCTGGTACCACAAGTGAGCCTGTACCACTGAGCCAAAGTGTTCCCATCATAACCCGATAATAAACTGTTGTTATGTTTGTAACAGCTGTAGTGCCTCGGAGACCTTCTAGTCGGGCTAGTGGCTAGCGCGTCTGCCTTTGGTGCATGCGATCTTGGGTTTGGTTTCCGGTGATAGAGGACTAAAATTTTATTTCACACTGTAAAAAATGAGGTGTTGAAATAACACAAAATGACTACCACTTTAGCGTGTTACTTGTGTGTTAATTCAGCACAAAGACACAGCCTTCCGAGCATATCAAAGATAACTAGTTACTACCCAAGAGAATTTGCATTGGTATTTAACGTTTAATATGAGCAGAGCTTTACGAAATATCTTTGGAACTTCTGCCAAGTAACGAACAATGTTCTTTATCTTCAGTAATCGGTTATAATAATATTGTTGTAAACCTGTGAATCGTCTGACAACAGTAACACAGGCAACAGTTCTGCCATCTTATGTTCATATATGCTAAGACAGAAGAATAACAGATAAAGAAAACCGATAGAAGCACAGCTATCTGTTTAACTTCTCGACTGGAAATACTCAAAAGTGCTTCTCTTTCCTAAACCAAAGAAACCTCTACCAGAAGTCACATCCTATCGTCCTATTCACCTCACTAGTTGTCTCTGCAAAATCTTGGAAAGAATCCTTGTCCATCGCATGCACGACCATCTTCACTCACATAATCTTCTTACAATACACCAAGCTGGATTTCGAAGAAATTTTAGTACTCAAAATCAATTATTCCGTCTCACCATAGTTATTTACAATAAATATAATACAGGTTTTCCTTCTTGCCTTGTAACATTTGATTTGCAAAAGGCTTTTGACAAAGTTTGGCACCCTGGCTTACTATATAAACTCCGTAACTATCTCCTGCCAACTTCGTACATCCGCTTCATACACTCCTTCTTAATAGGACGACTAGCTGACATTTCAATCAATGGAACGCTATCTCATCCTATCTTGCTGGAATCTGGTGTACCACAAGGCTCATCATTGTCTTCTTTATTATACTTACTGTACGTCGCTGATCTTGTTATTCCGAATAACACCACAATATTTCAGTTTGCTGACGACACTGTTTTTTTCACATCTGGCCGCATCGTACAATCACTTAATAAAACCATGCAAATAGCCATTCATGCATTTGTGCGATGGTGTCATGTTTGGAGGTTAAATATTAACTCTTCCAAAACACAAACCATAGTTTTCTTACCACGTCGACGCCGTTAACGAGTGCATCGAAACCCGAATCTACTTTGCCTGCAGGTTGATCTTACGCCTACTCCAGTTTCAAGTACTATTACGTATCTCGGTGTCATTTTTGACACTCATCTTACCTGGACTCCACACTTCACCAAACTCATAGGTCAAGCGCAAAATCGACTTAATCTTCTCAAACGATTAGTGGGCCCAACCTGGGGATTAGGGACACATACCGTTCTCAATACATATAAAACCTTCATGCGGAGTACATTAACCTATGGACATACAGCCTGGGCATCTGCGCCATTAAAATTCTATCAGAAACTTGCTATACTAGAACGCCATGCTATACGCCTCGCATACCGCATAAGCCTACCGCATCCAACACGTTTACTTTATGAGATGATCGATTTTCCGCCATTATTAACACACCTCGAACAACTTCGTATACGTTATATCAGCAAACGTATGGCACAGCCCCATCCTATGATACTTGATATAAACTGCTACGACCGTGACAACGATGCACCACCAACTTTAATTGACACCCCTCTACAGCACTTCATGACATTATATCATTTACAGTTAGATGATGACATATTGGACCCCGAAATTTATACAATCTACCGACCGCATGAACTTTCATCTCACATCTATCCATCATATGCACAGTAATTCCTATTAACAAGGGCCTCCTCCGTCTTCATCAGTTCCTGAATCGCCCCAGGAACAGAAGATAACTTCATTCGTCTGAACTAACATAACCTTGTGATGTCACGTCCAAAGCACTGCATTTCATCCATTCATTACATTTGTTCATTTTCTTACTGCAGCCCTCAACTTTCTTTTCTTCTCATAATTTGTTTATGTAATAATTGCCAATATTCACTTCTAGCCATTAGCCTATTATTGCTTGGGTTATATATATGTTTTTCCTCCTGGAATCATTTCAATCCAAGTATGTTTAATATAAATATGATGAATAAAGAAATAATAAAGTTGACAACCCTTAGACCACCTACATTTCCATAGAAACAATTGATCTACGTTACAGCACTTACCCGAAGAAAGGGCACAATCCTTTAAACGGGACGACGAACAAAAAAATCTATGCTGAATTGACACACAAGTAACACGCTAAAGTGGTAGTCATTTTGTGTTATTTCAAACCTCATTTTTTACAGTGAAGAATCGTGCAATTTCATTTATTCATGTTCATCTCCTGTAGCATAAGGGCATAATTGTGCGATGTTAAACTTAAAACTGCGGTGGCGCAGTAGTAGACTATTCATCTCTATTGCTCGGGGTCCCAGTTCGATATAAGGCGTCTCAAGTGGGTTTGGTGGTGAACAAACACCAGATGCTTGGATTTCCCCGGAGTTCTCCCTTCTTCTCCCACTGTCTTCATTCCACCATTATGATCATCTCATCCGTTTCCCTTAACCTATGCGCATAATGGTGGAACGTTAAAAAAAATGTTAGTATGCATGGACCTGTGTAAGGTATACTTCAATATAGAATTTATTTTTAACTTTTTGGGCATATTAATTTACTACCGGTATATTCCTTTACTTGATACCGGGCCAATGTGATAACTAGATAAACAACGAAAAATAATAATAACAACTACAGTACGAGGTGGAAACAATACGTGCAATAAAATATTATACACATGGCTGCCCTACAACAGAGGCAAGAAGGGCAGCAGCCCCCGTCTGGATTTTAGAATAGTATTCAGTTTTTGAAAATGCATGTCAAATCATGCAAATTTGCTCTCATATACTATAATACTTAAAATATTTATACTTAATACTAAATTACTATAGTTTATTTACTGCAGTTAACAAGGACATATGAGTAAATAATTGTTGTTTTATATGATGTGTTATGTGCACACGTGAATTAAATTTTGTGTGTATTGCTTAGAATGTCCGGGGGCAAAAGTCCGCAGGGGGCAAAAGTCCTTTTTGGGGTTTTGGGGTACATTTTGGAATTCTGCAACATTGCTTATGCTGCAGAAAGATTAAATGGCGGCGGTGTACTGTTCATGTTTGTAAAGGTGTGCGGTGAAATTTGTTAATACAACGAGGTAAGTTATATTTTATCTTACTTTTAAGTAATATTTTGTTTTATGGGAAATAGTACTACAGTCTGTGGGAGAAGTTGGATTTATTTTAATGCTGTTTCATAAGAAAACACTTCTTCAGTAACAATATACACTACTTCCCCTTTTCCCGGTATCAGTTATGAAGTCAGCATTTCATTGTAATTAAAACATGTGCGAATGGGGCAGAAGTCCGATTTTTTCTGGGGCAAAAATCCGAATGCGGACTTTTGCCCCAGCTCTCGAATTTGTAAATAATTTTATTCTTCAATTTAAATCCCAGTTTCAAACAGTAGACCTATTTAAATTCGTTTGCTACGTAGGTTTTCTTTAGCTTAACTTATGTTGGCCTGTATGGAGGTTGATCTTTGAATTTGGGCAAGCCACCTCAACACTGATTAGTGTACCGATGGCACCAATGGCACTACTCATATTTCAGCGGTGTAAACAGAACCTAGGATTAATAGTGAGTAGTGCTAATACATACCGTTTGTATTGCTGAATCCATCTGTTGAGGTATGAAAAGTGATCTTGAAGTCATTTGGTTCACCGGTGCTGAGAGAGATTTGTCCTTTGCTATTAGGAACACTACGAAAAAGTATGGTTTAAATTTAAACAGATACCACATCTTTTTCATAAGGTCAAAAAAAGAAAAGAAAAAATGCGTTGTCGCTTTGGTTGGACGAATGTGCCATGGTTGACTCTGAACTTACAATACACGTGTATTTTTTCTGGGAGTGGTGGTAGTTTATTTTCTGATTCTTGTCAATAACGAATTTTTGTATATTTTTTTTCTACAGGGTGGTCCGTAAGTCTTAGTACTGTGGATTATTAAAAAAACATGATTAAAGCAAATCTGGCTAGCGGAGGGCGGACTTGGGTAAAGGAGCTCCTAATTGATGCATGCGTGGTGAATGGCGGCCATCTTGGATCCAGGTTATTTTTTTAATGGGAAGATAGGCATGTAACACATCAATTAACACTTTTTTGCAGGGGAATGCAGTCCCGCAAGCAGAAATGCGTTATCATGTCCCGTTCCAAAGTTATGACACACCAAAGTTGACGGTGTTCTGTTTCTTTGTAGGGAGAGCAACATGGCACTAATGCTGCAAGAAAGACGTAATGCCCCAAATTTGACAGTTTTTCTTTTCATTGCAGGTAGAGCGAGATGGCACAACGAAGCAGGGAAGAATTGAGATCATCCTAATGTCTGGGGAAAGAAGCAGTCGTGTAATTGCCTAGGATTTCAACGCGCGCCACCCCGAAAGACCTGCAATAAGCCACAACACCGTTAACTACTTCATTAGGAAATTCAGTGTAACTGGTAATGTTGCCGACATACCGCGGTCGGGTTCCCTACGAACCGCGATAGTTGAGGAAACATCCACAATGGTGCTTGCTGCGAGTGTGAAAAGTCCGAAGCGCAGCACAAGGCAATAACAGGCGTACCACGTGCTTCCATGATGAGGATTCTCCATACGAACAAGTGGCATCCCTTCAAGCTGCAGCTTGTCCACAACCTTTCAGAGGATGACCCAGACCGGCGCATGGAATTCGCGAATTGGGCTTTGTTACTATATGACCGAGATCCGCATTTCCCAGCCAGCATTCTCTTCACAGACGAGGCAAACTTTTATTTGGATGGGGAAGTGAATCGCCAGAACATGCGATATTGGTCGCATGAAAATTCACATGCGATAAATCCTTGCAAGAGGGTTACCCCTTCTCATATCATGGTGTGGTGTGGCATATGGAACATGTCGATCATAGGATCTTTATTCATTCCTGGTACTCTAAATGGTGTCCGATATCTGGATATGTTACAGGAGTTGGTGTTTCCGTTGCTTCTCCGCCCTGATGCCATCTTGCCGCGATATTTTCACCAAGATGGTACATCACCGCACTATGCAATGACTGTGCGGGAATGCTTGGATCTGCATTTTCCTGGACGGTGGATAAGTCGCCGAGGCCCTGTGGAGTGGCCAGTCCGGTCGTCCGACCTCAGTCCCTTCATTTTTTTTATGGGGACACTTAAAACACCTGTTGTATCAGAAGATTCGGGATGTTGCACATCTACATGGACGTATTCAGGACGCCTGTGATAGCACTACCCCAGCTGTGTTGTTACGGTTTAGGAGGGCTGGATTAAGAAACTCCGGTGTGTGCTGCAATGGACGAGAACATGAGGAGCACATCCTGTAGGTGGGACTTTGGGACATCACAACTTTGGAACGGGACATGATAATGCATTTCTGCTTGCCGGACGGAATTCCCATGCAACAAACAGTGTTAATTGATGTGTCACATGCCCTCCTTCCCATTTTTTAAAAAAATGGATCCAAGATGGCCGCCATTCACCACGCATGCATCAATCGGTAGTTCCTTTACCTATGTCCGCCCTCCACTAGTCAGATTTGCTTTACTTATGTTTGTTTCCAAAATAATCCACTGTACAAAGTCTTATGGACCACCCTGTAGTTTATCAATACGAGGAATAACTTCATACTCTGTATGTTTATTGAGTTTTTCACAAGTGAGATAAACTTATATTTTTGCTTAGTCTACTTTTTTTCTAATAAAAAGAATCACTTCATGCTTTATATGCTCTTTGTTCATCTTAAGATTCTTTTAGAAAGCAAAATAGTTCAATAAAAATGCCTGTATGTCGATTTCCTACTTCGTGTATTTCAGCGGATATTTGCCCCATTGCGATAGGACTTTTGCCCCCTATACTTTGGTAAAAGTCCGAATTTGTTCATCCTTTTTTATTATTAAATTGCTGTATCTTATTAAGTAATAATTCGGTAGGCTTTCTAGCACCTTCAAAATATAGAGGAATGATCACTTATACTTCTGTGCGAAATTCGTTATTTTGCCGTTATATCATTTTGCTCCAGCACAACTCAAACAAACTGCAGCTTTTTGCCCCCGCTTACTCTATGTGTTGCTTTCCCTTCCTCCTTCATGAAAAAAATATTCAGGCGTCCTGATAGAACATAATCAAATAAGCTAAATCTCAAATCATAAGCAATTTTTAATGAACTTAGAAAGTTTGTTTCTCAATTCTCTGTTTCTGTGTGTGTGTCTGTTATTTCCATTTTTTTTTTTTTTTTTTTTTAATTTTGAGCCTACCGTTCGTAAGAGCACAGGAAACAATCTCGAAGAAGTAATGGAGTTTTTCGCGTCACTTTTATAGTTTCCGAGATATTTACCCAAAAAGCTTCGATTTCGGAAGCTTTAAGGAGCCATATCTCGGGAACCGCAAATCATTGAGAGATCATATTAGTGTTGATCGACACCTAAGAGAATGGCGAATATTTTGGTACCAAATAGTAACAGGTGGCCAGTGGCCAACTGATGATTGCTTCCCAGGTATTGTTAAAAAATGTTCAGATTTAAGGAGATTTAAGGAGCCATATCTCGGGAACCATAAATCATAAAGAGATGATATGTTGCGATTTTTTTTAAATTTTAAGCCCTCCGTTTTGAGCATGTGCCTTCGTAAAACAACATGTAGAACGTTTTAAGAAAACTCTCTTATGGAAAAACTTTAGTACTCAAGGAACATAAATGGATAGATATAGTACAAGAATTGTTTAATGAGTATAATAATAAGGTACATAGAACAATTGGTATAAAACCTGTAGAAGTTAATAAGAAAAAATAATTCTTTTTAAGTTCGTGCTGGAATGCTCTTGGAGTATTCTCAACTAGTTAATTTTCCTCCCTCGACTAATAATCCAAATGAATTACGTCTAGTTTAATACAAGCTATATTGGCAATCCTGCGCGCAGACATAATCGAACGTATAAAATACAACGATGATATACATAGCCCAACGAAGGCTACAGCTGATTCGGCGCACAAAACGCAGCAGCTCTGTGCTCTTGTTAATCGACTTTTAGAGTTGTATACGCTAGAGGTCAGCAGTATCGCGTGGCGAGAAGCTTTGCTATCGAAACTTTTTCATGAAGTCGCGTGTCGTGTTTATACTCAAGTGAAAGAAAGTGTTTTGTTTTTAATGTATTGAGTGGTTTTGAGTAGTGAATTTTTTAAGTGGTGAATTGCTTGTTACGATTGTGGAATATTAAAAAGGCAAGATCAATTTTGCATTTCACACCAATTTTATCCTGCACAAGCTTAGTGTGAGGGAAAAAATGTCCCTTATCACCAGCACATTCTTTTAGACTAAAACACACTTATTACTGTAAATTTGCATATTGTTGATAGAGACTAATTGATATGTTGATATAGATATGTTGTGCTATGTAGATACAGTATATTGTGCTTAATTAAACTGGGATTCTGGAAAACTCTTTATGAATCAATTATGGCTGTAATTTATGCTTGTTATGAAGCTTAGTTTACCAGCACTCCTTTATACTCTCTGTCCGTTCGTGTGTCTGTACGTTCAGGGGATAAAAATCTCAAGAACTTGTTGGGATTTCACCAATTTTGGCCAAGATGTAAAAGATCAAATGTTTGGAGTGGAATTCGCTGATGAGCGGTGATATTCAAAACTAAAATGATAGAAATGAATTATTTCAATTTTAACGTTGATCACTATAGATCAAAAGCTAATAACGAGAGGTGGTATTTCGAATCGATTAAGCGTCCCAAGAATAATATTCATTCAATTCTAAAGTCTCTAATAAAAGCGGAATTGATAGAAATTCATTACAATTTCATACTTCAATATTGAACTACATAGAGCAAAATAAAACTAATTAAAATAAAATAAAAATAAGAGATGACATGAAGCACTTTTTAAAAATTTATTTACCATTCAAATATATATATATATATATATATATATATATATATATATATATATATATATATATATATATATATATATAATGTGTTTTAACCCTGTGCAGTATTTCAACCGGGAATGGGGACACGGTGACAGTGTTAGAGCGCTTACCTCTGGTGCATACGGTCCAAGGCTCGAAACCTAACCAAGCAAGTTTGAAGTGGACAACATTATGTCCGTGAATTTTCTAGGAATACTCTTGTTTCCTTCTCATTCTACCAAATCTTCCATCATTATTTACTTGTCTTAGTCTCCCTTAGCCTAACAGACATAATCTTGGAATGTTAAACTGAAAGATTTCGTTTTAGAACAGGAAGTGCTAGAAACTAATCACTTCCGGTTTTAATGTTGATAACTACAGAATAAAAATGGTAATTGGTAGCGAAAACCGGCTTCCTGCAACCAACTGAGCGTCTCAAGGACACATCCAATCGGAACTCTAATCTCTTCACTGAAACTGAATGAAATCTACTACCACTCCCGGTTCAACATTTAGAAAATACCAAACTACACTTGACATTTCCTTTATTATATACAACATTATAAAGGAGGCACCTGCTGGCAAGGTTTGAACTGTGAACCATATACAAAGAGCAATAGCACTGAATATTAATCTAAGGTCCATTTCAGTTCTTTCTGTAAAGAAATCGGGATATATTGAGATACGTTTGTTTAAATTACAAAACATAAAAATATTGCTTTAGTTGCACTAATACTATTGTTGTTATTACTATGCCAGACGCCAAGTCTAGCCTTATAAGGTGATCGCAAGAATTCTTTGTTACGAATTTGAATCTCGCTCACGGCATGAACCCACTATCCATTTCATTGTCGTTACTCGATCTCATGTCATTTCTAACATACAGAACACAATTGACACGTAGAAATGAAAAATACATACAGTCTTGTAGCCTAAGTGATGATAACAGGGAATGACCTGAGGAGAAAAGCTCCTCCCTCTCCAGGTTTAAGAAAGATTGAATTAGTATAATTTCAATGTTTAAAAAGAACAAATACTTTCCATGATATAGTTTAGGCGCTATTATTCAGTTCAAACTCGTTTGTTGTGGCGAATTCTGATCAGGGACACAGAACGATAAAACATATAAAACATATAAAAATATATAAAATATATAAAAAATATATAAAAACGATAATCGTGCCTGTTGTGTTGTATGGTTCTGAAACATGGTCACATACTTCAAGAGGAGAACGAAAACTGAAAGTATTTGAGAATAAAATGCTAAGACGAATATTCGGACCCAAGAGAAACGAAAATGAAGATCGGAGAAACTTCATAACGAGGAACTACATAATTTATGCAGTATACCAAACATTGTTAGGGTCATCAAATCTTGGAGGCTTAGGTGGACAGGTCATGTAGCCAGAAAGTAGGAACGCTTGCAAAGTCTTAACTAGAAGGCCAATCTGAAAACGACCATTAGGAAGACCTATTCGCAGATGGGAGGACAATATTAAGATGAATCTAGGATACAAAGTAAAAACAGGATGCAGAAGAGATAGGCATACAAAGTAGAAACTGGTTGCAGTTGGCTAATATTAGCTAAAAATAAGAAGTTAATGGAAAGCACTTGTTAATGTGGCATATAAAGTAGTCAGTGGTTTTGAAACGTTAATTGAAATAAAATGAATAAAACACGGATGGAATACAAGAAAAGTACATTTTATTTAGTTAACGAAAGCCTTCTGTGTCCAATTACGGTTTATTTCAGAGTATAGTGGTAAAGCTAGCGTATACTTTCACGTGTTACCATTGTTAATATTTAAAATCACTACCTTCCTGCGTTCCATTCATCTTCGATACTGATCGAAGTGAAAATTACGTACACCAAAAATTAAATATATATATATATATATATATATATATATATATATATATATATATATATATATTTAAGCAATCATGCCGTTTAAGGATATGGAATTCCCAAATCTTCACCTTATTTATAACCAAAAGTGTAAGGAAAACGTACACATTTCAGGATTCTACATCGAATAGTTTTGAAAACCTTGTTGATAGAAAAAAATATCAAACCCCTCCCCATGGGATGTGTATTTCACAGAACTCATTTTATCTAAACCCTAAGGAGAAGGGTAGATATTTCCACAAAAAGTTTAAGGTTTTTGACCCGATAGTTTTTGAGATCTGCTGATAAGTAATTTAGTGAGTCAGTCAGTGGCTCTACTCTTATAGACATACAGTGGAGATTATATACGAACGATTTTGAAAACATGACCTTCTCAAGAGAAAAAGACTTTCTGGACATTCTTGAACAGAACTGCACACAGTATCCTAGCTGGGAAACTTAAAACCTTTGGATTGGTAATAAACAAAATTGAATGATGATGTAGGCTATAGAAAGGTGCGAGTAACACTCAAGACTGGATTGGTTTGGCAGAGTACAGGAATAAATTACAATATTTCTTCTGTGCCATGATCATGGATTAAATTCTCGGGAAGAAAATAGGACTAACCTCCCGTACCTACTTTATAGAAGACGCCTTCCTCTCCAAGTTTACTAAATCGCTCAATTGAAACTAAACGCCAGGGAGATATTCTGAAATAAACCGTAATGAGACACAGAAGACTCTCGTTAACTTAATGAAATGAAATGTATTTTTCTTGTATTCTATACGTGTTTTATTAATTTTATTTAAATTAACGTTTCAAAACCACTCACTACAGTCAGAGTTCAATGGCACATTCACAAGTGCTTTCCACTAACTTCTTATTTTTAGCTAATCTTAGCCAACTGCAACAAGTTTCTCCTTTCTATGCCTATCTCTTCTGTTTCTACTTTGTATTCTAGATTCATCTTAATATTGTCCTCCAATCTGCGAATTGGTCTTCCTAATGGTTATTTTTAGATTGGCCTTCTAGTTAAGACTTTGCAAGCGTTCCTACTTTCTGACTACATGACCTGCCCACCTAAGCCTCCAAGATTTGATGATCCTAATAATGTTTGGCAAACGATATAAATTATGAGTTCCTCGTTATGAAGTTTCCCCATCTCCATTCTCGTTCCTCTTGGGTCCGAATATTCATCTTGCATTCGTCAAAAATTTTCGGTCTGCGTTCTCCCCTTGAAGTGATCATGTTTCACAACCATACATCACAACAGGTATGATTAACGTTTTATACATTTTAAGCTTAAAATCCATCGGCAGAATTCACTACAACAAAAGATTTTGAACTGCATAATAAATTCTAAACTATATCATGAAATGGATTTGTTCTTTTTAAAAGTTGAAATTATGATATTTTAATATTATGTATACCACAACAAACAGTATGGTGCATTTTTGGAAGTAAGTATAAATGAACGTTAAATCATAAAACCAATTGTTGCTACAAGAATTAAAAACTCACTGTCAACAACGAAGGATGAATTTCTGCATTCAATTTCAAGCGTTGACGAAATAAAGTCGCATTTTGTAAAGTATTCTACCTTCCTTTTCTACCAACTGCGCTTTTTTACTAATTTTTTAATACTGGACAGTAAGTCTGTACTAGTCTTTAGTTAGCTAACTTAACCATCAAAAATATGCATGCAAAATATAATCATCTACAAATAGCATCTGTACGTCTGCTTATAATTTCCGCCTAAAGTATATCTGTACCCTTGTAGCTGTAATAACAACACATCTTATATGCACAATATCCGTGCAGCGTGCTCATTACATTAACTGATTTCTTGTGGCCACGGCCATGGCACCCAAAGGGGAGGGCAGGGTGGAGCCCGAGCCCCCTCTGCCTCAAGAAAATGTATTAAATTCCTTAATATTGTCTTAATAAAAATACAAAATACCAAATGTAATATAGCAAGCCATCCCCTAGAAAATTTTCTTCATGCGCCCATGGCCACGGCCATATTTAAGTATTTCACGTCCACAGACTAAAGAAAATTTTGTACAATCTCTCTTTATTCGTATTCAGTTATGTTAAAGCAAAAATAAAAAGAAACAAATGTTAGATTAAAAAATGAAAGCAAAAAATCACTAAAATTTCAAAATACGTAATATATCGCTCCTTGAAATTTAACACCATGGCCTCTACCCTTAATTCAGTTTCTGTACAGCTGCAGTATTAACTAGAGAAGTGGTTCCCAACCTACACCTTTTAAATTAGATACCGTACGAACACAAAGTAACTGCGAAGGTAAGAAGTGTGATTTCGTCAAAAACAAATCTGGTAAAAGACAATAATGCATTACAAGGGTATCCTTGGTTGCAGTACATGTAAATTGTTGAAGATGTATCACTATTATTATTATTATTATTATTATTATTATTATTATTATTGAAGACTTGAGGAATCAGTGCTGCATGTAAAATCGCAGAAGTGTGAAAAAAGAAACTAGAAAGAAAATCAATAATCAATGAGCGGAAAGAAGGAAGCGTAAACTATGCAGGCCTTACGAAGGAGAGTGCCAGGTAAACAACGACAGGAACAATTGAACTAGAGTAAGGTGAACAAATCATCAACTAGGAAAAACGGGACATCTTTTACTTTTGGATGGGTTTCTCTCCTAAACATATTTTTAGCCTCTGTGTTCTGTCTCTTATCTTTTTGTATATCTCACAAAAAGAGGCAAATTTACACTTTTTCGTTCTAAAACCTACTGAAAAGGTTGTGGAATTAATTAAATAACAAATAACTATTAGCAGCTAACAAGAAATGAAAATATAAAATAATGAAATATTTGAAAACATTACTAAAAATATATGAAACATTTATTAATTATTAAATTTAAAAACATGAGGTATGTTCATGAAAATAATGTAATGCAAAACATGAGTTCATTTCATGTGAATACGTACCTAGCTGTTGTCCTAGCCATCTTCAACAGTTCCTTCTTTTCTAATACAAAGTTATAAAAGTTACAACAGTCCATTTTGAAATTGTATAGTACTTGAAGAATTGCTCAAAGGGTCTCCACTTCCATTCTATTTCTATCGTCTGTTCATTGAATGTTTATGAGCGAAAATATTCTTTCAGTATTGCCATTATGAGCAGGAATCGCAAACACATATTGGCATATCTTTAGAGATTCAGAGTGTTGTTCAGTCCTAGTATGGTTTTGAAAAAACAAACCCGCTTCTCGTGGCCCTGGGGTATTTTCTTTAAATCTTTTCTGTTCTACTCCTTTGTATTTTTACTAACAAAATTCTTAAATGAAGTCATTTGATCGAAAACCAAAGAATCATTTATTTCAATGCCTTTCTCCTTGAAGTAAGCAACACTATCTTCAACCTGTCCAAAACTAGGGATGTGTTTAACAACATCCATTTGAATATTGAAAAAGTAGAGAACGATACACTCCATTTCCTAACATATTAAATGCAGGTTTCATAAAACACATTAACTTCATTTTTGAAGTTGATTTTGTCTTGTTCCGTAATTTCATTCGTTTTAAGAACTGATTTTACATTAAATGATAAAAAACTGTCCCTCTTTTGTTTTAGACATAGCTTTAAGCAATGCTTCCAATACATCATTGACCTCCATAACACTTGTTTTTTGCACTTCCTTTCAATTTTCTTAATTCCGTGGTGGAAGATACTAAGCTGGTTATGGATACACTATAGGTATGCTTCAGTTAAAGGATTATTGTTAATTATTGTCTAGTCAAATCACGCAAACACTAGACTGTACTGATGACAGCGTCTCAATCTTCCACCGTCCAAAACAGAGAGCAAAATCAGTTGATTTAAGTTAATTTTGAGTTTAACGTTCCTTTCAGTAGCGAGGCTATATGAGACGGAACCTACTAACTAACGTAGAACCCGAACCACATGAGTTCCCTCCCGGAATCAAACCTGGGTCTTCCACTCCAAAGGAGCGTACGCTAACCGTTTAGCACAAAAGAGCTCGAGAGCAAAAACAGGTTACATTTGTTCTTCATAAGGCTTTCAGATCCTTGCACAGTGTCTGCGGAGTGGAAGTCTTGGAGCGGGGAGGCCTGGGAGAGGAAACAGTGCAGTCACCACATTCACCATTGCAAACATCGTAATGATGTTGCTCAGTAATTAGACATATTCAAACATAATCACATAGCTTAGAAACTAATATAAATTAGGAAACTTTTGAGTTGGCAATTTTTTTTGTACCCAATGTAAATACGGGACATTTTGGCGTCCCGGGAGATTTTACCAGGACACTGGGAATGGTAGTGAAAAAACGGGACAATCCCGTATTTACGGGACCGTTTTTCACCCTAAACTAGAGTAACACGTCTACCACTCATCGTTACAGAACCTAAAGAGTATGAAGTGAAATTACTGTTGTTTTGTTAGTTTAAACAACAAAACCAGTGACGACGGTAGAGGGGGCAAAGAAGGGAGTAAACACTCCTCGTGGCATTGTCTTCTTCCGAACATGTTGCGTTTTAAGGTAGATCAATATAAAACTATTCTTTTCGGTACGCGAAAAATAGCTTACCCTACCAAAGAGAACACATGCATTTATCCCTTCACAAGAATGTAAAACAGGCGTCATTATTGCGTCCTATGTTTATACCGTTAGTCCAAATGAGATGGATGATTAATGAAAGTGAATGATCGTAAAATTAAATTTTGTACTATCCATGCAGAATCAAATCCAGAACTACGTGCGCTAAAGGCACAGATGTTAGACATTAGGCCAGCGGGGAGGGATAAAAGTACATGGAACGAACTTGCTAAAAATCCTTTACTCGTTGAGCTTCTCCGTGACTAAGCGGTTAGCGTACGCGCCTTTGGCGTGGGAGGCCCGGGTTCGATTCCCGGCGGAGCTCATGTGGTTCGGATTCCACGTTAATCAGTAGGTCCATGTCTCATATAGCCTCGCTGCTGAAAAGGGACGTTAAACTCAACTCAACTCCTTTACTCGTTAACATCTTAGTGTACTCAGCCCAAATCTCCTCAGTTATATCATTGTATAGCAGTATCGGAAGGTTGACAACGACCTACAAGAAGCAATGATCAAAATTTTCGCAATCCTGGCGCCAAATGGGGACAGCTTGCACTACTGAACACTGGAACGTTTTCAGTATCACCCTATACCGGAGAAAATGAAATGAAATGACATTTTGAGTTTTACGTCCCACGCTTATGCCGGTTAGGCTAAAGGAGACGGTGATAATGAGTAATGAATGAAATGGTGGAATGAAGAAAGTGGGAGGAAACGGGAGAACCCCGAGAATACCCACGCACACGGTGTTTGTCCACCCCTATACCGGAGAGTCACTAGAGAGTTACATGGTGTGATCTAAAAATATGGTGAATAATTTTATTAGAACCAAGTAATAAGCTTACATGGAATTTGATTTAATCTCCTTCCAAGTACTGTTCTTGGCTAGCAATACATTTATCCCAAAGTTGAATCCATGACCGGAAGTATTTCTGGAAAGCTTCTTTTGGAAGGACGTTCAGCTGTTCTGTCGTGGCACTCTCAATGACAGGAATGGTGTCAAAATGGTTTCTTTTAAGCATAGTTTTAATATTTGGGAAGACCAGAAGTTGCATGCTGCTATATTTGGAGAGCACATCGAATATGGACAGACAGGAATACTTTTTCGGCCAAAACCCGCGGGTCAAAAGCAAGGTGTGGCACGGCACGTTTTTGTGTGAAGAAGGAAACCATTTCCCCATTTAATCGGCTGTTGAAATGCTTATCATGAACCCATACGAGACCTTTCGTTCCTTGGAAAGCTCTCGAATAATCATTTGCGTTGAACAAATCATTTGTGCCACTTTCAGCACGTTTTCCTCTGTTTTTGACGTCAAAGGACGTCTCGATCGTTGCTCGTTTTCAACCGATTCCATGCCGCTTTCAAATCACTCATACCATTTTTAAGCAGTCTTCAATGCCACGCTTCAGTGCCATACACTCATTTTGACATTTCGCGAGTTCTTTGGCACTCTTTTGCAACTTAGAAGAAAACCTAATGTTGGCGCGCAACAGACAGTCTTAACACGTCCTTACTCTTGTGCCTCTGGAAGCGAAGTTGGCTTGCCAATCTGAAACATTATAAAATCCCATCTCGAGAGGCAGAAATTCCCATTTTGCTTTTGAATTTCCCACGCTGTACTAATACCAAAATTTTCTAAACTTAAATTAGGAAACATAACTATTTAGCATATATCAGTCATATTCCGATCATCTACGTTTATCAAACAGTTTATGAACAAGTATTTGCCTTAATGGAAAGAGACATTTGAAAATGCTGATGGAAATATGTACATTTTGTTGTGAGTTTAGTACCTCCATCACACTTCTGTGCCATAATCTACTGAATGTAATAAAACTAGATAAACTTTGTTTTTCAGTCATTACGTATGAAACGATTTGGAAGTTGGACGCTTTTCGTTTTATTTTCTTCCGTTAGTTCTTTCTTTCATTTCTTATTTTTTTTAAATACCAGATACAGTTAACATTTCTTGGCACTTAATTTTTTTTTTTTTTTAATTCACAAGTGACTGCACAAATCACTGTAACACTAACATGCAATTTAGAGTTAGAATATTTATAATTAGCAAAAATTTCAAGTTTATTGAAAACTGATTTGTCTACTTCTTGATTATAGACAATTTTGTTAGCGTTAATAAAATATATATGTGAAAAATCCGATAAATTCTACCATTTTTTTTTACGAAAATTCAATTTATCCCATTTCGAGAAACGATTGTCAAAAAAATCCCATAATATGAGATTTTCCCCACAGGTTGGCATCACTGAAGCCAACTAATATGTCATAGCTAGTTCAAACTCGACGCTGACTGTACCAAAGTCTTAGGCTACCGATTTTATTAGTTGAAATCGATACAACATTGATAGATGGCACTGTGCAACTACATTTGCCGTACGTTTTAATTACACCTTGTATAAACAAACTCTAATGTAAGAAAGTAAAGGTAGTCTCGTTATTCAAAACAGTTTCTGTCTTCACATATAAACTTACCGTTTTATTCATCTACAAACAAGGCCTTTTTTAATCAGAAATTAGCATTTAATTTGTATGAGAATGTTGAAAGAGGAAAACAGTATTCGCGTATGAGGAAGACAACTTCTTTTTAAAATAGCAACGATTCCTATAAAGCAATTTTCGTTTCATGGCGAGGTGTAAGGTTAATTACTCTTCTCTGAGCCAATCCCCACCTAAAAAAAAAAAAAAAAAAAAAAAGTGAATATTAGCAGAATGCCCGTCCTTGGCACGGGGAGAATACGTTTCATTTATACATAAAGTATACTAATAGGAACCTCGAAAACTATAAATTCGACACTAATATCGGTCATTTTCAATTATTTTTACATGTTACCATTCTCCGTTGGGAGTACTAATGTGGGCTGAACTTGGATTTAAACGTAATCAAAACTGTCACTATTCGTTTCAGAGACCGCAAAAACTATGAATTCGGCAGTAATATCGATCATTTTCGATTATTTTTACATATCTATTAACCCTTTTCTGCAAGTTGCGGGGCTGAGTTTGGATTTAAACGACACCGAAAGTGTCACTGTTCATCTCAGCGACCCCGAAAGCTATGAATTCGGCACTAATATCGGTCATTTTCAAATCATTTTAAATATTTACCCTCCCCCCCCCCTTCCCCGAAGTTGAACCGTAAAAGTAAAATGATGAAAAGAACACTCCTAGGCCCGAACCTCATCTTGTTGAAAATTTGATTAACATCGGTCGGGTGCTTCAAGAGTTATTACGTCACAATCATAGTCACTTTCATTTTTATACATATAGATTTTGTTTACAAATGCAGAAAATATGCCAAAGAGTATCAACAAAATGCTATTATATGAACTAATAATTACATTGAAGATCTTGTATATGGTGTCAAAATTTGGGTGGTCAAACATTATGACATCACAAACTGCGCACCAAAATTTCTGGACTATAGGAAAATGTTTTCAAGTGTTTACTAATTTATTTAATAGCATTTTATACATATTATCCGACTCACTTTCCATATTTTCTATATTTTTATTTCATTTAAGTTATTTACTAAATATGAAGAAAGCATGTGTGAATTTAACGAAGAGCCGTAACAGATTGCTCTTGGATTTTCCCTTTGGAACAATGTAGAACGGAAATCGATTTCAGTGTATGCAGTTACTATTGTCTCATGTTGTTAGTAACTGGCACAGATATCGTATTTTAATCCCCCTTTTGTAATACAATATTAATGAGGAAGTCGCATGTAACGTAACGATTCACTTCTTCTTCTACTTTTGTTCATTATTAACCTGGAGATTCATGTTTAATGAAGACATTTTGTTAATAATGAAAGTCATATCACCTGTTGAGGCACTTCAACCCTGTTACATTACGTGGCTTCCTTATTCTATGTTCTATCCTTTGGCAACATAATTACTTCCGTAATCGTATTATTTAAATATCAATGGCTAATCATGTAAAGGTATCGCGAGGTTCTCAATAAAAGAACAATTTTGTTTTCAGTAGTGAAAGGAATTTGTGCAATAAAATGAACATGAAGATTGAGTTTTTTAGTTTTACGTCTGACCGAAATACCTACTTCATTCCAGCAGTTCGTAATTTCAAATGACAACACGAACAAACAAACCCCGTATCGTGAAATTCTTGTATTCGAAACATCAACAAATATTCCTGTTTCATGAACCAGACATGTCAGAAAAGATATTTTTGGTGCATATCCATGTATATGAAGAGATACATATAGGTAAAACCGTCTAATACAATCAGAAAATAAACTTGAAGATTTTGTGCAACTCTCCAATCATTTCTTCCCACACAGGCCGGTAGCCAGCCCCAAATCGTAGGGGGCGGTAGAAGTTAGGGGGGCCGATCCAACCATATTATAGTTCATTTGTAATCCTACCGTGAAATTTTTAGGAGAGAGGCAGTAAAAATGTAGGGGGCGTCCCCTAGACCCACCATGGATACGGGCCTCTTTTTACACTATACTTCAAAATAAAGAAAGTTAGGCTACTTGCTGAAACTTCAAAAATAAATAAATAAATAAATAAATGAAATGCTATATTGGGTGAAACTAAATCGCAACCAGACGGCATTTATCAGCTTACGTGGTACTTCTACATATACATCCATGATTTCTAGTCTATATATTGATTCATTAATGGTAGATCACTCAAGTCACTACTATATTTCCTGTTTCTTATAGTCTACTAAGGACCAGGAAACTTATACAAATCACTCTATTAAATGGATCATTCAAATATCAAAACAATATTAGATAAAATGCTCTTTCCAAACTCAGATGTAGTTCTTAAGCCCATATATTTATTCCTCTGTACGTCAAATTCAAAATATTATTTACTTAAAAGCTGAAAGTCTTTACTTGTCCCAATAATAAACAACAAAGCGTGTTCAATATTATCATTATCACTCTGTACATGTATATATTAAGTAATGTGTGTGTATATGTCATTAAATTTTCCCAATTAAATGAGTTACTAAATTTGGTATTCACAATAATCTTCTCTGTACAAAGTCCTATTTTTCGATTTTTTTCCGAACTGGCATAGATACTCTCACCCTTCTACGTTTAAAATTGTTAATAAACCAGTGTAACCAAATAACACTACTTCTAGTTAGATGACTGAACTGAAGAAAGAAATACAACAAACTCGGAAAAATCAGACTGACTCGGAAAACTTAACACACAGTGCAAATGGATAGAATCTACTCTATAGGTGCACTGCAGCAACGACTACACACTACCTGTAGTATTATGGACTACTTCTCTATATAAGTTCTAACCTATCATAATATCCCATGTTTATTTATCTTTTTTGAACTACTTACACTGAAACGCATCTTGCATGAATTATTACTATTTATACTTCCACTTATCTGTTTGACAGAGTATTTTCGAATTATGTTGTATGAAAGAAAAAAGTTTGCTCCAATATAAGATTCTAATTCAATGTATTTTATCTTACTTCAATTCTAAATGATTGTGCTTAGTTCCAACATATATGAGGGTTATTCAGTAAGTCGAATTCATTCATTTTCACAGAAATTATTCATACCTATATCAATCGAACAGCTCGTGACTTGCGAAATGAATTATCTTATTAAACACAGGTTATATTGTCTGTGCAGTATAATCTTGAAATTTCGAGCTTGTCATGCCCTCTTCAAAAAGGGAACCGAAAGTTAACTTTTCTGATGCCGAAGGTATCGGTTGTCACCAAAACCTAAGTAAAGGCTTATTGCGAATGTGCATGTCGTCTACAGTGAGGCAATTGGAGTAATGTTGCGCCGCTCACCAAAAATCACTTAAGGTATAAGATATATTATTTTCGGAACAGCCGTGAGCTTTCGTAGGTGCACCTCTGAATCGAGTAGCAAACATTTCAACAACAGCGCGAAAAGAATTGGCTAACGGCTCACACATACTGACCACAGTGCTTTCACTGTGCGCAACTCATCACGTGGTAGAACTTTCCCTTCCATGTTCTGGCTCGCTGACTAGCTTCGGGCCAAAAGTCATAGCTGTTTCGAAAATAATCTGCCTATAACTACGTCTTAATTGATGTCTTAATGAATAACGGAATGTTATTGTGCATTCCTGTTGGGAGTGACAGTAAGAAAGAGAGAGACAGAGTTAAACAGAAGGAACTTGGAAATAGGAACGAAGCTGAGATATTCTTTCAATACATGATATGTATTGGTAGCGACATTTTAGGTGGCATGGTGAGTGCAAGTCATTGGGGTACTAAAATGTATGTCTATTATTCAAGAGTGAATTGCTAATTTTTCATTTGCTAAGAAAATTGATTAATTGAAGGTATTACAGTCACCTCAGAAAATTATGTATAAGATAATGTATAAATTATTTAAAAAAATTGAGAGTGATGAACGTTGTGTATGAGAACGTTAATAACACTATTCAAGTTGTCGGTGTTGAACACTATACAAGTATTTCTCAATGGCAGCAATCTTTGTTGTCGGTGGAGTGCCAATTTTTGCATTTGCAAGCGTGTGCGAAAACTACAGTGGCTCAGTACGTATAAATCAGATGAACACCAAAGAAAAATGAATGTTTAGAGAAGAGAGGTACATACTCTTGCTTCTAAATAAATATACAGGGTTGCAAACCAATACATGAAATCACCAGAAACATACAGAAACTTACACTTTTAAAGGGCTGTATGTTGGAATGGCATAAAGTGAGGGGTCCATAAGTTTTGTGCTACATACTATTGCATGTAAAGAGGCTTCAGAAATATCCTTAGCTATGATACTACTGGCACCGTAGATTTATGAGGGTCCGAAAGTTGAGGATTTGATTTTGATGGGAAGTTTTGGGACGTAATATCTCAGGAGGAAAAAGTGCTAAAAAAATTGCTGCTTAAGCCATAAAGTAGTTCTCTATGTGACTAAACTATTTGAAAAAATCAGGACTGATATTACATGGAGAAAAAGTGAGGATATAGTAAAAAAAGCGAAGAAAGCATGAAAGGTCGTTGTCCAAAATATTTAAATGTTTGGATATTTTTCTTGCGCGATCTCGAAAACTACGCATGGTTCAGCAATTAGGCCTGCTTTCGTTTGCGTTCAGCTTTGCAAAAGCTTGCGAGTAGCGTTTGTTAAGTCTTTCTAACTCCATGATCTTTTTCACGTCTATATAGGAGAGCGGGTTAGCTTCCCCTTGCATACACGACACCCATCCTCTAACTGGATCGCGGTATTAAGACACTCAATGTATCATAAAAGATACGGAAGGTAATATGTTCACAAGGTTGCTTTACATCTATCTATCCTATATTACTTTGCTGATAGATCGAGTTGAGTTGATTTTGAGTTTAACGTTAGACGATGAAGATGATCGTTGAACTAGAAAGACTTAACAAACGCCACTCGCAAGCTTTTGCACAACTGAACGCAAACGAAAGTGGGCCTAATTGCTGAACCATGAGTCGTTTTCGAGATTTAGTATGAAAAATACCCATACATTTAATTTTTTCTGGGCAACAACCATCGTCACGCACATGCTTTCTTCGCGTTTTTATCATGCCCTCACTTTTTTCTCCATGTAATATCGGTCCTGATGTTTTTCAAATACTTTAGTCACATGGAGAATTACTTTGTGGCCTAAGCAGCAATTTTTAGCACTTTGCCCTCCTGAGATATTAATCTCCAAAACTCATAAATCTCAACTTTCGGACCCTCATAAATCTACGGTGCCAGAAGTATCATTGCTGTAGATATTTCTGCTGACTCTTTACGTGCAATAGTATTCAGCACAAGACTTATGCCATTCCAATATACAGCCCCTTTAAAAGTGTAATTTTCTGTACTTTTTCTGGTGAATTCACATATTGGTTTGCAACGCTGCATATTAATTTAGAATCAAGAGTATATATATGCTTCGCGTCTCTCCGAATGTCTCTCCTCTAAACATTCGTTTTTGTTTGGTGTTCGTCTCATTCGTACGTCCTGAGCAACTATATTTTCGTACAAACTTGCAAATGCAAAAAATGGCACTACACTGACAACAAAGATGGCCGCCATTTAACAACACTTGTAGATACAACCTGAATAACGTTATTGACGTCATATACAAGAGTCATCACACTCAATTTTTTATAGTTTTCGGAGATGGTCGAGCAACCACTCTCATCATTTTTGGACCACTTCTCATGGATTGATCCAGGAGTGAAATTTGTAGATCAATATCTCATGAACAATTCATATCTATTCTATAATATATTTCTATTATATTGGTAACCAAACCAATAAGTAGGGTCTATATATTTTTTTTTGTTTTTATCATTTACTGTTTTCAAAAAAATCTTTTTACAAAGGTACTCATTTATAGAAGTGGATGAAATCTTTATATTTTTAATTAATTAATTAACTAATTAATTAATTTACTTATTTATTTACTTTTTTGAATTAGGCCACTTGACATCCGAGGTCCATATAAACCATACGAAAGCAATACATTTTACTTGGTGGTAGTAAAGAAAATTAGCTTCAATTTTCTCATCATTATTGTTCTGGACGATTTGGCACATTATGCTGCTAACAGATACGCACAACCCATTTTCGCTGATTCTTCGCGCCAAGTAAACTTTGTGGTGGACAAATACTGCATTTGTGAGTTTTCTCAGGGTTCTCCTGCTTCCTTCAAATTTCTTTATTCCACCATTTCCTTCATTTCTCATCATCACTGCCTCCTTTAGCCTAAACGGCATATACGTGGGACGTAAAACTTAGATTTCATTTAATTTCTTTTCCATTTCCTTTAACCGCTGCTCGGATAATAAAACTTTTGTGCCGTAGATTTTGAAATAACAGGATTGTGGTTTTGTTCTCTGTGTATCTCTTTTTCAATAAAGGAAAGAAAAACTGCAGCTAATTATAGGAGAGGATTTTCGATTTCCTTACTTTTTATCTGCTTGTGGTTACTTTCAAAAACAATACAAATTGCCACTATGCAGTAAATGGCTGGAAAAGATCTTTCTAAAGGAATTGGAAGTGTGTGAGCTGTTGTCAAGAGAATATGAAATACATAATATATTAGTTATTGCGTAGGCAAGAAATATTGATCTGGGAAACAGCTTTTACTTTGTTTTTTTCTTTCTTCGTCGTCTTTTGTAGTCATGTTACCATGGATTATTGACATGCACTGTAAATGCGAACAATGTAATCGATAACAACCTTGAATGGAAGTAGATACTAATTAGCAGGTTATATTACAGTGTGCTTACTTGACACATCCTAATATATGGGAAAAAGGATGCACAATCGATAACCGGATTTTTAAAATTAATCCGTGTAGGAAATGCGCTGCATATCGTCTGTTACTTTTCACACAATGTTAAGTTTCCATGGAAATAGTTTTTGTAATGGTGGTAACCAAGTCCAGACCGAGGGATTGATTGAAATTCAGAGTTCCTTTTCAGTACTGATGCCGTATGAAAAGCGATTTATTTTTACAAATGAAATTCCTACAACTATGCAGGTTTGTAGCCGAGGTAAATGTCTCTACGAAGATATCGAACACGGAATCTCGTACATGGAAAATACAACCTTTTATCAATCCTCCAAAACAGACTCCGTACAAAGCATTGGTTCCTGGCTACTCTAGGATATGACAACAAGCGTTCTAGCATCGAAAATATTTTTAGCAATATTTTTTAATAAACAAAATATTGCTTCAAGTTATTTCTAATCGAATTAAGTAGGGTTTGGTTTACAAGTAGCATGTGGGGCGCTGTTAGGATTATAATTATGCGTAGGAATGCACACGAGACAAGATTTGTGACTGTCTCGTCTCGAAAATGTGCTGTAAAAGTGGTCTCGACTCGAAAAATGTATACTTCTCTCTATTGAAAGAGCCATGTCTCGACTCGAATTTAGTCAGGTAAATCCTGTCTCGACTCGTCTCGTGCGCATCCCTAATTATGTGCGTTCCTGTTGAGAAAAAATAAACAATACTCATAGATACTATCTGGTATTTAAAGTGTATTATTTTACATGTAGAACACATACCTCAGCATCAATTAATATTGACAATGAGTGACACAGCTTTTAGTGCCGTAAAAATTTATTTTAACGAAAACTAGGCATGAGAATTTCCTCTGAAACATTATACTGTTTAAGTTCGATGCTATTTATCAATTGATATACAGGGTATTTCAAAACAACACCGACAACGTTTGGGAGGTGATTCCTGACACCAATATAAGACGAAAAGTATAGACCAACCTCGATGCACAAATGCTTCCTTTCAGAGTTTTAAACTGCCGAAAACATGAAAAAATGAACTTTAAAAGTCCACAGCTCTAAAACCATGGGACATACCGTAGTCGGGTCAAGACTTCACTTAGGAACTAATATGTACAATATGCAAAAATACATGTTTCACAATCCTGCATTACTCACATAATAATTTTAATAGGGGGAGTTTGTCTACGGGCATATAATTTGGAGTACTCACCAACTACTTCTATAAAAATTGTTGCGAAAGCAGCGCAGTATTCTGAAACATGGATATTTAGATAAGGCATATACTAGTTCTTAAGTGAAGTTTTGACCCGACTACAGTAGGTTCCGTAGTATTGGAGCTATGAACTTTTAAATTTCATTTTTTATGTTTTCAGCAGCCTATAAGTCCAAAAGGATGCATTTGTGCACCCAGGTTGGTCTATAATTTTCGTCTTAACTTGGTGTCAGGAGTCACCTCCCGAACGTTATCGGTGTTGTTTTGAAATACCCTGTTTGTCCCATTTTAGACAATATTATAGTAAAATAAAATTAATAATTACTCGTATATTGTAAGGATCCCCACCTTTCGGTATGTATTACTTCTTCAAACATATGTTATAACTGTAAAACACGTGCTATTGTTTATGAAGTAGACGATACGAAAAGAAAAAGGAAGAAGCCGACGTGGTGGAATCCGAATACGGACGAATCACCTAGAAATCACCTATAAAAGAAGATCAGAAGAGGACAAAATTATCTGTTGACCACTGATCACTTAGCCTACAACACTCACTCCTGACGTCGCATTGGACAAAATAGTTTTCCTACCCATATAGTATCCGGTAGCTGCATTGGGCGAAAGAGATTCCTAATCACAACCCACCTCTGGGGGCTACTTTGGCCGATGGAGGATCCCTATCAACGGTCTCCCATAGTTGTAGAGATCCCTTTATAGAAACCTAGATTCTTCATTGGGCAAATGGCTTATCTATTCATACCAAATTCCAATCTTCATTAACCGAAGCCAGTTTACATGTGCTGAGATCTATTATTGAAACACTTATTTTGTATCATTACAATATCAAAATATCGCTTATTGCAGTTGTGTACTAGATCCTTACAAGATGTATCCGCACACCGTACGGAATGTGAGGCTATGTACGTTTTCTATCTTCCTCATCTTGAGATCTTTATTAATTTTTAATACCCAGTACTTCTCCTACTTCTCACTATTAACAACAATATGTAGAAAAACGGCTTGTTCAAACGATATACTAAATATGGTTTCCAATATTTTCAGAACACCTTTTAAGTTGACATACATTCCTTGATCGCCAAAATATGTTATTTTGTGTACTTTTCCCCGAATATATTAGATTTGATACAGTTTTAAAAAAAACAGTATACACAGCAAAACATGGTGCTATTAATACAATTCCATTTTAACACAGAGAAGGAGTCCAAGCATAACTACCACTTTAGCTTATTATTTCAAGACCAAGGAAAATATATTGAGGTATAATACAGGACTAGTATTACTGATTTGAGACAGAGTCAATGTTGAATACTGTTAAATTACACAATAATGTTAATTTTACTGTGTGAAAGTAACACTGCGGCGGTATTAAAAAAGGTTACGTGAGGGAACGGAGACAAACTGAATTAGGAACAATGTCACATTGCTCTTCAATATAAATTCTGTGATGTTAGTAACACACACTAGCTCAGATGATAAACACAGACCACTGAAATATAATTGTTGGTAACCATATTTATTTATGAATTATAAGCGAAACTTTTTATTTGCTACGAACCATGACATAGTAAAGAATCACAACCACTTGAAGAAAACTTGTATCAGAGAGAGACATTTTCAATTTAAGTTCTAGTGTGCACATTACTTTGAAGGATAATGCATATTACAGTACATACTATTATATATATTCTGCCATGTTCGCTGGGTCCAATATTATCTGCACAATGAACGAAACGATATAAATCCAAAAATCCGTCTCTTCTTACAATTACCACCATTTCTTTTCTTACATCACCTGTTCCCTATCTTTGAAGGAACTGTAATTGTACACATAGAGCAAAAGAACTTCAATAAAAATTTTCATTACGTCTTTTGAAATTTCAGGATGGTTCGGTTTTCAAAGGATACATATCTATTCAATTTAGAAATCAGAAAATCTAAAATTTCATACTCAAAAATTATTTCGAAACATTCCGTCGGGGTTTCCATTCGCACAACCACGAAATGTTGCGAAATGTGCTTCAGGAAAGAAACTTCCGGAAGCGTGAACGTCTTCATATGTCCAAATATTTGCCTTTATTCTCTTTCTTTTAGAATTCTTTGATTAAACATTGTTGGTGACTCATCTAAATGTTCCATACCAATTCGGGTAATTTCTCTGAAAACAGTTTCACCGTATCGATAAATCCACTGCCATCTTTCCTACCGACCGTTCATCAGAAAGGCGTTAAATTCCCGGGGTCAAGATATATACCTTGTGTCTTGAACAGAGTCGTCTGATCCAAGGATATCAAGCATTGTTTGAAGTGTAAAACCTCTGTAACAAAAGGAAAGATACAAGTACGTATAGTTACCAATAGCTGTAGTAGCAAAATCAATAATAATAATAATAATAATAATAATAATAATAATAATAATAATAATAATAATAATAATAATAATAATAATAATAATAATAATAATAATAATAATAATGAAATATAAAGTAAAAAGAGTAGAGCAAGCCAACTAATTTACAAGAATATACAACCTGATCTAAATTGTTACTGTATATCTATACATTTTATTGCACTATCGATATTTCCACGTATTTAATTGCAAGATTGATATAGTTAACAAAAACGCCTAGTGTACGTACGATCACATTGGCTTGCAAAATCGATATAGCTATGAATAAGCACGCCCTAAATATTTTCAAGTGATTGAAATGTACGTAATGTAAAACTATTGCGTGCATTTTTGAAACGTAACCAATAGAAGAAAGTATGAAATTATAAGATACTTTGACCACGATGTCATTTTTCTTCTTCTTCTGGCACGCTCCGGACCGGATAATTGCGCCTTTTAGCATCCACTGCTGCCATGTTGAGATTATTTTGTTTGAACAGCGTTGATAATACTTTTGTCCGAGCAAGTAACTCGTAAAATGTCAAAAAGCTACTAACAACACGCTACAAAAGACTAATTTTGATAGATACTACCCACTGTGTTCAATATGATCACGTACGGCACAAATAGGAACAATGCATGATTAGCAACAAATCTTGGTAAAACCCTTAGTTGTCATAACAATATGTTAAATATTATTAAGCGATATTAACGATCGTTAACGAAGCAATAGTCAACTTTCTAGTCTAGAGGCTAGCGGGTGCGCCTTCGTTATTTCGGATTTGATGTTCAGTGGAGAGCATTGAAGTTGTAATGCACTACAGTGGCTTGGACCCTCCCGGCTTTGTTTCATAGTATCTCGGTTTCCATTCCCTGCAGGAAAGCATTGTAATTTGTACACATTAATAGAGGAATCGGATTCCATCTCAAATTGTAGGTCTACGTCTCAAATAACCTCGGCTGAAGTTCGATAAATAAAAAAGAATAGACAATCTGTTATTAAACATATAAACCTATCTATTGTCATGAATTCCACGAACAAAAATTTCTTATTTATTCGTTAGTACTTAACCCTTAACTACTAAATTGAAAAGAAAGTTGCACTAATACTTTGGTGGGGTCTGTGAGACCCCATCACAAGAATAACATATGCTAATTCAAAAATTTAATTTTTGTTTCAATACAACTTACATGCGTGTCAATTAAGGTACGATAGACCTTACAAACAGGTGAAGTGCTACTTTGGACAAACTGGCAAATGCATAAACTGTATTTCAAACAAAAGAATCTCTCACACTGCACACACGAGAATTGTTTTTCTGTCTCTTTCTCGAGGATACAGCTGGAAACACCCTTTTCTCATTCGGGTTGTCTACTATAATTTGTAGCATGGCGTCAGAGATGTATAATTGCCATTGCCTAATACGTCGCTGACACGGGTATTCTTTGCAGCTCCCTTAACTCCTGGCAACCTAATCATTGTGTTGTGGGCACTTGTACGCTCCTGTGGAGGGAGCGTTCTGTTCTACTTGAACGTTTAGTTTTCTCAATAGAAATGAGCTGTAGAATGTGCAGCCACACCATCTTCTTGCTCACTGATCTTAGTTTCCTCTTAAGCAGATGCTTCATCACATTCAACAATGCCATCAGATATTTCCGGCGAAGACGTTAATTCATCTTTACTTACATCACTGTCTGTTACGTCATCCACCAGAAGTTGAATTTCATCATCCGTCAAAAACGTAGTCCTGACCATTGCGCATCCATTGAAGTACACTTTCCGAAAATATAACACACATAGGTGCCAGAATCTTTCTCGGAAAATTGTCACTGGTCACAAGAAAAAAAAAAAAAAACTTACGTTTACACTCTGTGAGGTTTCATAGACCCATTTGCAAATATAATTACAGTAGAGCGTCGATTATCCGAAGTAATTGGGGGACATGGGTGTTCGGAAAACTGGTTTGTTCGGATAATCGAACTGTACTGTACCGTACTGTACTTCTACAGCCAGTGCCAAACTGACAGAAGTGTGCTGATTGTTGAAACACAGCGACTGGCGGCTTGGCCGGTCAGCAGCGCCTTATGAAGGCCCCATTAAGTGCAATGTTCCGCCAGCGGTGGCTCAGTGCGGCGACTACTGTGGGAAACTTGGTTTGGGAGTGAGGGGGATGATGGACGGTAGGATGGGAGAGTAAGAGGTGCGAGCGAGTACACAGTTCGATTAAGCGGTCGTTCGGTTGACCGACGTTCGGATAATCGACGCTCTACTGTATATCACTTTTGGGAAATACGTTATTGCGTAGAAGCAACTTGGGATCAATTTCTTTTTATCAGTTCGATACAAGATATAGACATAGATAATTTTAATTTCTTAGGCAAAGGAAATGTAAATGTAGAACACTAGAAATGTAATGGGAAGTATTTCTCCGTTTGTTGTGACGTAGCATTAATATTTGTTTTAACATTATTTCACAATTGAAGTAAATAGCCGCTGCCTATGGTGCCGAAAATATATTCCAAAGAAAACGCTTTTTGCTACTATGTATCTTAATTGCTCTAGCCGGAAGTTGTAATGGATTTCCATCCCTTCTGATTTTAGTAGAGACTTAAGGAAAGAGAGAGAGGGAGAGAGAGGGAGATGAAATGCATTGTTGGAAAGCTTAATTGATTGGAGGAGATTATTTGTTTCAAACTACATGCAAGATTTTCTGAGAGAATACAGACAAATTATTCTCCCATCGAAATAAAGAGAAGCTATAACTTGTACTTTGATAGAATACTGAGGTAAATGTTTGCAAAATTTACGTTAATTAATAAAATATTAAATAATTGCACTATCTGGAAAATTGACAAAGGAAAACCAACAACCTGCATCTATATTGCTTGCAATGAAATAAAAGAGAAGTTAGCCTTCATTCTGAAGACACATTTACGAAATCATAACAGATATATGCATAAGATGTTGCGTATATATGTACTCCCATGCGCAAAAAATATTGCGCGTATACTGTAACTCACGATTTTTCGCAATTATTCCATTTTCCTTATGTTTATGGGTAAAATTCAGTTATTAGTATGTGGAGATAATAGAAAGCAATCCATCTAAGGAGATATTTCCAAAAAATATAATAAAATAATAAAAATATAAGCAAAAAACAAAATTATGTTCGGTTTTGTGTATACTGGCAATAATGTTTTCGAGGGATTTTTTGCAGTAGCACAGCACGATTGCAGAGGGAATAACTTTACTTGAATGAAGGAACTGGAAAGTGGACTAATATATTGCATTTATTGGCTTAAATCTAGGGTGTAAATTGTCTACCAAATATAAATTAGCTTCTGTAACCAAGATGTTATACGGAAGTATAGAAACAAAGAGAAAACTGTTGTCTTAAGTTTGGAAGTGACATGCTCTATAGCCATGAGCATTTATTTGTTAAGAAAAAGACAGGCAACAAAAGGTAGTCTGTGTGGTCAAGTGGGTAGAGTGGCCGACTAGTAATTCTTATATTGTTTTGACACCAGATCGAATCCCATGCGATCCCATCCAATTTTTTCTTTAAAAAACATTGTAGAAAGTGTATAATTTTTATGTTAATAAGAACCGAAACAATATAATAATGAAATAACTTTTTGTTTTTTCTGATGACATATTTATTTAGAATTAGTGTATTATTACTAATAGCGATTGTTTTCAGTTTATGGTATGATATGGTTAATCATTCCCTCTCCGTCAGCAGAAGTAACTTCAACTCACTGCGAGTGTCTGTGAGTCAGGAACAGTAAAAAAAACAAAACATGCGTGACCTGCTGCCTTACACACAGCGTGGCGAACACAGTCACAGCGATAGCTCGTTGTCATGAAGAAAAAAAAAAGCTGATGTTAAATTACTGTTCTAGTGTTTCAGTGTGTGTGTTTCTTTTTAGAGTATTGACTCTCTCTCTCTCTCCTTTTGTTTCATATCCACAAGTGCAACAAATGCAATCATAAGTCTGTGTAAGGAAATAAAGGATGCTTTCTTTAAACAAAACTAAATTAAGAGCTCTATTTGTGAGGAACACGAATGCTTCCAAAAGATGCCATGGGTATTAATTATAATCATACCAAATTATACAGTAGCGTGTAAAACTGATAATAAAATGATGTAACATGCATAAGTTTTTTTTTCTAGCGTGACAACACATTAAACATAACAAATTAAATTTTTGGGATTACAAATTATCACCTTACGTGTCGGTATAGGCCTATTCGTTTTCACAGTCGAGCGACGAAAGAAGAAAGTGTGGTGATAGTTATAAAAACCGAATACCAGATTTCAATGAATTCAAGCTACAATGCTCCTACATATCGAAAAAATTATTTTTCGATGTCTGTCCATCTATTCGTCTCTCGGTTCGTCACGCTTTTACATGCACTCAAATAGAGGCCATACTGTTCAACGTATCTGGACCGAATTCTAGACATAACGTTTTAATAACATACTATCTTTCGAATTTTATATCCTTCGACACCTAAAAGTAAGGGTAATTTACTGAAGGATTAAAATTTAAAATAATTCAATTTTCTCAAGAAAAAAAAGCTGTGACGATTTTATTTACTTTTTATAAATATATATTTTATTAACAAATATCCACCGTATATGAATATTTTTTCTGAGAAAATATATATGGTGTAATTTACTGTATGGTATGCGTTCTTTTTCCACAATTTTCTCAACCACATTTCATAAATAAACGTATTATTAATAACCTAACAATATGACAACTCGTTCGAAGGAGTAGTTTACTCTTAGGGTGAGCTTTCCCCCGATGGTTTTCCCATTAATGCCTCAGGCAATTTTGTTCATATTTCGTAAAGAAATGTTTCATTAATAAACTAAGATACAGCATAAATCGTTTATTCCGTTAACATACAGAAGAAGTGGTTTTCTCAAGGGTTGAATTTTTTTTTTTTTTTTTTTGACAATTTTCTCAGTAATAACTGAGACAAATTTCTTCTAATTTCAGTAAAAATATTGTCTGTAATTCTCTTACAATATGCATAACTCGCTTGTTCCGGAAAGAAAAATCCAAAAGAGAGAGTTTACTTTGACAGTGAAATTTTTCCCGACGATTTGCTTAAAAATTATTCGATATACTGTCAAAATTACAGATAGAAGAGTTTACCTTTGGGGGTAAGCTTTTAACGATGACCTTCCTAAAAACAACTCAGGAGAGTTTGTTGTTCATATTTTATAAATACATGTTACATAAATAACCTAGCTATATGGTATAATTCCCTCATCCGGAAAATCTAGAAGTGGTATAATACTTTTGACAGTAAGTTTTACCCTGCGATTTTCTCAAGAACGACTCAGGCGATTGTGTTCGTATTTCATAAATAAATGTTTTATGAAAACACTAACAATATAGCATAGCTTGTTTGTCCTGAAAAGATCCACAAAGGATAATTTATTCTTGGGGTGACTTTTTTCATGATTTTCTCAGAAATTACTCAGACGCTTTTGCTTATAGTTCGCATACAATTATATCCTTAATAATTCTAGTATATGGATCAAGTTATTTCTAACCAAAATATGACCAATGGGTACTTTACTTTTGGGCCTGAAGTTTCTTCTAGCAAAGTTTTCCAAAATGTTATTTTATTCGCAATTTCCCAAATAAATGTTTCAATAATAGTTGCAGCCTAACACGAGTCAGTGTAAGAAATTCAACCGAGAAAGTACAGTGCGTTTGCTCCGTACCCTTTCTTAAATGTATTTTTAATGTTACACCTAGTCACAATTTTCCGAACAAAATCGAAACCTCTTTTTAAATGTGCCTTGTTGTGGTCAAATGGTTCAAGTGCATTGGTTCTGGATTTGATTTCCAGTGAGAGCTAGTATATTTTCGTCCAAGAGATGTTACACGTTTCTTTAAAGTGTTTAAATAAGGCTAACCAAGCTAATCAACAAAGAAATAATACAATGTTACGAAATTATCGTAGAAACATTGTTAATATTAGGTACCGGTAGGTGCGACTGAAATGTCCAAACGATGATTGTCAATTCCAAAGGTAAAAAAGTGAAAAATACAATGCCAGGTTAATCAGTGGCCTCTAGGTAAAGCTATCCTACTAACATAAGAAGTGATTGAGACGCCAAAAAATGTTGTAATCGCTGGAAGACATGTTAGGAGAATACAGAGGTGAGAGAGAGTTTAATACTGCGAATCATGGATAGTCTTCACTTTCGTTTGAGGGCGAATATTGAAGTCCGTAGGCCTACATAGGTTTGCATTGAAATGAACATTCTTTGTTTTCGGCCGGCGGGAGCTCAGGTGGTTCAGATTCCACTTTAATCAGTAGGTCCACGTCTCATATAGCCTCGCTGCTGAAAGAGACGATAAACTCAAAATCGCATCACACATCTTTGTTTTCGCCTTTGTTTTAGCCCATAAATGTCTCTGTTCATGAGCTCCTTAGTGGATATGAGGTTAGCGCATGCGCCTTTGGAAGACACGGCTTCGATTCCCGGCGAGAGCTCACGTGGTTTAGAGTCCACGTTAATCAGTAGGCCGAAGTCTCATATAGCTTCGTTGCTGAACGAGACGATAAACTGAAACTCAATGTCTTTGTTCATAAATTTCTTTGTGTATGGTTTTGCATATACGTGGCATGGATATTAAATTTTGATTTCTACGCCATATGTATCTAATTACATACACACCTATAAAACGAACACAACAAACTTGGAATATCTACATTGTTTGCGTATGGAAAATCATCACGTTCTGCTGCACAGGAGAGCCGTGTGTATGGAATTCCATACACGTGGCAATCAACCTATTAAGAAATGAATAATAATAATAATAATAATAATAATAATAATAATAATAATAATAATAATAATAATAATAATAATAATAAACAGAAAACGATACGATCATTTACATAATTTATAAACATAAGTTAACATTTAATAAGCATATAACTGCAATGGAATTAAGTTGTTTCTCTCTCTCCCTTAACGCAACAGCCCTTATTGTGCTAAGGCGTAGAAGAGAACTTGTAGCACTCACGATTTGGGGCGGTGTGCGTTCAGAACATCGGATCCCTTTGTTGTTAGTCCTAGCTTTCTAGACGGATGCAGTTATTCCCGATAGAATATACAAGCAAATAGACTTTTGCATTATCCCTCAATGTGATACTTGTGGTTGCTTAACCGTATACAGACAGCTGTCCATAGAAGAATCGTTGATAATAATAATAATAATAATAATAATAATAATAATAATAATAATAATAATAATAATAATAATAATAATAAATAACAGAAACTCGACAAATATTCTTGCAAATAATAGGAAACAGTTTGCGTCACACTGTTCACTTTGCTAGACACACCAGTGTGCCGCGTTATACCAATTGTGCCACACTGGAATATAGGGTATGGCTTTTTAATTTTTTCCAACTATTCCAACTGTTTCAATTGAAATGGATCTATAACAATAAGAGAGTGAATTTAGTCTTCTTACCCTTCGATTTAGAAATAAGGTTTGCGAGAATTTCATAAAAGAATAATATACTCAGAATTGTATATAGTAGTTTGTTTTATTCGAAATTACATACTTCCTACGACTGTTTTTTGATTGAAATGATTTGAAATGAAACCTTTAAGTTTTACGTCCCACGTTATGCCGGCTAGGCTAAAGGAGACAGTGATGATAAGAAATGAATGAAATGGTCGAATGAAGAAAGTGGGATAAAACGGGAGAACCCCGAGAAAACTCACGCACACAGCGTCCAGCACAAGGTTCACTTGGCGCGAGCATAGATCGAACCAAGGACTCCATGCACAAGAGGAGAACGCTCTACCACTGAAACACCGTGGCCTCTGAAATTGCCTAAAGGAGAAAGGGACTACTTTATGAAAACTTGATGACAAACACATTTGTTAAAAAATACATGCTTTTCGTGAAATATTGCTTATAGACATGGGCGGATTAAGGCTTTTGGGGACCTAGAGCCGACTATTTTAAGGGGGCCCTATGTTAAGAATAGTTCCAGTGCATAAATTTTCTTTGCTGCCTTCCACAGCCTCATAGGTTTATGGAACTACAGAGAACTATGCTGTAATATTTGAATGTGCTCCAAGTTAAATCCATTATTAACAATTAAATAATTGCATTCATTATTAACAGTTAAATGCTGCTGATGGAAAGACTTAAATCTAGCGATACCGCGAGCGTAACGAGCGGAAAAAAATTAGCATCGGTCTGGAGCCTATAATATAAGTTGATTACTATATTTTACTGTTAAACAGAGGGATTTTAAAGAGCCCTCTGAGCTTGGGGTCCCGAAGCCTGGGCTCCATTGGCTCCGCCCTTAATCCGCTAATGCCTATAGATTATAAATTAAAGGGGACGGGCAGGGTCCGTTCTAAAAATTCCGGCCCGTGCAGACCGCTAGCCCCTGTGTATATGCTATCTTTGGAAATACAGTAGAGTTTTGTTTATCCGACATAAAACAGACAGGCAGAATGCCGGATAATATGGGTGTGTTAAGGAAAGACCTATTAAGAGTCAAACTATGATATAATTTTACATATTACTCATCTAATAATCATGTTTTGCAAGAAACAAATATAATGCATTGACTCAGGGACGTATCCAGCGTGAGGTCCTGGAAGCTGTCCTTTTCCAAACCTCAAACACTTTTTAATAAACCTACTTTTTCCTTTTGAGGTTCTTTTATATCAGATTACTTTGAGTCAGTGTTCAAACTGTGGGCAATGAGTTGTTATAATTCTAACAAGTAACACTTCCCCAGTGTAACACTCCGATTTTGATAAAATTTGTCAGGTAGATACTACACATAAAGTAAACAAATAAGTGCTTTTTTATTTTTTGCGGGAAAACGGTTTTAGGGGGCAAAAGCCCTCACCCAAAATTTTGAAAGTTGACGCCCGAAAGGCAAAAACAAGTGGACCAAAGTGCACGAAATTGTGCACAGATATTGCAGACGTAAAATTAGGGAATACGTATTTTGTATTTTCCTGGAAAAAACGGTTAGGTGGGGCACAGACACCTCCAAACCTTTGATCATGAAATATCAAAAGTGCTAGTAACATGTAAGATGTGTGTAAAGGACATGAAGAATTGCAACGACACTTTGTGTATGAACAATACGCAAAAAATAAACGAATACGGTTTTTGTTTATTTTCTGCGGAAAAACGGTTTTAGGGGGCAAAAGCCCTCACCCAAAATTTTGAAAGTTGACGCCCGAAAGGCAAAAACAAGTGGACCAAAGTGAACGAAATTGTGCACAGATATTGCAGACGTAAAATTAGGGAATACGTATTTTGTATTTTCCTGGAAAAAACGGTTAGGTGGGGCACAGACACCTCCAAACCTTTGATCATGAAATATCAAAAGTGCTAGTAACATGTAAGATGTGTGTAAAGGACATGAAGAATTGCAACGACACTTTGTGTATGAACAATACGCAAAAAATAAACGAATACGGTTTTTGTTTATTTTCTGCGGAAAAACGGTTCTAGGGGGAAAAACCCAAAATTTTGAAAGTTGACACCTGAAAGGTAAGAAAAAGTGAACCGAAGTGAACGAAATTGTTCATAGATATTTTAGACGAAAAATGAGAGAATACGGGTTTCGTATTTTCCTGGAAAAAACGGTTAGGTGGGGCACAGACTCCTCCAAACCTTTGATCATGAAATAACAAAAGTGCTAATAACAGTATGTCAGAAGTGCCCAAATTTACATGAAGAATTGGAACAAAACTTTGTGTTAGGACAATAAGCAAAAAAATAAACAAATACGGCTTTTTTTATTTCCTGTGAAAAAAAACGGTCTTAGGGGGCAAAAGGTCCTACCCAGAATTTTGAAATTTGACGCCCGAAAGGGAAGAAGAAATCGACCGAACTGAATGAAATTGTTCACAAATGTAGAGGTAAGATGAGGGAATACGTGTTTCGTATTTTCCTGAAAAGAAAAATACTGTTGAGTGGACCGTGGTGTTGAGTGTCGGAAGGAGTGGACCAAAGCCAATGAAATTGTCTATAGATATTGGATATGATAAATAAAGCCTCTCCTGTTTCACAAGTGTCTCCATCAGATTTATTCAAATTTGGCAGATCAACAACAATCACAAACAGTATAGCGTATTTTATAGTATTTCACGAGGCAACTTTAACCCTTACAATGATTTTCCGCATAAACAAAAACACGTGCCGATTAATTTCCTGTTTGCTGTTGATGTGCCAAAATTGATAGGGACATCTTAAAAACACGAAAGTCCTTATTTTACATACAGTCTATACAATATCTACACACAATTTCATTTGCTTCGGTCCACACCTTCCTGCACTTTTACGGTAATATTTTTTTTTCGGAGTGGCTCTAGGCTCCAACACTGTTTTTCCGTACAAATTAAAACACATTTCATTTATTGTTTTGCAAATTGTCCCTATACGAAGTTTCGTTGCAATTCTCCATACTTTTAGGAACTTCTGACGTATACTTATTTGCACTTTTGATATTTCGCAATAACCAACTAAGAAGATCCGTGCCCCAATCAACCGTTTTTTTTTTTTTTTTTTTCAGGAAAATACGAAACACAATTACCTCAATTTACGTCTAGAATATGTGTGCACGATTTCATCCAATTCAGTGCACTTCTTGTTGCCTTTTTGGCCTTAAATTTCAAAATTTTGGGTGGGGAATTCTTCCCTCTAAAACTATTTTTTCGCAGAAAAAATACCGTATTCGTTTTTTTTTTTTTTTTTGTATTGTCCCTACACAATGTGTCGTTCCAATTCTTCATGTAAATTTGGGCACTTCTGACATACTGTAATTAGCACTTTTGATATTTCACGATCAAAGTTTTGGAGGGGTCTGTGTCCCACCCAAACGTTTTTCTTTTCTTTTTTCCAGGAAAATACAAAACCCGTATTCCCTCATTTTACGTCTACAATATTTGGGCACAATTTCTTTCATTTAGATTCACTTTTTCTTGCCTTTCGGGCATCAACATTCAAAATTTTGGATGGGGGCTTTTGCCCCCAAAAGCCATTTTTTCGCCAGAAAATCAAAAAAACAGGTATTCGTTTAGTTTTTGCGTATCGTATATACACAAAGTGTCGTTGGAATTCTTCGTCCTTTACACACATCTGACATATTGTTACTACCAATTTTGATATTTCGTGATCAAAGGTTTGGAGGAGTCTGTGCCCCACCTAACCGTTTTTTCCAGGAAAATACAAAACACGTATTCCTTCATTTTACGTCTGCCATATCTGTGCACAATTTCGTTCACTTTGGTCCACTTGTATTTGCCTTTCGGGCGTCAATTTTCAAAATTTTGGGTGGGGGCTTTTGCCCCCTAAAATCGTTTTTCCGCAGAAAAAAAGAAACATGTATTCGTTTATTTTGTGTAGTATCTACCTGCCAAATTTTATCAAAATCGGAGTGTTACTTGTAAGAATATACCGTAATGCCATTGAAACCAGGTGAAATTAAAGCACACTTTTAAATGGGATTATAATTTCGTTTCCGTTTTGTTTATAACATTACTGTATTAGAACGCTACACTCATAGCCATTTGCTATTTTTTTATGTGATATACGTAGCAGACAGTTTTCCTTACATGTCTCTAGAAAATATTTTTTGATTTCGTTTGTGTTACAATGCAGTTTGACCGGTTCATAAATGAAAAGTAAGAAACGTTTAAGAGAAATACAGAACTGTCGCATTATTATTATTATTATTATTATTATTATTATTATTATTATTATTATTATTATTATTATTATTATTATTATTATTGATATTTTTGAAACATTAGAATTACATGCTTACGAGAATTCGTGTTGGGCCCCCTCCGAAAAGAAAAGCAGGATACGTGCCTGCACTGAATGATAAACGTATGAGTCATGGTATAGACGGGCGTGCTAGGCGATCGAGTCCGGAGCATCGAAAACAGACCACAACTTGCAGTTCTTCTTGCCAATTGATGCTGCTTTTTACCTGCTATGATATGTCGGATAATAATGTGGAATAAACGAAGGTCGAGACCATGGCGTATTGGTGTTTCATGCACCTAAACCTGTAAAATATTTGTGCCGAAAACATCTTTCACTCACTAGCTAAATTTGTGGGTATGATCGCACATCTTCCCTTATAAAGTATAGTCTTATAAAGAATATATATAGCATGCTAAAAACCTAAAGACCAAATTCAATAATTTTCTATAGTTTTCTTTTTTAACAACGGGAAACTTGTCTAATTCATCACGATTAATCACTTTTGATACTAAGATGTCTGTTTCTGTCTATATATATTTTTCATACTTTATTGGAGACAATTTTTTTTCATGAAAAGAGGTTGATAAAAGAAGCTATACAACAGCATACACCAATTCTATATAAATACGTCATCAGAAAAAACAAAAAAGTTATTTCATTATTATATTGTTTCGGTTCTTATTAACATAAAAATTATACACTTTCTACAATGTTTTTTAAAGAAAAAATTGGATGGGATCGCATGGGATTCGATCTGGTGTCAAAACAATATAAGAATTACTAGTCGGCCACTCTATCCACTTTTTTTTTTTTTTTTTCTTTTATTATTTCACATGAATGTTAATAGTACAATGTTCAACACAGCATATCAGGAGAAGTAAATCACTTCAGAGAGAAAAATAAAAATACTACATTATTGTTGGACAAGCAAGATGCGTAAGAAATTTGCAAACTTTTTTGTCTCTATTTGAGTAGTTTCATTAAACAAATGCAATCTCCGAGTTATCCACTTGACCACACAGACTACCTTTTGTTGCCTGTCTTTTTCTTAACAAATAAATGCTCATGGCTATAGAGCATGTCACTTCCAAACTTAAGACAACAGTTTTCTCTTTGTTTCTATACTTCCGTATAACATCTTGGTTACAGAAGCTAATTTATATTTGGTAGACAATTTACACCCTAGATTTAAGCCAATAAATGCAATATATTAGTCCACTTTCCAGTTCCTTCATTCAAGTAAAGTTATTCCCTCTGCAATCGTGCTGTGCTACTGCAAAAAATCCCTCGAAAACATTATTGCCAGTATACACAAAACCGAACATAATTTTGTTTTTTGCTTATATTTTTATTATTTTATTATATTTTTTGGAAATATCTCCTTAGATGGATTGCTTTCTATTATCTCCACATACTAATAACTGAATTTTACCCATAAACATAAGGAAAATGGAATAATTGCGAAAAATCGTGAGTTACAGTATACGCGCAATATTTTTTGCGCATGGGAGTACATTCCTGCGATATACAGGAAAAAACAATTATCTTGAAACGTCCTTGTAATCTGTGAACAGTGGAGTTTTTGATAAAGTCTTCAACACTATTAGGTTAACAGTGTTGCCAATTCAATATAGAATTATGTTTATTTAAGTGGCATTGTCAATTAATTACGTATTTCGAATCTACATATTACATCGTTATTCAATGTTACAAAGTAAAGACGCTACAGAATCACAACATCCAAATTTTGTAGGCCTCTTCAAAAGTAATATCGCAACTGAGGTGTACGGGTGTAACTTATCGTTACAGTGATTAGAGAGAGAGAGAAAATCTTTCCATACCCCCTCCCAATCTTTCTTTTTTTCCATATAGATTTTTTTGTGTACTTAAGCATCAGCGCTTTGCCAAGGAAACAGAAATTTCAGTTAATAATTAAACGTAAAAGATTTGTAGCATCAAATTTTCTTTCTTTGGGATCATAATAGTACAGTTTATTATTTACAATATCCTTTATATTTATTAAGTTGAATTAATTACTAGCAAATGCTAGCAGTGATATTTTTTCTCCTCGTCACATCTGTCACAGGTGGATAGAAGAAATGTCATTGGTTAAATTTTAGCTTCCAGATTTCTAGAAGCTGGGAGGAAGAGATGTAGAAGCGTCTTTTCTTCATATATTGTGGTTGGATTAACACGCACAATTTGGCTATAGAAATTTTCAGTTTTAAAGTTGTCGGCATAAGATATTTTGTCAGATGAATAACTAAATCTCCAAACTGTAAGTAAAACAAATATGTTAAAATAATCCATATTTACAAATAACCAGGAGTAGTGTTTTGGGATCGCAAATTTCAGACTTCATTAAGTGAATAAGGGCAGTCATATTTGGAGGTTATTGAACATGACTAATTGTTGAACTAAAAGAAATTCTTCTGGTTTATTTTTTACTCTCGCTCACGCTTGATTCATGTATAACGGAAAGCAAATATAATTTCTTTCTTTCTTTCTTTATTTTTTTTTTTTGGATGTGACTCAAGTTCAAAATGGTAGGAAGTATTGTTTATGTGAAGTGTGAACACGTAGCCATGCGGGGCTAAAGAGGGTGTTGAGTGCCAAAAAAGGGGTGTAATGTAGCTGGCTAAGTTTTCATTTCCTCCTTCGGAACCTTCAGTTAATAGGTGAGTTTTGTGCTTTTTCTTAACATCAGAACATTATGGAATGAAATAGTAAGACCTTAACCTACACTCTCTCTCCCCATTTTCTAAAATTTTTGTCATTCAAAACTATTCAAAGATGGTTTTGACAATTTTTTTAACAATATCAAGAAATTTTAATCCCACCATCCATCGGAGATTAATAATTATTTGGTTGATGATATTTTATGTGTAGTGTATAAGTTTTGTAGTGTATATTTATTATTGCTTTGGTTGGGATACACACTAGTGATTATAATTGACTTATAATTATTTTGTTTATATATGATTAGCCCGTTGACTTAGTCACATCTTCTGTATTGAAATTTTAGTGCCGGGTTATTCTCGTGTTAGTAACCACTCTGAATTCGAATTTCCATATATATATATATATATATATATATATATATATATATATATATATATATATATATATATATATATATATATATATATATATATATATATACAGTATATAGTCTGGTTCGTACTGTGAGTTCCCATGCGTGTTTCTTCGCTGTGCGATGTTTCTTTGTCTCATGGGGATAGTGATAGACTGCATCATGGATAATTTAGTGATGGCGAAGGTATGTGAACTACTGTAATTTAGTGAGGGAATCCAGGTGTTCGAAAATTTTGATAACGAGTTATTGTGTGTATATTGAACATTCATTTTCGTTGGACAGAATGGTATTCGAGAGTGCTTAACGTGTCATTAAAAATTTTACCTGTTATTACGTAAATTTTAACTTTCAATAGTTAACTATTGCAGTAATTAAATCGCTTCGTTGTGCTTGGATAGTTTAGGATCCGTTCATAGTTGTAGATGTGGCGCTAGTAGCGTCGTATCCAAAGCTGATTGTTGATATACAGAACCAAATAATAGATAGCAAATACAAGGATATTTAACATAAGTTATTGATAGAAATTGCAGAAGATTTACTTAATAGTGTGCGTATCGGTTAGTTTTGTAGTGAATCTGTAATGCTTCGTTTATTGGAAGGCAAGCCTGAAATTTAATTAATACATTTAGAAGTAGTACGGTAAAATGTGAGGAGCTGAAAGTAGTAGGAATGATAAATAATATTAGTTTAGATGAATGGAACGGGAGTTTTCGTGGAGTATTTATATACAGTATATATATTATATGTATACAATACCCCGGTGGTATTGTGTACATATGACAACCTTTATTACAATACAAATAGTGGCATATATATATAGGCATATTATAGTATAAGATTATTGAGTCTATGGGCTATTTTGTGAATTGGTTGGTGTTTCATAGTAGGAGTACTTGAGAATTGATTAGTGATTATGAATATTAAGAATATAATAGAAACCCAACATATAAATATATAAGCCCAATAATGAATATACATATGAGAGGCCACTAGATCAAGTGAGTGAGTGTGTGAATGCGATCGGAGTCTCCCAGACCTATCGTCGAATATTATAATTTCGAAAAGCTAAATCATAAGATCGGGTTGAGTGGAAATTAGTCGCAACTAGGTGTGTAAGTGAAGGCGAATAGTGTAATAATATCGATGCGTATTGATATCTTGCGAAACTTCATAATACGTCCGTATATTATTTAGTAATGTTATTATACCACATATATTTATAATATTTCCAATAACGGGGAAGATTCGGTGAGGAAAAAGTAATACAGGTTAACACATCCTATAGATTTTTTTATTATTTCGGTATTTTCCAGGTTTTTTGTTTCATTGTTTTTTTTAAATATTAGAATTAAGTACTTTCTTCCTACTTTGTTTTCGTGTGAGAGGAAATTTTCATCTCCTTGTATACTTCATGGCATTTGTCATGGTTCCTTCGGGACAGAGCGATGTCGGGATGTGGGGGACATGTGTGTGAGCTCACAGTAGGAAAGTTTAACATTATTTTCCATCACCTATGGACTTGTACTATAACTATCCGATTTAATTTCAAGCTTTCCTCCGGACATGTAATTCATCTCTTATTGAAGTCTGCTGACATTCTGACTGCTTTGACAATAACGCTAATCTAATGTCAAATGTCGGGATGAAGAATTGATAAGGATGATGATTTAGAGAAAAAGAATATATTTACTTAGTTCATCTTTTATTATATTATTTATTTACTTACATTTTATTGAACTGGATTTTTTTTTTTTGAAAGTTTTCCTTTCTTTTGTCTCCTTTGCTTTTAACGAAGGTAACGAAGGTGGTAACGATGGTTGTTTGTTATATAGAATTTGTTTGTAAATTCCAATTCTGAAGGTCGTCTAGCGGAGACGGAATAACTAAGGCGCAGGTACTAAGGGGAAACTTTCTAACGGTGGTTCTCCTTCGTATCCCTGCTTGGTCACAGACTTCTAGCGGGTTTCAGGATAGTATAATCGGTCTGTAGTGTGACGACCGTACGTGTTTGGGGTTTATGTCTAATTGTTTTGGTTTAAGTCAACAAATGGTTGCAAGTTTTTATTATCTTCGACAACCTAAAATTGTTTGTTGTTTTTTCTTTTTGCTACTTCGATTCTTTTCCTTGTATCTCTGATCAACGATGACTCCAAGATGTTGATTATTCAAAATCTAAGAAGCTAGCGTTACTAGGAATGAAGAAAGGATAAATTATTTAAGTTACTTCATATTTTTATCGGCTTGGAGGCATTCAATGTTCGCTCTTTGAATTTTTTTCTTTCTTATCTCTTTCCTCGAACTACATTTTTTTTTGCCAGTTTGTATATTCCTTGATATAAGTAATTTTTTAATATTGATAATAGAGACATCTCTAACAAACGACATTTTACATCTATCTATCTATCTATCTATCTATATCTATATCTATATCAATATATATGGAAGTGCGTCGGGACCGTAATACGGCAAATTGTGGAGGCGTTAAAATATTAAATAATGCTTTTGGTAAAGTGGATACTTTCAAATATTTAGGATCAATATTAACAGACGAAAATCATATTCACGAAGAAATTAAATGTCGACTAAAAGCAGGGAATTCGTGTTACTATTCGGTTCAAAATCTCTTGTCGTCGCGAATTCTGTCGAGGAATTCGAAGCTTAAAATATATAAAACGATAATCATGCCTGTTGTTCTGTATGGTTGTGAAACATGGTCGCTTACTTTGAGGGAAGAACATAGACTGAAAGTATTTGAGAACAGGATCCTGAGAAGAATATTCGGACCGAAGAGGAACGAGAATGGGGAATGGCGGAAGCTTCATAACGAGGAACTACATAGTTTATACGGTTTACCCAACATTGTTAGGGTCGTCAAGTCTAGGAGGCTTAGGTGGGCAGGTCATGTAGCTAGAATGGAAGAAAGTAGAAACGCTTTCAAAGTCTTGACTGGTAGACCCATAGGAAAACGACCATTAGGAAGACCTAGGCGCAGATGGGAGGACAATATTAAGATGGATCTCGCAGAGATAGGAATACAAAGTAGAAACTGGATGCAATTAGCTAAGGATAGAAGTCAGTGGAGAGCTTTTGTGAACGCGGCACTGAACCTCCGGGTTCCATAGGCCATAGAGTTAGTTAGTTAGTTAGTTTAGTTATACATATATATATATATATATATATATATATATATATATATATATATATATATCATTTAAAAGAACTTATAACTGATGTTCTGGGATTTTGGTTCCGAAATGGGTTCATGATCTTGGAAGTCGTTTTCCATATTGCTGAGAAATTAGTCTCCATTAAATATACCTGTAATCCGATATTCATAGTGGTTCCACAGATTATATTTCTGCCAGTTATAGCAAAATAGTATCCTTAACATCAGCTAGGTCTAGCTAATCAACAATAAGGAGGAATATTAATCACCTGCGTACGCAATTAACATCATTTTTTAATTTTGCAAATGTACCTTGATGAGTTAAAAGAAACCGTTTATTGATTAAAAACCTTGGGTTGGAGATTTCTTGAAGTTTTTTTAATTTTATTTATTATTTTTAATTTTTAATAATTACCGTCGATACGAGAATACTATTGTGTAGATATACAAGCTTCTGTTATTACGAATTTAAAAGCTCTTGCAATAAAATTTTTGCAACTAACTTAATATACCCTTTTACTAGACTGAGACTGTACAGCTGTAGTTGGATGTAATTATCAGAAATTGTGTTTCATACCGTAATACCTATGTTTAAGACTTCTAGTTAATTAAATAAGGAAATCTTTTGTAAATTGCTTTTTTGCACTTCAATCCCAATTTTCTGCGCCGTCTCGCTTAATCAGCGATGAGTATACTGACATTTTCTGGAACTCTATCTATGTTACGAAATTTTAACCTTTATTCGAAATAAATTGATGAAAAATAAAATATTAACATTTATATTCGATGTTGCCATGTAAAGTCAATATTTTTGTATATGATTTCTCTGTACGGGCGAGAGTACCTTTAAGAACTATGAAAATTTTCGTAAGCAGTGAAGAATCCGTAGTAATCTTTCCATCCCAAAAGAAAAATCTAACCCCCAAATTGAAAGTTGAATTAGCGTCAAATTAGTGCGTTCATCTTTATAGAACAGTGTTTCCCTAGTTATTCATTTGTAGTTGCCATAGTGCGAAATCACATCTAATTTATTCTAGAAGTGCAAATAGTTACAGGTGAACGCAGATATCCCAATATGCCGGAATCAAAATAAAGTTTAGAAATCAATTACTATATAATTTGGACGGACCGGAATAATGTACTAAGAAGATATATAGATTATGAATCAACTTGAATTTAAGTATGTCCAAATTACAGTGAAACAAGCAATGGCAAGGAATTAGTAATTTACTGGAACTGTGATTTACAAAATTTTATCCATAAATACACCGTCTTCTTCACAAACAAATAGTTTGCCTAAAGATATACATATATACATTGTCCTGAAATAATTCTGGAAGAATGTGGAAAAATTTCAATATATTTAATGCGATGGAACATTTTCCTGAGAACTAAAGTTCAGAATATTTGTGCTATAATTTTTTTATGGTGCAATTTTATGCAATGTCATTTGAAAATTTCATGAAACTTTCTTTGTTAAGTAAAGCCATGGAAGACATCTTTTTTTTTTTGTTTGTTTAACCATTAACTGTTTTGAAAATCATTTGATACTGCGAATCTTATGTGAAATATTGCTAAAACCATTTTCCTGTTTACTTCCGTTGTGGACGGAGGTATTTCCATTTTGAAAAATATTAGTGTTTATTTCAGTTTAATTTTTTTGAATATGTCAAATTATTATATGTAAATAAAAATTCCAGCTGAAAAAAATGTTTCTTTATTTCCTATAATTTGTAGACAAATGCATCCTAGCAACTAATGGTAGTTTAGTAAGATTATAATTTATTTGTGTATTTATGTATGTTAGGTTAATGTGTTGGTGTGGATTTACTCCGTTTTGGTTATAAAGAATATTTCAATAGTGAATGATTATATATATATATATATATATATATATATATATATATGAGAGTAAAATCAATACCCAGCTTAGGTATGCACTGAAAACAGTATCAATCGAAATTATGAAGTAATATCAAATTATTATTACTCCTCTAAATATGATCTAGATATATACATATATTCTGTGCTGTATAGCATAGAACAAGATAGAGTAATCGTTGGAACGGTGGCTAGTTAAAAAAATAGTGAAATAATTTATTTGCAGAGTTGGTTTGTAAATGTTTCCTCTCAGGGTTATTCTTTTATGTGGATAAGCTAGATACTGTTTCTTTCTTCTTCTTTCTTTTATCTTCTTGTTTTTTCTTCTTCTTTCTTTTCCTTTCTTTCCTAGTCTAACGGCCATACTCATGTCATCTCATTCTAAAGACATTTCCTCTGGAATGTTTTTTTTCTCTTTTCTTCGGTGAAGTGGCCGCCTTATTCAACACACGGTTAATATTTGCTATGGTTTCTACTGAAATCGTTGCTATGGAGATAACGTGAGAGATGGGGTTAGACGGGGTAGCGAACATCCAAAGTACCTAACTGTTTATATGATCATCCAATACCGTTTTTAGGGTAAATAGCCTAAAAGGAAAATTACAAGAAGTTGAAAATTCGACTGGTTAACTTTCATTATGAATAGTGGTTAAATATTAATGATAATTCTTTTTACATCACAAATTATGTCACTTTTCGTTCTGTTTATTTTACCAGGAAGTCGGAAAGTTACTTAAGTGAATCAGAGTACTCTATTATGTTCTGGATTGACTTAACTGAGAAATTGCCCGAAAGAAAACCTACCTCAAAAATAAACACCAACCATGCTCACACACAAAAAAAAACTTATAAGGTAGCTTTGCCTCAATTTGTGTACTGTAAATAGGCCAATACATTGAAAACTTGAGATCGTTTGGATCATCATTTAATGTTATTCAATTCAGCTAATTTTGCTCGTGCTTATTTTGGTCTGATATGGAACCATTTTAGGGAGTGAGACTCTAAAATTCAGAAGTTGAAGTCTACTGTATATGGGCATATGTATGGAGGTATGTATGTATGTTCTAACATTACTATGAAGCCCCTGGAGCAATTTCATTCGAACTTGACACATATGCGACTTACAGTTTGGAAACAGTACTGTGGAAGTAGATATCACTAGCATCCCTAGGAACAAAAGGGAACTGACATGGAAAATAATCGGAAACGACCGATTTAATTGTTGAATACATAATTTGTGGGGTTGCTAAGTTAAATAGTGACACTTTCAATACTACATCAAGTCAAACTTCTGCCTTTATTGGCATTAGGATGAGAAAGATGGAAAATAAAATGTCACTGAAATTAGTGTAGAATCAATAATTCTTGGGTTAATGGGGAGACAGCTGATCCGTTGGAAATGATTTTTAGTTATTGTTAGACTCTAGCTTAAGCTGAGATTTTATAACGTTATTTTGATTAAATTACGTATCCTAAGAGCGTTCAAAATTTATTCCAAAAAACACAACCTGATAGGTTTTCATCAGATAATTTATTTAAATGCGTTTCTTTAGGTTAAAAGAAGTGCAACTATTTTTATTATACCAGCCATACACTGACGTATTTTTCAGCCGTAGCCATAAAATTTCATGCGCTAGTCTTGTTAGCAGCTGTCAATACGTTAGTGTATGGGACCTGGCGTACGTTTACGTACCGAATTTTTATACGCTTGAAAAGTCTGGCTGCTTTTAACTTCGAGCGTAAATACGGCGCGTAAAAACGGCTCAGATGAAAGGGTTTTCGAGCAGCAGGTGGTCTCTTGCCCTTCCCACGGCCTTCTCCCTGGTCTGGTCTTATTGTTTCCAGAAGAGAAGACCTGTTCTTGAGTTGTCCTCGCGAATCGTTGCTGAGGTTTGCTGGTAGACTCACCAGAAATCTTCATTCCAATCTAGTTTCAGTCTTTCTATACAATACATGATTTCGGCTAAATTAATATTTTCTATTGCACAAAACGAGATATTATTTCCTAATTAAAATTCATATGGTTTCTATATGATCAGCGTAAGCTTCTCCGGTGCAGGACATCCTGTTCGATTCTCGGCAGAAGTTCACGCAGTTTGGATCTCACTTCTCATATAGCCTCGCTGTCTGAGAGGTCGCTAAATTCAAACCCAATCCAATGGAACATGATGTCTTTCGACTACGAATTTAACATTAAATTTAATATTTGACAATTAGCCCCCCCCCCCGTACACAGAGAGGTCAAGATGGTTATAAAAACGAAGTCACACCTTTAGAGTTGCTCATATTCTGATATTAAAAAAAGAAGTATAACATGACTTTTAATAGCATGTGACCAATTCCCGCCAAACTAAAAATGCCATGCTATTTAGAAAAGAGAGAGAAAGCAAGAGAAGGGAAAGAAGGTTAGGGCAACCAACAGTAGAGTACGCAGGAATTTATTTCGGGAGCGGTCCAAACTCAATATGAGGGTATTTTATATTAAAATTCCTAAAATTGTCCCTAAAATTAGGCTAAATTTACACAAAAGTCGAAATTTCGGGGGAGTTCGGACCCCCAGGACCCACCCCCTGCGTACGTCCCTGGCAACCAACATAAAATGTTACTTCCAGACATACTTTCTCGTTCACTTGGTTCTCTCCGGTCGAATATGAATAAAAATGTCCCCTGTAGCAAAGATAAATTACATTTCACTCTTATGAAGAACACTCATTCAACAAGTTCAAATTCAGCTTTCTGATATTTTGTTTTGTCCCACGCTACCCGTACAATATTTTTGAAAGAAATCACTACCAGCATAGAAGCTACAGGTACCTACTAGATATATTTAAGAATAAAAAGTAATAATCCTGACCTTCAACAAGTTATTATCTCGATATCTGCCTGATAAAACAGCAAAAAATTGCGTTTGACTATCGAAATTCGGTGAAATTTTTTTGTTATTTCGACCACCTGCTGCTTGTTATTTTAAGTACCTTCTCAATTTTACAAGAACTTGTAACAAAATAGGTTCAGAAAGTCACTATTTTTTTTTTTTTTACCGTGATCTTAACATTACTCATGAAAAAGAAAATGTGAGAAACCGCAATACATGGCCTAATGTTTCTTTCTTTGTGAATTATTTCAAACCTCAGATTGTACATATATTTAAATTTAATAGACCTAATAATCCTATTTCACCATTAATGCTCACATACTAAGTCTAAATAGCACAATCATTGTACTGCTTGCTTTAGTGTGCTTGCTTTTCAGTCTAAAAGTTCAAGTTCAATCCAGGGTACAGCTATGTTGAATATTTTTCAACATTTTATTATATCTCGTCATGATGGGGACTGTGCCAACACTTATTTGAAAAGACAGAACATACCTAAAGCCAAAATTTAAATGACACCCATTTGAAGGAAATAGGATTACACTCATAATAGTTCATGTTAACTCGTAGTATGCCATTAAAGCATTTCTCAACCTTTGTGGTGTGCTTACTATCAATTCTTCCCAGATAAACGTTAACTTAAGGTCTATTATCACAAAGGTTTATTCCCGTTGTGCCTACTTCCCGTTCTGCCTACAGACCCTCCAGCACTTTAAAGAAAATATTTTTAATTATCTTATCTCTAGGCAGAACGGTAATTCCCGTTGTGCCTACTTCCCGTTGTGCCTACTCTTTCGAGACGGGGAATTATGTGCAGGGAGGAATTTTTGTAGGAAATATTTCTTTAGTATTTCTAAAAGCTTCTGTAAAAACAACCACCACCTCTACAAGTTTCATCATACATGGAAAATTGGTTGACTCAGTTGCAAGAATGTTAGACATTGTATGTGAAACAAACATTAAAAAAAAAAAAAGATCTAATATCAAGCAATTTCAGAACAAAATTTTATTTGGGTTTCCAGTAGTTTACCTCCAGCATGCTAAGACTTGCAGTACTAAAAAATGCCACAGTTCACATCCCCAAGACATGTCTGGCCAACTATTAAACAAACAACGCAAGAGGATGCATAAGGCGGCCTTTAAAAAGAGTGTTTGTCTCCATCATATCTCTTTCCTCGAATTGATTGATTCAGTTGCCAGTAACCCGTTTGACATTGTATCTGAAACGAACACGAAACAGACTTACTTCGGGCTAATATCAATTCATTTCACAACCGAATTTTAATCGGTTTTCCAGTAGTTTATCTCCAGCATACTAAGGCTTGCAGTACTAAAAAGTGCCACAATTCACATCCTCAAGACATGTTCGGCCATACATTAAACAAACAATGCAAGAGGATGCATAAGGCGGCCCTTTTGAAAAAAAAAGAGCCTTTGTCTTTTACATCACTGCTCCTTCTTTGGCATTACCTTAACAGGTAATTTGTCTTCTAACACGATTCTATACTACATGCAATGTTACATATACTTATATTGTCAATGTAAATACTACATATCGTCAATGTTAATACCATATATCGTTAATATAGCCAATATATTTAAAACATCTCACCATCACTGTTCTAAATGCAAACAGTATGCAACTGCATCTGTGTAAGCCACCAAGTCTATTACATTTCCAATATGTCTTTTCTTTACTACGTCTATTAATCCGGTATAAGAACCCTTCGTACGCGAGCACTTTCCCCCCGTATTTCGAACTGACAAATTCTGCCATTCTGTGCTGCTTACTATTCCTATTGATACTTATAAAGTGATAGATTAAAAATTTGAATTGAATTTTATACAGATTACTGTCTCGATCTCAGAACTTTCACTTTTCGAAGCCGTCAGGTGTTCTGAACGCTGATTGGCTACCGGTGAACACAGTAGCCAATCACCTTCAAGAGTACCAAACTGAAACAAAATCTTATAAATCCCTTTCCCTCCCCGATTATCTGACCTTTTGATTTGAGTTGAAACTCTACAAAAACATTCAATTATGATATTTGTATTTTGTATTCCTGCTATTTACATTGACAATATAAATATGAAAATAGAAGTATGTATGATATTATGGCATATAGTATAGAATCACGTATAGAAGACAAATCAGCTGATAAGGTGATGCCGAAAAAGTAATTTTAATGTAGGAGACTAAGACCCAACTTAGAATGTTGGAGATGAACTACTGGAAAACTGAATAAAATTTTGTTGTGAAATGACTTGATATTAGACCAAAATAAGTTTATTTTCTTGTAACTGAATCAATTAATTTTCCATTTCTCTGTAAGTATTAAAAAAACACATCTCTACTAAAGTAGACGTGAATAACGCTGCTAATAACAAAACTATACCTAGTCATTTTTTCTGAGAAGAGCAAGTAAGATAACATTTAAAATATATGATGAAATTTAAAGGAATAGTTATTCTTCTTACAGAATCTATTAGAATTACTAAAGAAAAAATCCCTAGAAAAGATCCCTCCCTGCACAGAATTACCCGTCTCGAAAGAGTAGGCAGAACGGGAAGTAGGCACAACGGGAATTACCGTTCTGCCTACAGATAAGATCATTAAAAATATTTTCTACAAAGTGCTGGAGGGCCTGTAGGCATAACGGGAAGTAGGCACAACGGGAAGACACCATCACAAAATATTAAATAACAAAATATTTTATTATTTGTTATCTGACACTTAAATAATTTCTTTCACGAACAACTCAATCATTTTACTGAGCTCCTCTGTGACTAAACGATTAGCATACGTGTCTTTGGCGTGGGAGAGCCGGATTTGCTTCCCGGTGGGAGTTCATATGGTTCGGATTCCACGTTAATCAATAGGTCTCGTCTCATATAGCCTCGCTGGTGAAAGGGACGTTAAACTCAAAATCAACTCAACTTAATCGTTTTACTATCTTTATAAGTAGCATGTCTATCCTGTCAGGAGAATTTATATAATAATTGACTTATCAGTGTACTATTTTCTTCTTACTTAATAGTGTATTATTTTAGTGTTATTTTTACTACTAGAGCTTCGAAATTAATTGATATTTAATTGTTTTCAGTTTCGTATAACATACAAGTTTGTTTACATTTTTCTTTTTACTTTCAGCTTAATTCATTATAACTACGCTTTCTTACAGTGAAATAGGCCTTATGTAATGAATATAAGAACTATGAGTATTAAAAACATACAATACGACGGGCTCGTTACACTGAGAGAAATGAAAATTTAAAATAAAACAAATTGTTTATTTTCTGAACCAGTAAATGGAAACTCTTCCGACATAGATTGCTTCAAATCATTGGTTCATAAGTAGTGAAACAGATGTAATAATAATAATAATAATAATAATAAATTAAACGAACGAATGGATTTGGTTCAAAGTGTCTTTAATGAGTTAACAGTTTAAACTTCATTTGAAAAAGAAATCTGAACTAAGATTGGGTAGTTCAGTTAATTTTAATAAGCAGTTGGATGTTTGTACCAACATGTAGTGAAATTTAAACAAAACAGTCGTTCAGAATAGTTTGACTTTGTTTGAAAATAACCTAATCTGAGTTGAATAGAAGAATAGAGTGTTGTGAATAGCTAATGTTTGGACCGAATTTGACTAAGTTCGAAATTAAATAAATTAAGGTCTATATTGTGGTAAAGCTTCGTGATAATATGCCAAATATCATAGCTACGCTAAATTCATGAAACAGCTATAATCATTTGTAACAACTCCACATTTTATTATTTGCAGTTTCTTATGTTCCCATATAACATACACGTGCAAACCTTTTTTAAGACAAATTTAATATTTAGTATACTAAATAACAATAATAATTTTAATCAAGTATTAAATTTATCTTACTTTCCGTAATCAATTGTAGTTGCGCAAAAACTCAGATCTATTCGATTGCAATGGAAAGAACCAGTGACGGCAATTGGGTGTGAACACTAAAAAGGGGGACAAAACACTACTAATAGTAAGGTGGCATGTAATTAGGTTATAGTGTAAAGCCAAAAAAGTGGGGGCAGCAATTATCTTCATGCCCCTAATCGCCGATGGACAGCACATTTGTTAATAATATTCCTAATTTAAGTGAATTTTAAGACTTTGTTGAGGAATAATTTTAGTAGTATTTAATTAGATCTATACGCTTTTATTTGAATCACTTCACTTCAGATTTACAATTAGTTTCATTATATTTTCATTAACTGTTAATCATCCAACGATGCGTTCAAACGTAGAATATTCACTAATAGTCATTACATTGGCCAACATCTTAAATTAATTTGTTTACAATTAACTAAATTATTTAAAAAGAAACAACACCAAATTTGTTATATTTAATTGGAACATATGGTTTGGTCCAGTCATTTGAATCAATCATTTTTTAATTTAAAAGTTGATTTACATCGATCAAAAGTGTCTGCTTACTGTGTCAAAAGCTTTTCAGTAGACCTTACATTGAATGCTGTAAATTTCTTATATCTTATACACTAACATGAGAGGCGGACATAGGGCGTATTGTGAAATTATATACTCAGAAAAAATGTATGTGGCGTACTTAAAAACGTAGGTTACATGTGTAAATAATGTAGTTTTAGGACTTAACGTACAGCAAATGTATAACTGAAGAAAGTACATTTTATACATACTTTCCGCATACATGTTTCGAATAAACGTACTTTCTGTACGAACGAAAGAACTGTATATAGGTGGTCAGGATCTCACATACAGATATACGCATGTAACATACAACTGGCGTATGTAACATACGTATACGTATGTGATATATGGAAGACTGTTAGATGTCATACATCCTGCAACGGCATGATGTAACATCTAAGCGGGGAATGTCTGTAGCATATGGATAACGTATGCTCCGTGCAGGTTTCTGTAGTAAACAAAATGATTCCGTATAATTGTACAATATACCGCTGTCCGGATAACGGACTTTTCTCAGAATAAGAATTTGCGTCCGGTGAAGGAGAATATTAAAAGTTCGAAAAATTATATATACACTCACCTTATCAAGCTTCCTTCCTTCCTTCCTTTATTTATTTATTTACAAATAAGATAAACAGCTGTTCTTCTTATGCTACGTTGAATTTTTATCATGCTGCTTGCCTGGACTATTGCAACAACCGAAAGTGATCATTCTCTATTCGTTTACAAATAAAAGCTGTTTTCAAGAGGCTTATTTTGGACTTTTTGTTAAACTTACAAACTGCCTTTGCTGTACACAAATCTACTTTGAGAAAAGTTATAAAAATTTAGAACTTTTTACGTTTCATACTGTATATAAGAAATGAAATTTTAATACGTTAGAAACTACGTGATTTTAAAATGTTCGAAATGGGTAACAGTATCAATTTCCAGTAATAATTGTAAACTTTTGTAATTTTATTCTGTATGTGACCACATAAAGAAGATTTTAATTTTGATCGTTTTACGGTCAAAAATATTTTGTGAAATGTAACGGAAACTCTGAAGAGACCTTCTTTGCAAATTTCTTAATATTGATCGATGGAGGTAAAGAATATGTTTAATGTTCGTACTTGAAATCCAAAATGTAGTTTGGCTACTACATACACTATGATCAAAAGTATCTGGACACCCCAAAAACATACGTTTTTCATATTAGGTACGTTGTGCTGCCACCTACTGCCAGGTACTCATTATCAGCGACCTCAGTAGTCATTAGACATCGTGAGAAAGGAGAATGGAGCGCTCCGCGGAACTCACGGACTTCAAACGTGGTCATGTGATTGGGTGTCACTTGTGTCAGAAGTCTGTACGCGAGATTTCCACACTCCTAAACATCCCTAGGTCCACTGTGTCTGATGTGATAGTGAAGTAGAAACGTGAAGGGACACGTACAGCACAAAAGCGTACAGGTCGACCTCGTCTGTTGACTGACAGAGACTGTCGACTGTTGAAGAGAGTTATAAAGTGTAATAGACACACATCTATCCTGACCATCACACAGGAATTCCAAACTGCATCAGGATCCACTCCAAGTACTATGACAGTTAGACGTGAGGTGAGAAAACTTGGATTTCATGGTCGAGTAGCTGCTCATAAGCCGCACATCACGCAGGTAAATACCTCGCTTGGTGTAAGGAGCGTAAACATTGGACGATTGAACAGTGGAAAAACGTTGTGTGGAGTGACGAATCACGGTACACAATGTGGCCATCCGATGGCAGGGTGTGGGTATGGCGAATGCCCGGTAAACGTCATCTGTCAGCACGTGAAGTGCCAACAGTAAAATTCGGAGGTGATGGTGTTATGGTGTGGTCGTGTTTTTCTTGGAGGGGGCTTGCACCCCTTGTTGTTTTGCGTGGCACTCTCACAGCGCAAACCTACATTGATGTTTTAAGCACCTTCTTGCTTCCCACTGTTGAAGAGCAGTCCGGGGATGGCGATTGCATCTTTCAACACGATCGAGCACCTGTTCATTCTGCATGGCCTGTGGCGGAGTGGTAACACAACCACAACATCCCTGTGATGGACTGGCCTGCACAGAGTCCTGACTTGGATCCTATGGAACACCTTTGGGATGTTTTGGAAAGCCGACTGTGCCAGGCCTCACCAACCTACATCGATACCTCTCCTCAGTTCAGCACTCCGTGAAGAATGAGCTGCCATTCCCCAAGAAACCTTCCAGCACCTGATTGAAAGTATGCCTGCAAGGGTGGAAGCTGTTATCAAGGCTAAGGGTGAACCAACACCATATTGAATTCCAGCAGTACCGATGGAGGACGCCACGAACTTCTAAGTGATTTTCAGCCGGGTGTGCGGATACCTTTGATCACATAGTGTATGTATAAAATTATAGTACTTACTTAATTTCTTAATGACTGAAAATTCTGAATTTAAGGTTACTTTTATTAATAAAAATATTAAAATACACACTCACACACACACACACACACACACACACACACACACATATATATATATATATATATATATATATATATATATATATATATATATATATATATATAATGTGTGTGTGTATTTTGTATGTATGTAGATCAGCGTTTCCTAACCGGTGTGCCGCGGCACACTGGTGTTCCGCGAATGGAACGCTGGTGTGCCGCGAAGAAATCGAAACAAAATTATTAATTCTATAGCAACCAAACTGCAAGACATAGGAAAATATGTATATTTTTGTATTTCACATTACTATGAATTTCTACCATGGAAAAATTTACTGTAATTGTAATATATTATTCTACACCTATTACTGTGTAGCAGACAGTATTTCGGCTCGTGCACATTTCCACGGTTAGCTGCTTGGTTACGCTTCATTTGAGAGTCATACTAACACCGAGAAATGGAAGCACTTGTACGGTACGCGTCATGTGAACGTTCGTAGAACACTCATTCGCACGTGAATGACAGAACAACACTTTATTCAACAGCTGTGTTTTGACTTGCAATAATATGCACGGTTTTGGTTAAAACAGCAAAGTTAAAAGTACAAAACATTTGTGCGTTCGTTATTTAGTGATCTTTGTTCTTAGTGAAAGGTTGGATATAGGCTTCGAAAAAGAAAGCATATTTTTAAAAATCTGAGTCTTATATTTCATTGCAATTGTTTTCTATTTTAAAATTAGAATAAAAAATAAACATAATGAATTAGCATACGGGAAAACCAGTGATCGAGCTTTCATCTCTGTGAGCAGATCAGTAATCATAGAAAAAAACACCATGGTATTTTATATTTGCAAATAATAATAATATCTATAAGTGTGCCGCAAGAATTCATTTACACCCGTAGTGTGCCGCAAGTTGAAAAAGGTTGGGAAACGCTGATGTAGATAAATAAAAAAATATCACACAACTAGATACGTAAGCACAAAAAAGAATCCTGGCGATACAGGTAGTTAATGGAGAAATGATCCCAATAAATTTCTTTAAATTGGAAGCATTTCATATGTCAATGAAATAATAATAATAATAAAAAACACTGGTAGCGATCAGTCTTTGAAAAAGACGAAATTCGTGGAGTAAAGTTCTGACCCATTAAGCCCCTATTCTACAACTGTTTCAAATTCAAGAACGTTATTATTCCTCTTGTTTACCTTCATTTTTAATATTCCCGCGCAAACAACAACTTGCGTGTCTCTTCACTCCTTTCATTTTTCATACATTTATTCTCACCGTCATGATTAAAAGGATTGGTTAGAAAAACGTGATTAACTAACCAAACTCATCATCATCAAAATGCCGAATACGTACGTATTTAAGACTGGCCGTTTCTGATTTTGAAAACGCTCTTGTGTACACTGTAAGTCATTGCTTGGCAGCATGTATGTCACATCGTCATTAAGAAATCATATATAATAGGTTTTTTTTTTTTTTTTAAGTAATAAGTAAAAACTTGTTCTAACTCTTATTGAAACATTTGGAATGCGGGCGTAGCGAGCAAGAAAATTTTTAACAAATCTATTTTCATTTCCAATACTTTCCTTTCTTCTTGCTTCTTCGGCACCCTCTTGCTATCAGCGCCTGGGGCAACCGCTCCGCTGGCCCCCCAACTTAGCTACGACTCTGATGAGAATTATCCTAAATATAAAGCAATCTATTCTACAGTTGCTAAATGGATAAGGGATAACACAAGCACTTATATATTTAAAAATTAGTTGTATTTAAGGTAAAGTATTTTTTGTCTTAAAAAGATATTTTAACTTCCAAAAACTTCTTACTATGAGAAAGTGTACTATCCAATGTAATGTAGCATGGTGCATTAATATCGTCACTGTTAGAACAAATGCTATGTTTCAAAGATTGTGAAAGAAAACAGGAGAGTGAATTAGTTGCCGCATTTCATATTAGTAAAGTACAACAATACAATTGATATTGTTTTCACTTGGTTATGTTATATTCCAGATTAAGTGTTAATTCGTTTTCTAAATATAAAATTTTAATTATTCTAGATATTCTTTGTAACTTTTAAATAACTTGTCAAGTCACACTTCGAAATTAAAACTTGGTTTGTTTGTACTTGGAGACGGTTGACTTTCCTTCTTTTTGTTGACCCTTTCATTAAGGACTAGATTCTACAAGAGCAGCAGATGTGCTGAGCATATATTACCCAATAGCAGTGCGCGAATTAGGTTGTGTATATTTGAAGGAGGATAAAATAGTTCCTAACAGGAGATAGTTGATTGCTTTGTGAGGGACCATTGTTTCAATTTGCTGCTTTTGGAAGGGATTAAAACAAAATAGAAGGAAATTCCGGCCCGGGATTTGCAACCTGCCCTAAAGGCATGAGTGGCACAAGCTGGATGGTAGGCCCTGGTTCCATGAGATATGTTACGCCACAGAGGGTAGATTTCTTTATTTCTTTATTCGAGAAATCTAACAAATTTAGTGAGAAAATTTATTAAATTGAATTACTGCTTTCGCAAAATCATGGATTTAGCTTTTGTTGTTCTTTCTTTCTTTTTTTTTAATCTGTCTGATTTAACTTTGTTAAAACATTCTATGGGAATTTTCACATTCTGATACTATGAAAAGAAATAAAAAGTACTCCTACATTGAATATCACTTGCTAGTCCAAATATTTTTATTGTTTTGTTCTTTCTTTTTATTCGTTTCCTAATAGCATAATGTTTATAGCACCAGCATTTAAAACATAGATCTGTCCTGTTCAAACAACTTGAGCAAACTGGAAAACGACCGCGTGCTGAAACAACAGGCAAAAGGAAGAGCGAAAGCTGACCGCTTCTTTTTCTTTTTCTTTTACGCGCCTATTTTTACGCTAGGTGTATGGGCCAACTTACGGACCGAAATTTACGACATCATTTTACGGACCGAAAATGCGCGCTGAAAATACGCTAGTGTATGTTGGCCTATAGTATCTTTTCTCCGTGCAAAGAACGGGCATTTTAGAATGTATTTAACTATAAAATGAATGAATCCATTGTTGCAGTGGGTTCTCTCGATTTCTCACACTTTCTTCATTCCACCGTCTCATTCATTTCTCATTATCAGCGTCTCCTTTAGCCTAGCCGGCATAACCGTTGGACGTAAAACTGAAAAAGTAATTTTTTTTTCTGTTTTGGCATAAATTTTGAATTACCAGTATTTTCCTTAATAAATGAATTTTAATCAAAGTGGTACGATGAAAAACTCGAGGTAGATGTTAACTATATACAAAATATCAATCTCAAAGGCTTCAAGTAGTTTTGTTTTGATGCGATTATGAACAATATTATATTGGTTTGAATAGAAATGATATAGAATATAATTAACATAGAATTACATTTTGTACGTTGTTACTAATTTTCAGACAATAGGGTATCTATACAGAATCATTTTTAGCGTCATGTTAAAAATTTGACTAACGGGTGATGTTAACTTCTGTTTTTAGAAACATGTTAGTGAAGTTATCAACGATTTATGCTGAAAACGTCAGCCAGTACTTTTTCCAGGGTTCTTCAAGTACATTAAAAGAAATCAAAGGGAATGAAAGAGAATTACTCTGTCCAACGTATTTAGGGGGGCTATCGGGCTCCAGCCTCCCGAAATAAATTTGTCAGTTTCCGCATTCCACGTACAACAATAATTCTTATTATTATTTCTAAGAGTTTCATTAACTTTTTATTTTTTTATGCTCTTTTTAAAAAATAATACGGTATTTGTCAAATTTCATTCCATTTAAGAACTGCGTTCTCTTCTCTTTCTTTCGTGCATTCAACTCTTGTTTCTTTTTGTTAACTGCTACTTTCTTTCGTTTCTCCTATCGTAATTTCGACCGTTGTTAGTTGTGATTCAAGTCAGCCGTCGTTACTAACACGAAAAGCAAGAGGAGCTGGTAGGCGAAAGGTGTTCCACACCAACTTGCACAGATATCAACATAATGAGATTTTGGTTAATGTAGCAAAGGAATATTTACACTGTTTAGTTATAAAGAAACGTTTAATTATATAGTAAATGTTTGAATTAATGAAAATCAAGAGGGAGCAATAAGTAGCCCCGGAAATTAGGAAGATCAAGTGGACACCTTTTTCTTCTTCTATGAATAGAATATAAGGTTAGATTTAATTTAGGTTAGGTTAATTTAGGATGCTAAATGTTTGTGTGTATCATATCACATAAGATTCACCAGTCTGCAATTCTTGCCATTACAACCGCAATCAGTATATTTCAGCTTCAACTTATCTCAACATTTCTGTCAGGTATGAACTATACAGATAAAACGTAATATTTTCATTCTTTTTCTAAACTGAAATCAGTAAAGTTGAAATGAGATTACAAACATTCAGCATGTGTTTCCAGGAACGTCATTTCAAATTTGCCTAAGGACAAGAGTAATATTCTCCACCGACATACGAGTTTCATGTTTTTTTCCTAGTATATTAGTAGACAATGGATTAAAATATATTTAATTCTCGAACTGAGGTGGGCAATTGGTCCCCTGCTTTCCTATAGTATACATAGCCCCCTCCCGAAACAAAATCCTAAATACGGCACTGACTCTGTCCTGCCCTAATGTCTCCTAATATGTTTGAGACAACACTGTGGAAAAAGTCGTGGCTAGTCTTTTTCCATATAAGTCGTGGCTGACTTCACTAACGCGTATCCAATTATAGAAGCTGGCAAACTCTTAATACGACGCTAAAAGCGACTTTGGATAGAGCCTAAGATTTTAAAGCTGTACTGATATGATAATGGAATCTTAGATAAGTGTTGTCACTGAGAATCATTACTTCTTGTCTCCTCGTTAGTGTAATTCTGTCAATAAAACTAATGCTAATACTAATAATCGTGTTATTGTTTCAGTGAACCAAATACGTTGGATGAATTTTCCTCAAGATCTTTTACATGACTAAGAAACGTCATATTTTGTGTCGTCTATGGACGAGATCCACATGCTCAAGAACAAATAGTAAGTACTATACAATTTTATTCTATAACAAAAGTTAAATTTTTAAAGGAAGTACCTCGACATAAAATTAACTCTGTCCTTATGAATGACCTCTTTTCTCCACATTGTTTCCGAGTTTTAAAATAGATATTTAACTATTTAACTATTTAAAAGATATTGAAAAACTAATAAGATACGAACAATTTTGAAAAGTTGGACTTAAAATAGTTGTTAACTTTCGAAATCACCAATTTCAGAGGTAATGTTTGTAATTAATTTCGTTATATTATTCTGCTTGCTCTAGAAGAAAGTTAAGATACACAAAACAATGCGTGTTTATAATAACAGAAGCGTAAGTTTTTTTTTTTTTTTTTGGAAAGAATTTGAAGAGACAATGAAATTTTACAAGCACAAAGAGGATATATATGAAACACAAGGACCCAACTCAGGTTCCTATGTTGGTTCAATACAATGAAACTTTATATTTACTAGAAGCATTTCGCCATTGTTCTTAGTGTCTTAAATGAGTTAAGAGGCACTCAAACATAATGAAATTACTCTATGAGAATAAAATAAATGGGAAAAGGCACTGGCCTACTACACCGAAATATATATTATTTGAAAGCATTTTTGTTTACTAAAAGCTCTTTAAAAGAGAAATTAATGAAGGTTAATTTTCTTGAATGGAGGTGGTCTTCGGGACTAAGGGATCTCCTTCTAAAGTCATTATTATATTATTTTTGAGATTCAGACAAAAGAAAGTCTAATTATATATTTTACGTACTGTTAAACGTTACTAAGGATAAAAAGAATTAAACCTAAGTACATTCTCCTTTTATTTACTCTTTGACTGACTCGCTTATAGGCGTACTTACGTTAATAATGACCGATGCACCGAATTACACACTGTAAGTATATACGAATTACCAGGCGCGCATTGTCCCCAAGATATTGGGAGTGATCCAAACTTTGGTACGTCCAATACTACTTGGTCTATGCAGTGTTGAACTGGTGTTATTCTGTACCCTAAAACACGATAAATAATAGTTAATTACTGTACTCTCAGAATCATAATAGAACTAGATTGTTTTTATAAGAAATGAGAAGAATAGATATGAAGTCGAAGATCAGACCTTTAGGCTACATCAATCATTTCTCTAGTAACAAGTAAATTTTAAGTATTTAAGTAGACAACTACATACTGAATTACAAAGTTTTGGGGAGTGTCAGGACACGATGGTCCCCCGCGTAGATGCACCTCTGCAACTTAGAACAATAGGCTTTATTACACAATGATGATACATTGTTCAAAATTATGGAATAGTACGGGAAAGCACAGTCTGGCCTACTTACGTATTCTATCGACAATATTATTATCATCTTATGGTCAAACCAATTGTTTGTCCCATTTATTGCTTATTTACTTTTGACAATAAGTTAATACAATAAGTTTGTGGGTTCTAGATTACAGGAGTAAAGTCGAGTATGTTAAGCGTGTGTGGTTTTTCATTATTTTTTGCATGTTCTTTGATATTTATTCTTATCTAATATTAATATAATTTAAACTTATCACTATATAATATTATTCGTTTAAAAATATTATAACATCAAAACAAATAATAAACTTTTAACACAATTATTAATAGTTCAATAGCTTTGGAAATTGAATATGATAAAAGAAACAAAAGAGTACAATCATTGCTTACTAATGTAGTCGAAGATACTAATTTAATTTATGTGTTTTCTGGTACTTATGAAAATATTAGTTGGTCATATGTAGCCTATGAAAATGAAGTTAATTTCTGAACAATTATAAATGAAGGGTCATATCTTCTTCCATAAAACAAATTAGTAATTTAATACAATAAAACTTTATGAAAGGAATAATAATAATCATCGCGTCTTTCAAAGGAAACTTTGTTTCATTTGCGTGAAATATGAGAACTCTGGAAAATACTGTGTTCTAGCCTGATGCTGTAATCAATTGTCAAGTTCATAAATAACAATTATTTTCAATTCAAATGTATGTTGTTTTCTCTCTTGCATTAACTCCATACGGCAAAAGATAGAAAAAAAATATGCTCACTGAAAAATGAGCCAATAGGGATATAATGTTTCCAGTTAGTTTATGTGTTTTATTCATGAGACAAAACCGTATTAATCCGATTGAAGTTATTAGATGGCAACAGCAATACTTCAAACTGTGCATGATGTACAAAGTTTCCTATCCAATAGTTACTTTGTTCAAATCATCATATATTGCTTCCATAAATATGTATCATTTTCTTTTTCCTTTTACAACCACATGTGAGGTTTCATATGTTCAGGTTGCACACCTAAGTCTTATTCACGTGTATCACTAAGTGTAAAATTCAATGTAAAAATTTATCTAAATAATCGCTGATGAAATATGACGGATAAATGGAATGATTAACATATTTATCTCGCAACTCCTAAGTCTCATTTGTGCAGGATGTACAAAAACAGCGTTCAAATCTCAAACATATTCTATCAACCTAACAGACATGTGATCTTATATGTTTCCACTGGTAAGAATCAGACCTAATTGGGATTCACGAATCTCAGGAAATTCTCGGATTACGTAGGATACTAGATGATAATGATCCTAATATGGTACGTGTGATGCATTCCAAACATGTTATACAAAGTGTGCACAAACACACAGCGCTTATCCACATATCACACGTACACGGTGATAAATTGTCTTTCTGGATGAAGAAAACAATTATACATGGACTACCTACAATATCTACTTAAACCCCTCTGAATCACACGTTTCTTTATCCAACACCCCTTATTGGAAGAACTCTTAACAAACAACTGCAATAGGTGCGAACCTTTACAAATATTCTATTGGTAAGAAGGTATATATACTCATATGAAAAGAGCGTACCTACGGAGAATATATCATACCGCAAAAATTGGATCACACAGGCATATTGACAGGAAATGAGGAAACGTGATTAGCAATGAAACGTAAGAAATTTCCGTATTTGATATACCTCGTATTGTACATTGTGAGATGTCTTAGACGCTAATATTCCACATACAGTTGTCTCTGCTCCTATATATTCCCATTGTTACCGGCTTGGAACAAACTCCTTTCGCAGCTATGATTGTGGAGTTGTCTTTGGTGCAGAGGTCACAATTTGATGTTCACCTGTTCTCTATTATCTCTTTGCTGCTCACAGTTCTGTTACAAAGCTGTTGGCCTCTTAGTTATGGGTTATACATGGCTTGCTCTTTACAGTGTCGAGTTCCCTTAGAGAATGGGTTTGTATTCCATCTCTCAACAAACAAACTGTTAGCTTATACTCCTAACTACTCGCTCATTTACCTTCCGGATTGTGATCCACGGTGGCCCAATGGTAGAAAGTGTAGCTCTGGCGTGCTAACTCCCTAGTTGGATATCCAACATTTTTCTTGTATCTACCGTCCTGCACCACGTACAATTAGTACGCCGTTTAGTATTCACACTCTATAGCAGCATACGTGTCCTACTATGACTACCTTCGCTGTATATTGTGACACTACTATTATTATTATTAATAATAATAATAATAATAATAATAATAGAGCATTCATTTTTGGTGCATGGAGTCCGCGGCTCGATTCCACTTCGCGCCAAGTAAAATTTGAGGTGGACAAACACCGTGTGCATGGGTATGGGTTTTCTTGGGATTTTCCATTTTCCTCAAACTTTCTTCATTTCACCATTTCATTCATCATCATTCTTCCTTAGCGTAGGTGCATAATCGTGCAACTAGATATTACATTTAATTTTAATTTCAATAATAATAATAAAAAATTAATTCAACTGAAAGGACTGTAATTTATGTTGACGGCAATTATCATAAATATCCAACCATTATAAAAACAATTCTTTGAGTAGAAAGATAATCCTTTCCAAGTGTTAACGAATGCGCACGAGATAAGACATGTCTCGAGGAAGAGACGAGACGCGCTTTGTGACATCTAAAATAAGACGTGACAAATGTTTTGGACACGAGATAGCTTTTAAAATGTCTCGTCTTGTCTGGAATGTCTCGAAAACAAAAGTCTAAGTTTTAAAATTATTTTTCAAGATCTATTCTCTCCAAAGTAGCTCTTTGCCTTAAAATTAAGGAAATAAATTCAGCTCCAAGAATAAACTACTACTACATATATATGTTTCAGGTCAATTGACTTATACCATGTTGCAAGATTAAATATTTATTTATGAAGTGTGTACAAAATTTGCCAGTCTCTTTTTTGAGAAAATCGTCGAGGAAAAGTCACTTCCAAGAATAAACAACTACCCCTCGTAAATTTTTCTAAGAGAAATATCTGATACTGCAATATAGGGTTGTTAATTAAATATTGATTAATGAAAAATAAACAAAATTATTAAAACTATTTCGGAGAAAATAGCTTTTTTCGATTTTCGGCTCTTAGTAAATCACACTTATTTTAGGCGGTAAGAAAAAATTGGAAAATCTCCTGTAGAAATACTGTGTAAACCCTAAGTTTAAAATTTCGGTATGTAGACGCTATGAAGTATGTAAATCTGTTGAAATCTGAATTTGGTATACTATTTTCACAATCACCATATTTTCTTCTCTCTTTTGTCGCTCGAAAAAGAAAAGCCTGAGTTTACCACAAAAAGCTAGGAAGTTTACCAAAAAATATTCAATTACAGGGCCACCGCACTAAACTTTTTCAATTCAATTTCTTAACTGTGTTAGGCCGCAGTTATTACTGAAGTGTGTATTTGGATAATACTAATAAAATTATTGTATTATTCAAATACATCGAATGTCAGATTATCGAATAAAAAACTTCGATTGAAGAAAATCCACACTACAAAACTGTCACACTTTGAGCATATTTTCATTAGACATATAATAGAACAATTAATGCAATAATTGTTTATGAAATATGAAAAAATCAAATTAGTCATTTTTGAGAAAGTCGTTCAAAAAGAACACGTTAGAAACAAACCTACCTCTTGTGAATTGTTTCGAACAATGAGTTAAGATATACTTTTGGTTATTAATGAAATATTTATTTGCGAAATTTGAACAAAATCCCCTTTCGTTCGACAAAATTGTCGGGAAAAACCTTGACCCCCAAAATAAGCCATCCGTCGTAATTGTTTTACATAGAAATGACTTATACTAAAATATAGGGTTATTAATGAAATACTTATTTATGAATTATCAATAAAATTGTCCGAGTAATTTTTGACAATATCGTGAGGGAAAAATAACTCCCCGAATAAACTATCTCTTGAGGATTCTTTCAGGGTAAGCGAGTTATTCAATATTATTAGGTTTTTAATGAAATATTTATTTCTGAGTACGAACAAAATTGCTTGACTCATTTTTGAGAAAAACGGGGAGGAAAAACACCAACAATAGTATACTACCCCTCGCGTATTTTTTTTCAGGACAAACGAGTTTTGCCATGTTGTTAGGTTATTAACGAAATATGTATTTTTGAAATATGAATAAACTCTTTTGAGTCGTTTTTGAGAAAATCGCCCAGACAACACACTCCACCAAGAATAAACTACCCCTCGCATATTTTTTTTAGGACAAACGAGTTATGCCATATTGTTAAGTTATTAATGAAATTTTATTTATGAAATATGATCGAAAACACTTGAGTTCATTTTGAAAAAATCACTTAGAAAAAACTCACCCCTAAGTATAAACTACCCCTTGTAGATTTTTCTCAGATAAATGCCTTATACCACAAAATAGGGTTGCTAATAAATATTGATTTATAAAAAAAGAAAGAAAACAAGATCGTTAGAGCCAATTATGAGAAAATATATTTTTTCTATTTTCATCGTACAGGAAACTATCCTTGTTTCGGGAGTAGGAGGGAAATGAAAGAAACTATAGGCAATACTATGAAAATCTTAAACTAAAATTTGATGCAGATAAGTTGAACGGTATGGCCTCTAGACGAGTGCACAGAAAAGTATAGGGAACGGACGGACGAACCCCAGATGGACATGTATCGAAAAATAACTTTTTCGGTGTTAGGGGCTATAATATGTGTAAATTCATTGAAATCTCAAATTTGATTTTTTTTCGAACACCATACTTTCTTCTCTCATTTGTCACTTCAAAGTAAAAGGAGTTGAGTTGATTTTAGTTTAGCGTCACTTTCAGCAGCGAAGCTATATGAGACGTGGACCTACTGATTTACGTGGAATCCGAACCACATGACCAAAGTAAAAGGAACTCAGAACTACGGATAAGAGTCACCTACTTTTACACATATACATTTATTGATTTAAAACTGTTTTAGTTTGTGTCATTTCACTTCCAATTGAAAGGTTTTACAATAACTAACGGCATACCAATGACGAGACAAAAGTTTTCAGGAAGTAAATGCATTCAGAAGTCTAGACTGCATTACACCTATCAGCCTGTTTTTACTTCTGCAATTGTTGACAGCTGTAATTTCGGCCAAACGCTACATGAAATAATTCTTGGTTGACGTCATTGTATTACTATTTTAGTATTGTACTCTTCAGACTTGGTTGAAGTTTTGTCTTAACAGTTATACATTTTTCTTTCTTATTTCATCGTTACACATAAGAATAAAATGTGGTGGTGAGTGGATATAGTCGAACCTACGAACATTGAGTTTTCATTCTTCCAACACTTTACCAATGGACCAAGCTTTGTCTTCACGTTAACGCACGGTTACAGGGCATACTAGGATTTAAAAAAATGGCTGGCTGTTAGAGTTTCCTGCTCACATATTTCGATAAAAAATTTTCATTGCTTCGTAGATACGTAGAGCAATGTTTAGGTACACATTTTAGGAAAGTGCATTTTGGTGTATATAATAATTTCATGCCAGATAAAAGCTAGATAAGTTTTGATAAAATGTTTCATATGTAGTTGTCAATAATAGACTTGCTGTTCGGGGTGAAGTTCCAAGGTTAAGCATTGACTAGCAGTTTTTGCTATTAATATCCCTTCTAACAATATTGGCAGTGCACAAAAGTTAGTCCATGTTGAAGTTTTTTTCTCCTAATTTAATTATTTTACTTTATTATTTAACGAATATATTGAAAATTGTCAGCAGGCACGTATGCAGTAATTTATTTCGGGAAGGGTCCGACTTCAATATTAGGATAAGTTATAATAAACTTTTAAAAAATAATCCCCAAAATTAGGATAAATTTACAGAAAAGTTGGGATTTCAGAGGGGGTCCGGACCCCCTGGACTCACCCCTAAATGCGTCCTTGTTTGACAGTAACGTTTCCTCATTTTGAAACCCTCAAAAACTTCGGATATATAAAGGAAAACAGTTATTTTCGATAAAATATCACTTCAAGGAGACGCGACAGTTTTATTGCACATTGTGGTATCCAACGTTCACAAGGGCAAGAATTCCTTCTCTTTGGTCTGCCATTGTGCCCTATCGAAAGGTTACGTTTGTAAAATATTACTCCAACGAACAAGCGTGATTGGCAGACAGGAATACTGAACAGAACTCCACAGAAATGCATGCTGAACTTACATTTATAGCTACCTTTTGGTGATTTGCCCTCAAGGTCAATCGAGTGGTAATTCACTTACGTCTCTGTTCTTAAGCCATGTTCGTATTACTTCGAACAGTTTTGAGAATGAAAAGCATGCTTCGTAATACAACAGAATTCTTTCGCGTAAGAAATCGAAACTCAGTTGGTCAGAGTAACTAGTCTGTACGAATTAGGTTGGTAGTTAGAGCCCAGTACGAGTAAGGGTTTTTATTACTATTGTTTTTATCTTTTTTATGTGAGGAAAAATCAAATTGTGACATCGCGATATCAAATGTATTTGGTTAGATAACTTTGTCTTAGCTAAACTTTAAACATCAGTAACCGTCGAAATTATTTCAATAACCGATCAGTGATTGAACATTTGAAACACGTCAAACCAGTGGCATAACATGAAGGTTAACCTCTCCTCCGCAGTCCTTAGTTATGCGTACCAAGGGCCGGGCGACTTCCCGAGGCGCCAGAGAAAGAGGGCCGCCAAAACGAGCCTCAAAAAGAAAATTTTATAGCGTGTTTTCTACTGACATTTTTGGTTTATATTCTTGTAAAGTAGTGGAAATTACATAACCATGGAAGAGAAGAGTTTCATAGTACTAAGGGGGCTATATCGAAAAATGGAGAGATGGCATGTAGAATAAAGAGTGGCGGGGAGTAAGCATTGTTTGTTTGCTTGAGTTTAGCGTTCCACGGTTATGCCTTAATGGCTAAAGGAGAAAAAATGAAATCTTTGAGTTTTACGTCCCACGGTTATGCAGGTTAGGCTAAAGGAGACAATGATGATGAGTAATGAATGAAATGGTGGAATGAAGAAAGTGGAAGGAAACGGGAGAACCCCGAGAAAACCCGCGCACACGGTGTTAAGCCAAAGGAGATGTGGATACTAATTATAGTGGAGTCCGACCCACTTTTATTGTTCAACAGTAATCCACCGGGAATTGGACCCGGTACCATAGAAGGCAGGCGTGCTAGCCACAAGACCAAACGGAGCGAGGGTTCGTATTGTTTATAGCGGGCCATATCCTTTGTGAAGTTTTCCTAGGTAATGAATGTCTTTTTGAAAAATGGGTTTAAAATATTAAAAACACTATGGTAAAATGTAAAATATAGGCTAGTACCAGGGGGAGAGCGCCAAAAAGTCACTTTGCCCTGGTGAAAATTTGGCCTGGTCCGCCACTGCGTACTTTCTGTATATTTTTTGGCCTTGCAGCTTGTGCGGTCCCCACGCCACAGGGTTGTGGGGGTGGTATTTACGCCTATGCTTCGAACGTAATTCAATAACTGCTTAAGAAATTTTACCATCAGCGTAGAAACGGGAATATATTTTTTTCCAATAGTCCCATAGAACTTTCACTCAGGACGCTAGATGAAATTAAGTAGAAGGAGGATATGATGTTTGCTAAGTAATTTCCTTTCAGAAAGTTTGCTATTTCTTTAACGGTGATGTAAATAAACATACCGGATTCTCATCGTTATTAGCCCGACGCCAAACCATCCTGGACAAATCCCTCTAGAACAATGATCGGCAAAAGTTTATTCTGCCTAATTTCATAAGCGACTCAAGGGTGAAACACTTGTTAACGAAAGCAATGCTGTGTATACACTTTCTTGTTTCTGACAAAATATAAAGTGCTTTGTAATCTTTAGACACTTTTCCTATTCTTTTAGTCACCCTTGGTTGTGTAGGGCGGCCTCGAACAAATAAAGAAGAGGTAATATTACAGTCAAGGGGTGCAATAAATATATTAGGTATTTCTTTTGTTACCTAACCATAACGGCCTAGAGTCGTCTTCGGTAGAATAAAAAATGCTACGTGATATTTCATTCACGAAGGAGGAAAGGATACTCTAAATATATTTCTTATTCATTTTGTCTGCCCTGCTTCTCAGAAATTATATACTTTCTGTTGGGACGGTGCTGAAAAGAGAGGGGGAAAATAAAACGTCGTGCCTCCTCATACATCTTAAATTTTGTTACATGGTTGCTCAAATTATTACTAAAGAAAGCACTTTAAACTAAGTTGTCTAAAGTTACTACATTATGTAAGGGTGGCATATTCAGGAATAATAATAATAATAATAATAATAATAATAATAATAATAATAATAATAATAATAATAATAATAATAATAATAAATATGGATATCTTTGGAGAGCCGAAATTATGTGACACGAATAATTACATGTAGAGCTTTAAGATGAGTGGTCATAGGAGAGGAAAAAACAGGATTTTTCTCTTTATGACTCTCTAACGTAAAGATTATGTGCTGAAGGTAAGAAGCATAATCATTCTACAACAGGTTGCTTTTACGTAGAATATCAGTTACTTCAGTTCTCCTCTTTCGGGCTACTTACCTCATGTGGTAATTTCAAAACAGTTTCAATTTAAAACAAATACATTGTAAAACTTTTCCGTAATTAAATATATATAGGGAAATCTGTTATCAAAGTGTCCAAAAAAGTAGATAGAAGACTATCAAGTGAAAAACATTGTGAAACTTTATAAAATTCTCCAAATTAGAATTAACATTTACTGGAAAACATTCGTTATGCACCATTGAGCATGTAGTGAGCAGTGAGCACACGGGAAGTAATTACGAAACTGTTTACAAACAAAAATTAGAAACACTAATGCAAGTGCCACAACATTTTCTCTTTTTTTGGTTGAGTCATGAGTTTTACACATATGTTACAATTTGAATCTTCCCCACATAAAAAATAAATAAAATAACCATACAAATAAAAATGACAACGGCACTTCCATGGGGTTCGAATCCACTACCTTCGGCATACAGACTAGTTGTTTTAACTGCCTGAGCTAATTGTTTTCTAACGTGAACTGAACCTGTTCTACGGTAAAGAGAAATTTTCATTACGATTGTGCTAAGAATTCGTCTTTTTCCATAGGTAATTTCCACTATTTGCTCTATCTATACGTTAATACTTAGCATAGATTCATATATTTGGAGTTCGCTGATAATGCATGTAGTAAGACATATTAGAAATGTGTCGTTAAAAGTTTCGTCTGTAGATCTAATCCACGTTTCTTTCAATGACGTAGATGTCGCTGCTTCGTTTTGAACAGCAGAATTCCCTCGCGTTCTTCAAAATTTCCCACTCGTTGGTAATTCTCGAGATTTTTGTCGATTTAATATTTTTTGCTTCTAATTTATTTATTTTAATCTAATATCTAATACAAATATTATAAACGGGTTTGTTATTAACCTGTCATGTTGTGTAAACCTTACTAAATTTCGAACATATAACGAAAATGGAGATATTTTCAAAAAACTTCAAAATAAAGAGACGCGTCATTTATTTTGCTCATAGTAGTACATGCTATCAAGTTGAAATAAAAAATGGGTCCATGTTCCGTTAAGGGGGTCCAAAACTACACTGGACCCCCCTAAGCTAACCTAACCTAACCAGACCTAAGCTAACCTAACTTAACCTGACCTAAGCTAATCTAACCTAACCTAATATAACGTTATATTATGTAATCAAACGAAAATCAATACAAAGAAGTGGTGTCAAAGACACTGGACCCCCTTAACGGAACATTGACCAAAAAATGCATCACACATGTGGGTCCAAAGAACCTGCAGAAATTATTTATAAAATCCCGAAATCCCTCCTTCGTGGTGTAATGGGGGGCACATGCCCCGTTCTTGCAATTTTCAAATTGGAACGATATGTTTCGAATGTACATTCGTAAAGGTGGAGAAAAAATAAGATTGCCCTACGAAACATTTCTCCATACTACCTACCGTTTTCCGTGTACCAATTGTTATTTTGTTTAAAATGGAGGCGTGTGAAATAGAGTATACGAAGTTTACTAATTAAGATATTGTAAGCCCAGTTACAGTTTCGGTAAGTGCGAGACACACGCTTTCCAATGATATGTCACATGGTGACTCAGGGTCTAAAAAAGAAGAAACTGCGTGACTCAAAATGGAGGTCCAAAGTAAAGTTAGAACTCGAAAATTTCAAATGGGAAGGGGGTCGAGTAATACCTCGTTGCACAGGTCTCTGCAAATGTTAAAAGAATTCGAACACAATTTTGGAATCCACTTCCTAACCACTTTCAACGTGGCGACCATAACAATATAGAAACCCTGAATTTCCGGTTCGTCATGAAGAAATAAAACTTACTATTAAAGTTGCCCACTTGACCCCCCCCCCAAAAAAAAAGCGGGCACGTAACAGTACCACAAAGAAGCAAGTTCCATTTGACTGCTCGTAAGCTTTGCACACTGCACGGTTCAACGCAAATTATGTCGCACAGGTGGAATGTGCCTAGCTCTTCTGCCAGTTCTAGTGTGCTTACACTGATAACATGAAGATGCCACTCCAATCTTGGTCACATTCACCGTTGTCTGTTGCAAGATATTGCGTCGTTGAAGGGTTTATGTGAAAAGTCTGGATTTGTTAACATACATTTCTCGTGATCGTGTGCATTTCTGTCAATTACTTCGTACTGGCAAATCGTGGCATTCAAGTTGAAATGCCTTTCACAAACGAAGAAGCATTTGATATGCTCGTGGTGTTGGGTGAGTGTCAACGAAATAGTTCCGCTGCTGCTCGCGTGTATGCTGCTGAGTATCCCGATCGTTAAGACATGTGTTTCCTAACCTTGCCGAACGTCTACTCAGAAGTGGAAATGTTCAGCACAAGGCACAGCAGCTAGCAGTCACACGAATAAACGCATAGCTCGGCTTGTTCGAGATAATAAGTCTGCTGATGTACTTGCAGCCTTTCACGTTAACCCTCATACGAGTATCAGCCAAATTGCTCGTGATTCTGGTGTGAGCGCAACTACGGTATCAAGGATTTTGAAGGCTAACACATTTCATCATACCATATTTCATTGCATCAAGAGCTACATGGCACTGATTTTCAAAGCAGGCTTGACTTTTGCATGTCGTCTCAAGCTCAAGTGCATGCAAATACCCGATTGTATGACGAAATAGTATTGATGATGATATATCTATGACGAAGGCTGATCATCAACGTCGATGGTCTGTGAATGTGTGGTGTGGAATTATCGGCGGAAGAATAATTGGACCTCATTTTTTGAAGTGAGTCTTACGGGTGCTGTTTACCATACATTTCTGCACGAACAATTGCCCATTCTTCTCGAAGATGTCCCCTTACACATCAGGACACACATGTGGCTACAACAAGATGGTTGCCCAGCACATTTTGAACTGACAGCTAGGAATAAAGGTAAATGCAATGTTTTGTGGTCGCTGGGTAGGTAGGGGTTGACCTGTGCCCTGGCCAACATAATGAAGCGCATAGTTGCTGCATGCTGGCATATTAGTCAGGAGAAAATTATTGCGGCACAGAATAATTTCAGTTACCGTGTCCAGAAATGCATTGAGGCACAGAGCAGCCATTTCGAACATACTGTAAGTTGGTAAATGTGCATCGAAGTCAGTCGTTTCCTTTCTTTTCGTTTTCATCCATCATTCGTTTCTTATTGTGTTTAGTTTTTTTTTTTGTTTTACTTAAGACTAATGCACTATCTTTTGTCAAGCAACGTTGTTGCAATCATTTTCTGTACAATGAAGGACTTTTCCAGTTAGCGAAGCAGCTGTTAAACACGGCAAAGACTTCCTTATTGTGAGTGGAAATCGTTGACAGTCCTAAGCTTAAAAAAAGTGTGAAGGGCGTCCAAGTTACATTATTTCTTCATGACGAACCAGAAATTCAGGGTTTCAATATTGTTATGGTCGCCATGTTGAAAGTGGTTAGGAAGCGTGTTCAAATTCTCTTAACATTTGCAGAGACCTTTGCAACGAGGTATTACTCGACCCCCTTTCCATTTGAAATTTTCGGGTTCTGATCTTACTTTGTACCCCCTTTTTGGGTCACGCAGTTTCTTCTTTATTTAAGACCCTGAGTCACCGTGTGGCATATCATTGGAAAGCGTGTGTCTTGCACTTCCCGACACTGTGACGGTGCTTACATTATCTTCATTAGTAAGCTCGGTATACTCTATTTCGCGCACCTTCATATAAAAAGAAATAACAATTGGTACATGGAAAACGGTAGGTAGTATGAACAAATGTTTCGTAGGGCTCACCCCTTCCCCACCTCTTCGAATGCGCATTCGAAACATATCGTTCCAATTTGAAAATCGCAAGAACGGGGCATGTATCCCTCATTACCTCACAAAAGGGGGGCTTTAAGAATTTTGTAAATAATTTCTACGGATTCTTTAAACCCACATTTGTAATGCAATTTTTTATTTCAAGTTAATAGTATGTACCGTTCTCAAGAAAAAGATAGTGTCTGGTTCGCTCTGAAACACCCTGTATAAATGATCTTGCAATAAACTTAACAAGACAGACTGCTTTAACTTTATTTCAAAAATCGAAGTTATTTGACAGAGCTAACACGAAAAAGACTAACCGGATTTATTATGAAAGTTGCCGTATTCAAAAACGATAGATTGAAACTTTTCCTGGAACTGAAACAAGTATATTGACTGTATATTTTGTTTACAACACAATTTATTAGTTTGGATCACCTATAGATAATTTTAACAATAATGACTATATGTTCAGAGGACAGCTAGAAAAATTACTTTTTTTCAGAATGATACATTATGCTTATTTTATATGTCAACTTTATACCGTACTTGTAATAGATTATAAAATACCATGTTTGGTTTCTATACTACCATATCTTTCAGTGAATAGATAATTACACATCGACATACATTTTGAGTTAATTAAATAAAGTTGTTTGAGTATTAAACAGAATGTATACCATTTTTGAAGAATATGGGATATATATAATGAGATGGAAGAAGATATAAAATAATTAAACCTGAATCTAATTCAGAAATAATGAAGGCATGAGAGGGGATAGACAAGAAAGAGAGAAAGGGGAGCTAACAAATGTAAATTTGCTTTGCTAAAGATTCCAATGTTAATGAGGAATTTGAGAACAATGTTTCCTAAATTAATATACTATCTTTTAGTATACAGATTTAAGTCAAGTGGAACTAATTATCTCTCAAGCAATGCTATACATATGTTCACTTTGCTCTTTTTCCTTTCACATTTCAGCGTGGCCTTCCGTAGTTGATGGCAAAACTCTCATATACCTGTAAAATCGTATTCCAAAATTTCACCTACAATATTATGTAAGTACAAATATTGATTATTATATGATGCATGGAATAGTATTGTTTTGCACTAAAGTTTAAAGACTTCGTTTCCAGTGAACGTATGTATATAATAATGTTTACAATTTAAATTCAATAACTTTTTTACTTATATTTCAAACTGAAGGTTTTGTTTTTGTCTTAAAACAATTGTTTCTTGACAGAATTTGACATAAACAGAAATATTACATCCAGGAGAATGGAAAAAGACAGAGAGATACAAAGATTAAAAGAATAAGCTGATTCTTGCCAGAATCTTGTTTAGTTCTAGGGTCTTCTGCAAAAGAATTGTATAGTTATATGCGTCATTGAGGTCAAGAAGTCATTGTGGTTTTATTTGACCTCAAAATCGACACTCATGTTATTACTGTTCGCGTTATAGATTCTGGGATCTCCGCCATCATCCTCTTGGAGTACTATATTTCCTGCATTCAGTGTGCGATCGATCTCATATGATCCACAATGAGCTAATTGTTCTTACTCAACCAAAAGCCAAACGAGATAGCGAAATTAAATACAGGCTAAGTACTAGCAGTTTAACAAGTCGCAACGGCCATCAAACGAGAACGACTGTGTAAGACAAGACAACAAACAAGAACTTTCTTTCACCATCTGATTTTTACAGAGAAAATAAGAGATAACTTGGCAAGCGATTATTACAGATAAGCGATGATTATAGATAAGCTGATTACAGATAAGTTGCTTGTTGTCTTAGGTAGTGTCTGCAGACTACTGTTGTTTCAATGTAACAAATTTTCAGATTACATCGAATGGCCTCTGCTTGCTTCTAGGCCCTCAGGCAATATATCCTAATGGGCTACAGGTTCAACAACTAATGTCAGTCTCTTTCTCCCCAGTAGGAACCCAGGGATATATTACACTTTCTTTTTAAAAAAGCTCGTACATCGATAAAGAAACCTACTTATTCCCAAACACTGTTCGAACTGTTTCTTCGCCATGGTGCCCAGAACTAACTCCCATTCTTCATGCTAACTACAGATAAGAAAGATGCTTACTGCTCTCACATGTCTGTAGCTTCAATAATCTTAATTTTGTCTAACAACTTCAGAAAAAGAAGTATTATCCGTGTGATATTCTCAGGTCAGCAATCTTTCGATTATTTTGATGCAACTTTGAATTTTTCCTTTAACTTTTCATTTAGATGTACTTTTTATTCGGTATCTGGCTCGTATATTTCAATTACAGACTTCTATTATTTATTTTTCCTTCTCTCATTCCCTCTATGACTAATAGCTGATTCCTACAGTCCTTAAGCGTGTGAGATTATCCTATCTTCTTGAAATATTCTTGAATATATTCCTCTTTTTTCTTATTATTTCCAATACTCTTCCATTACACTAAAATATACTTTTGCCTTTTTGCCTTGCCTGTGTGAAAATGAACATACTATTTCTAGGCTTTCACATTACATAAGTACAACCAAGTTCTCTGTAAAATGACTTCCAGCTGTACTGACTACTCCCATTTAAACGAACAACAGCCAAAGTTAGCTTAAAACAAACGATGATTTTATTATTGAGTACCAACTACAAGCATAAAGGGCGAGAAAAGAACATACCACCTTTGAACTTTCGAATCCACTGGCAAACATAACAAGTATTATGTTGATTTCAGCTCCTCGAAGATCTTTGGATCGTGAAATTACAGAATATGTGTGCAAGCGACAGTGGTGCAACATGTTTGCTTTCCAAAAGTGCAAAACAAATTTAAGTAATAACACTGGAATCTGGCATAAATAAAGATAATGGTACCGTCTATCGTCTTGAGAGCACAGAAAGTCCTAGACCAACCCTATCCAGATTAATACAAGAACACAGACACTTATTGACTTATGTTCGTACAATTTGTGGGGAATCATTATTGTTCATAGTCAAAGTGAGCCACACAATTTTCCAACATGACTTAGATATGGATTGTTTTAACTCTTGAATGGCTGTTATCGAATTGTTTTCTTGTCTTGGACTGTTATTTTGAATGATTGTTTGGACTTTGGTATGTCCAATTATTTCCAGCATCTCACAACATTCATGTATGAATCGCTTTTTAGAATCTTTAGCATGATTTAGAGTTTAAAGGCTCGAAATATTCCTTGGTCCATTTGTTGGAGTAACGAGAATACGACCGTTATATTAGAATTCACTATACCTCAACCTCACAACGATGGCATAGTTAGTGCATCATCAAAAACTTAGAACAGTCTACACATCTGAATTGTTTTTCTTTAAATTCACTTCAACTTCAGTAATAAAACAAATGTGAAAACAATCCTCGAAAGTAACAACTCTAACCCAATTTCTCCTGTTCACCTACCAAGGACTGGTGAGTCGTTGTTGCTTTTCTTTTCTTTCCTTTTTTTTTTTTTTTTTTTTTTTTTAGAAATACGAGGACTTTATTGGTTTGTGCAACATAAGTAGTATTTGTAAACAATCTCCTGATGCAGTAAACAAAAAATGTGTCTTTTACCACATTAAATCAAGGTACCAATCATTTAATTTCTGATGTGAAGATTTCATTATGTTGTCCCATAAGAAAACTGTCTCATCCATATTAAAGTGTTACGGGATATGAAGTAAGGACAAGCTAAGGTATCTTTATTTCATGTGTAAATTCAACCAGTCATCAATGGAAGCCAAACAGCCTTCAAGAGTTCACTGCCTGATGTTATTAACACCAATATTCTGTTGTACGTCACTAGCTGACTTTACATCGAAAGATAAATTAACTATTGCTTTGTTGTTATTGAGGAAGTCTTTGTACTTGTAATTTATAATAAACAGTAATAGTGACCTTTAGAACCTTCATCCTTTAACAGTCTCACATGCGACGCTTTTAATTTGCTTTGTTAGATCAATTGCTTCTCTCAATTGGTTCGACCTCATTAGCCCCTCATAGTCAGGCTACTACAAGACATTGTCCGTTTCGTTCGTTTACCCACGACACGATGTTACAACAAGGAAGTAAGGATTATAGAAGTAAGTACTTTGACTCAGGTGAGTCTCCTTTTGGTTCGTTTACCTGACAACGTTAGCAAGCTCAGGAGCAAATTTGAGAACTTTGTGTTGAATCGACGACATATAGAAACATGGACTTGGTCAATGTCAGTTTTGGGTAATCGACCACGCTCAGGAAATCTTGTGATGTCACCATCATCTCATTCTGACGTCAGAGGGACAGTCAGGTCAAAAGCAATTGAGAGAGCACGATCTGGGTCTTTGGATCTCAACCACGACGCGAGACACATCGGAGTCTCCTTGCCTTTGGGTCCGGTATTCAATGCCATGGTTGTTTGTCGGACAAGTTGTCAGCGTGGAGATCATCAAGACATCCCAACCTGCAAGTAACTGGAACTTCGAGAACAGCGCCTAAAGATCACCTACGAGTAAAAAGGAGGAGAATGGAAGAACTTCGAATTAGGGTGAGACTGTTCAAAATTAGTTGCTATTTCAAATTATTTTAACTCTAAATTCATATTCATTACCTTGTCTAATTTTCCTCGTGGTTCTAGTCGCCTAAGACTAGTAGTGGAGTCGCTCCTGTTTATCATGTGTTTTGTTTAATACAAATATGGTATTATTATCCCGCACCTTTTAGGTGCCTCTCGTTTCTATCCCAACAGTTAAGTTGTGTCGCAACCTGGTGGATTGCGCCGTGAGTTTTGGCATCTCTGTTGTATCCGTCTTATTCAAGTTTGTATCCGTCTTCAACAGTTGAACTGGATACTCTCCTTCTGCTGCAGCGTTTGTAGATGCATTTTCTCCCACAAAACAGCAGAACATTTTTTTTGGTGCGAAGTATCTTCTTTTCACTTTACTCACTTTTATTATCTATTAACATCATAACGTTCGCAATATATAAATTCTGAAAAATATACTGAGTAGTCCCGGTTAATCTATTGAAAGTAAGTGACAAGTGATTAAATTTCCAAAATTCGAAAGGAAATCTACATTTTATCAAAGAACAAAGAGACCCGTGTGTTATGGCGACACTCGAAGGCGCAGTGTTAAGTAAAAGTAATTGCTTTTTAATAACGTAAGTAGATTGAACACACCTGGCTTGGGTTTAGTGATAAAAATATATACATAAACGGAATAAAATATGTACGTATGTATCGGTTGTAATTAATGAGTTGGAGATAGTTTTGAACGTCAAACAATGAAATTCTTACATGCAGGATTGTGTAACAATTATTTTATTCGCGAGTCTTAACTCGCTAATTCTCACACAATCATAAGAAACTTATAAGTTATGACATGGAGCACTACCAACATTCTAGTGTACCATAACTTGTATATGCATCTGCTAATGTAAAAAACATGTAATACCAAAAGTAAGATTTTTAATTATTTCTCGGTCTCGACCCCCGTACCTTTGCCTTTTCATAAGGTCTTATTTATGGCAGGCTCGACTGGGTCCTTTAGTTTTGATTTTCTCTCTACATTGATTTTTTTTGTATACCTATCCTCTCTTAGTTAGCCTCAAGTTAGGGTGAGGTGATGCTTTTCTTTATAGTAGCATGACATCTAATATTTTAAGTTATGCCCTAATATCTTATTTATTTATTTATTTATGTTAGTTTATCAAATACAGAATATACAGACGCTAAAAAACAAACCTGTAGAAACACAAATCTGAAAAGAGAAAATGAAAGAAATATTAATAAAAAAACATCCTTGGTTTAATTTTAGTTCTCATTTTTTTTTTTTTTTTTTTGTATAACGTGCTTTCTCTCTCTTCTGCGGGATTTTTAACGTCCAGAAAAAGTTCAAGAATTTCGTGTTTACGATAAAAAAATCAGACCGCAAGATATTATATATATTGTTCTCATTCAATTTTACTTTTATGTTTTCCATTTTGCAGGGTTTATTCGTTCGCTCTCCTCTAAACAAACCATATTACGTTGATATAACAGAACACAACCAATATACTCACGACACATTATACGCTAGAATGTGAAGTTTTAAGCTCTTTGCTTTCATGACAGTTTACGGTCATTCCCTGTGAAATCACCTAGAGCACTGTGCTTCAATATCTCAAATTCTCTTCAAATTTTTTCATACATAAATACCAATCAAATTATGCTAAACTATTTTTTTTTCAATTTGGGCCGGCGAGAAACTTTTGAAAAACGTGAATTTTGCTTCAATTTCACTTTTTGGCACTCAGCAGCATGGAAATAAATTGCCATAATTTCCTTATTTTTGAAATTATTGGGCTCATCCAGGTGTCAAATGCAAGCTTAATTTTTGCTCTTACAGTAGATTTTAAGTTATCTTGCTAAAAATTATACTGACAAAAATTATTGGGCAAACAAACAAATTTTAGGATTTTTACAAATTGTTCCATTGCTCAAAAGTTACAACTGTGAAATTTCTGAAACTATTTTGTACATTCATTTTAAAACATACATTGTATGTTTAAAAATAAAGAGGGTATTTTTTGTATTTTTGTAATTATTATTTTTTATGTACGGAAATATACAGTGTTAAGCTTTATTACAAATTGTGTCATTGCTCGTAAGTTACAAGGATGAAACTTTTGAAACTTTTTAAATAGAATCATCTTAGCAGATAGATGATATGTTTAAAAAACAAAAAGGGTGCTTTTGGTATTTTTGTCATTATTATTATTATTATTATTATTATTATTATTATTATTATTATTATTATTATTATTATTATTATTAATATTATTATTATTATTATTATTTGTATTTTACATGTAGAGAAATATACAGTTTTAAGTTTTGTTACAAATTGTATCATTGCTCGTAAATTACAACTGTGAAACTCCTGAATCCTTTTTATAGGATGTGGTTAAAGTAGAAAAAGTGTGCTCTTGGTATTTTTGTAATTATTATTTTTGAACGTCAGAGTGCAGCTCATGAATCGCTGTGGGCCTTCTATATTCTACTGGCCAGAAAATGAAGACTTTTGTTGGATACCTTTTGAAAATATCGTCTGGAAAGTTCCTGTTCCGTCTCTTACAAAGAAATTAGCCCGGACTTGCGCAAGAAGACATCATATCATCAATGAAAAGAATGAGCTGTGAAATGTAGGACACAACATTTTGTATGTATGTATTATCTATGTAATTCTGAGAAGTATTACTGGTATGCATGTTTATGGTTTTATCTATGTACATTTGTCTATTATTTCTTACTTCTGTTGATAGGGGTTTTAATAATCACTCAACCCCTTACATTGCTAGGCCTATATTTTCCATTCAAAAAACCGCAAGATTGTTACAAAAAATGCAGCCCTTTTTGTTATTTAATCGTACCTAGAAAATGCAAACTAATCCTATAAAAGGTTACAAAACTTTGATAATTATAAGCGTTGTACAATTCTGAAAAAAGTTAAAAATCATAGTTAAAGTACAAAAATATAATATTATGGTAATACCAAAACTACACATTACATTACACCAGTTCTATTTTTAAGCACACCTAATATTTACTAAGATGATTATTTGAAAGAGTTTTAAAGTATAACAGTTGTCACTTCACAGTAAAGATGGCCAAAGTTTTCCTAAATCAGAAATTTCACTTTCCGTAATTCCGAATTCCTGACCTTCCGAAATCGGAATTTTTCCGAATTCCGAAGTTTTTCCGATTTTACTTTCTGGAATCCGGAAAGTAAAAAATCCAGGATTGGCCATCAGTACTTCCGAGGAAAGGCATAATTTGTTAGCAACAGTAAATCTGTATATTTCTCTAAATTTAAAACACTAATAATAATAATAATAATAATAATAATAATAATAATAATAATAATAATAATAATAATAATAATAATAATAATAATAATAATAATAATAGAAAAAATACCAAAAGCACCCGTTTTATTTTTTAACCATGTCATTTATGTGATAAATTGATTCTATAAAAAGAAGCTTCAAGAGTGACTTAGTTGTAACTTATGAGCAATGACACAATTTGTAACAAAACTTAAAACTGTATATTTCGGTACACGTAAAATAAAAAAGATACAAAAATACCAAAACCATTCTTTTTTCTTTTTAACCATATTATTTATGTGCTAAGATAAATCTATTTTTAAAAGTTTCAAAATTTTCATATTTGTAGCTTACGAGCAATTGCAAAGTTTGTAACAAAACTTAAACTGTATTTTCCATACATGTAAAATACCAAATAATAATAATAATAATAATAATAATAATAATAATAATAATAATAATAATAATAATAATAATAATAATAATTACAAAAATACAAAAACATCCTCCTTATTTTTTAACCATACAATGGACGTGTTAAGATGAATGTACAAAAAATTATCAAAAGTTTCATAGTTGTAACTTTTAAGCAACGGCACAATTTGTAAAAAACTCTAAAATTTGCTTTGTGTGCCCATTAATGTTTGACAGTGAAATCTTTTGCAAGGATCTACATAAGATAGGATCTACCTACGTACGATCTACTGAAAGAGCAAACATTAAGCTTTCATTTGACACCTGGATGAGCCTACTAACTTCAAAAATAAGGAAATTATGGTAATTTTAGTTGCATGCTGCTGAGTGCCAAAAAGTGAAAGTGAAAAAAATGCACATTTTTCAAAAAAGTTCTCGCCGGCCCATTTCTCATCCAAAAAATTGGAAAAAATTAATTTATCATAATTTAGTTGGTATTTATGTAAGAAAAGGTTTTGAAGATAATCTGACACATTGAAGCACGGTCATATTTTAAAATTAGGTGATTTGACATGGAATGACCCTTTAATATATTCTTTTTCAATTTTTTTCTCTTAGAGGATTATATATTTATATGAATCATTCTTGAGCGCAAAATTTTAGTTTTCTCTCTTTTTCTTTCATAATGTATTTCTAAAGTTTTCTTAAAACATATCTTAACATTATATTAAGTTTCTGGAGCTTTTGTCATCTTATAATCTCGTCTTAATTTCATCGTGATTTATATAAATATACATATACAATATATAGAATTTTTAAGATAAAACTCTCTCTCTCTCTCTCTCTCTCTCTCTCTCTCTCTCTATATATATATATATATATATATATATATATATATATATATATATATATAGGGTGTTTCAAAACAACACCGACAACGTTTGAAAGCTGATTCCTGACAGCAAGATAAGGCAAAAAGTATAGACCTGCACAAATGCTTCCTTTCCGAGTTATAGGCACCAGAAAACATGAAAAAATGAACTTTAAATATCCATAGCTCCGAAACTGTGCGATCTATCGTAGTCGAGTCGAGAGTTCACTTAGGAAGTAAGTGCCCTTTCCAAAAATCCATATTTCAGAATCCTAAGGTACTCACCCAACAATTTTTATAGATCGAATTTGGGTACGGGCATATAATTTGAAGTACTCACCAACTACGTCCATAAAAATTGTTGCGGAAGTAGGGCAGATACTGAAACATGGATATTTGGATAGGGTTCTTACTAGTTCCTAAGTGAAGTCTTGACCCAACTACGGTAGGTCCCATAGTTTTGGTGTCAGGAATCGCCTACCAAACGTCGGTGTTTTTCGACACTATATATATATATATATATATATATATATATATATATATATATATATATATATATATATATATATATATAGAGAGAGAGAGAGAGAGAGAGAGAGAGAGAGAGAGAGAGAGAGAGAGAGTTTTATCTGTTTCGGAGTTTTATATATTGATATGTGATAAATTGTCTGGGCGCCAGGCGTCGTGAAAAGAGCCGGAGCCCTGTGTTAAAATATGACACTTGAGGGAAAATAGTGAAAGCAATTTATTATTTGAGAGACTGCAACTTAATATATGGTTGGAGTTTACTTGGAATTACAGTGGTTCGGAATCTTCCACCACACTACCAATTCAGAGAATTGGTCATTAGCCATGTTACAGTCTATTGTCCCATACCTTTAGACCTAAGGTCCAGGAATCGCTACGGGGCGTACGTTGCATATATATTTGCACTCCTATTCTTTACTTATGTTGCTATGGCTTGGCTTTCGTCTATTGATTTACAATTTTAATATTTTTAAAGATGTTTTTTATTGTATTTAGATATGTTTTTTCACTATACAATTGTATATAGATTAGTAGATGTTACTGATTTAGATTTGTTTGGAATTATATTGGACATCAATTTTTGATACTATACCTTTATTACAAGAGTTTTTAAAGTTTTTTACCTAAACTTTTAGAACGCTGAATAAATGTATTAAACATTTTTAATTACTATGGTTTAATCGAAATTTTATTAAAGTTAAATAATTTTTTGTCATTAAAACAGCGTTATATTTTTTACAACCTACTATAAAATACATTTTAACAAAAGAGGCACTGACCAATGCTTAAAACCCACTTTATTTTAAATTATAATTTGTAACTGTTTTGGATATCTAGTGGATCGGATCTTTGGTCAGTGTCTCTTTTGTTAAAATAATCAATCCAAAGCCATGAATAGTCTTACTATAAAATACAATTGAGAATTAAGTTTTTTTACGAACTAAGTCAGATCACTAAGAATTAAATGATATTGATATGGCAAACAAAATTGCAACTAGGATAAAATCAAGAAAGTAAGTTTTAAAGTTCCGAATAGCAATGGTGTAGTGGTAGTGCATTCATTTTGCTTAAAATTTTATAAGTGTAAATTGAAGTTACTTTGAATGAATGCAACTCGCCCTGTTGGCGGCTCTGACTTGATTTATTGCCGACAACTGCTCCAGCTCCAAGTCCGTATGCTTACGGCTTGTTTTGCATGTGAAAGTTTATTGGAGCTTGTTAAATTTACTTGCCGGAAAACAAAACTAGGCATTGACCGAGGATGTTGACGGAACTTCTCCCTTGTCTGCTACCGTTAGTAAGAAAAATTACATTTTTTTTTTTACCAGGAGTGATAGTCCAGACGTTAAATACTATATAGAATTTGAAGACAGAGTGAAGGTCGGGTGTGGTGCTTAATTAGGTTCGTCATATCGGTTTTCCCGTGTGTGGTGTTGTTTTGTTACTTACTCACATCCTATTTCCGCAATGTGGGTGTAATTTTCCTACCCACGCGTATTTTCCCTTTAGGGGGAATACCTTAGGATGATCAAATATGGTGCATTTTTTTTGTGAATTTAGAATTAATGTATTTTGACCTTGGATTTGTTTAGAATATTGGTTGTTTTTGTAAAACATTATGAAGTTTTGTTTTGTAGTTTAAACATATTATTGATATTCTTCATTATACAATTAGTTAACTTGAAGTCAACTAATTATAAAAGGTCCAAGAATAATTCCTCATTATTAAGAATTCTATTGTTGCACGCATTCCTGACATCATTTTTTATTTTTTATGTTTTTTTTTTTAAATATTTCATTTAACATCTTAATTTCTAGAGGGAAAAGAAGATATATGCAAGTTTTGATGTTAACTCAAGACAGTGGGCTACACTATAGCAAGAACACTGTTGCGTCTTTTAAGTTGTTTTTTCAATGCATTCCACTTCTATTTCGGCTAAATGTGGAATGTTCATTTGTCGTTGAGGTCCACCTTCTTGGTGTGGGTTGTAAATATACTTTGATTAATTTTGATGTTAAATTTGGTATTTTTGTTGGCTTGTTGTTCTGCATTTGATAAACAATATCAACAAGCTAAGCACCAGGTGGTAAGACAGATTATATTCATTGGACATTCGCTATTACCTCTTACGTTTGTACATATTGGTTGTTTTAGTAAATCTTTACAAATTTCTACAGTTTGTAGTGTTATAATGTAGTGTTTATAATTTGTTAGTCTTCTCCCTGATTTTCTTTCTGATTAGAAGCAACGGTAAGTTTTTCTCCTTGTTTGTCGGATAAAACAGTTTTGCAACCATATATTGACAATTTAAAGAATTGTGCTTGGATAAGAAATTACAAATATGAATTTGTATTCCCCTTGTACGCTGTACACTTTTATCACATAACAATATATCACGTTCTCAAAACACGTGATCTGGTGTGTTTTGAGCTCCAGATGCATGTTTATCATGATCAATAATATGTTTACTCCTTTTAGGTACGTTTAGAGCGTCCATGACTTGAAACATATTCCATTAATTCAGTGCTAATATGTCCCATATTTTCCTATACCTTTAGATTTGGATTTCTCGTTTATGGGAATTCATCCTTACGTTTTCCCATTTTGAACTTATTATTTTTTTCAATATCATTATCGGTTTGTGAAATTAGTTCTGTAACTTCCATTATTTTTGTCAATTCTTCGTTCTTTATTCTTGTTTTAAAATATTTTCTACGCATTTAGAGATTTAATGATTCTTCGTTCATTAAAATTGATATTGTTTCGACTAAGATAGTTTCGATAATTTTCTTTTGGTCTTATCAATTTTTTGCACCCTTTTTTGCACCCGGTTTCTTTTATCTTTTTTTATTTATAAAATTTTATGATTTTATATATCTTCACAATATTGCAAAATTATCATTAACATTGTTTTAACAAAAGAAACACTGACCAAAGCTTAAAACCTACTTTATTTTGAATTATAATTTGTAACGGTTTCCGATATCTAACATATCCTTCTTGAGACACTATCAACAATAAATGAATATAGTCACTATTACAACTAATATATATAGTCACTATTATAACGAAAGTTTTTTCTGTGAAAAAAAAGAAAAAAGGAAAACTGTCATAACAATGACTATATATATGTCTGTATTTTCATTTATTGTCGATAGTGTCTGAAGAAGGATATGTTAGATATCCGAAACCGTTACAAATGATGATCTAAAATAAAGTGGGTTTTAAGCTTTGATGAGTGATTCTTTTGTTAAAATAATCAATCCAAACCCATGGATAGTCTTAACATTGGTTTGTTATATAATGTAGAAACCATCTTTTCTCATCTAAAAATCTCTTGTTGCAATTGCCAACAATTTGTTGGGAACTTTCTTCGATTTTTCTGTTTTTTTTTTTTCTTTCTTCTACGTGGGTATATTCTTAAATTGAATTGTTTATCAACCTATACTCCTAAGTACTTGAATTCGTTTATTTTAATTTTTGTCTTTAAATTTTATGTTTGAATATCTTTTTAATGTTCGACCAAATATTGTTATTTATGTCTTAGCAGTAAGTATTAGTGTATTTCTTATACAGCACCCATTTAATTCTTTTAATATAGCTTTCCTTTTCCGTTTCATTTCATTTCTTGATGATGCTGAGTACGCAATTGCTACATCATCTGCATATCCCACAACTCAAATGATCTCTTGGATATTGTTAAGGTTTTGTAAAGACTGTTGGGTTGTAGGGTCCGACATTGTATAACCGCATAACGAACCCTGTGGGCATCCTTTAGAATTAGCTGTCACTGTTCTTTTGCCTGGTGGTTGTAATGTTATTCTTGTTTCACGAAGGAATTTAATTCGAAACAACTGTGTCTTGTTTCGTTCTAATATTAATTAATTGGTTTCTTTAATACTCTAAGAAAAAGTCCGGCTACCATAGGTTGTTGAAAGTCTTGCTTATATCAGCATATTACAATTTGGTACGTTTCAGGCTTTCTTTCTTCTGTTAGATTCATTACGCATTTTCTGTGCTTTTCCCTTAATTGAAATTTTCCCTGTGCTTTCCCTTCATTTCCCTTAATTTAAATTGAGGGTGTTAGCACAACAGTGGTTTAACCCACATTTTTAAAACTGGAGAAAAACCAAATGAAACATAAACACATTTTTTTTTTTTGTACAATATATGTATGTACAATGTATGACACATTCAACCACTTGTGCTTGCTTTTGTTATATTGTACAAAAAACACACGTGTCTAAGTTTAACTTGATTTTTCTCCATTTTTAAAAATGTGTGTTAGACACGGTTGCACTAACACCCTCAATTGTAACATGCCGATTGCTAAAGTTCTTTTCCGATTTATACTTTCGTTATTGACGGTTCGAATAATTTACTTATTATATTTAACAGACATAGGTAAATTCTAGATTCATAGATTCTGTATGATTTAGGATCATCATTCTTTTTATCATCGGATTTCTTAGAAATTATTAAATTTCAATTTTCTCAACTTTTGTGGATTTCTCCTTTTCTAAAACACAAATTGAATAATTTCGACAGATTCCCCATTTATCTGCATTCTTTTATAAACTTTTGGTCCTTTACAGCCTGGATGCGATGCCTTTTGTTCTTCAACCTTTAATATGATTTATAATCTCTTGATTTGTTACCTCCTCTCTTTCATCGCCTGTAGAGTTCACCAGTCATTAACTGTCTTAATTGCAGTGTGTTTCGTTATCATTCTGATCATTATTTTGAGACATTAAAATGTTCATAAGGTATTCCATAGAATATTCATAATTCTTATTATATTCTCCATTTGTTCTTTAAATGGTTGCTTTTTTTTTAACTTAGTAGCTATTAATTTATAGAGTTCTCCTCAAGGCTCTATATTAAGTCTTCCTCAACATAGGATGGCCAAATCTCCTTTTTAAGTTCTATTACACTAAGTTTAATACTCGTATGAAAGAAAAACTTTTCTCTGGTACACGAAAAAAATACCTGATTCTACTAGAGGTTTCCACGTAGAATTCGAATCTGCAGTCAGGTTTTCTTCATCACCCTCAGGTTTCCCGTGATAGAGGGATTTTCGGGAAATTTTCCCTCAAATTTCCTTTTTTTTTTTTTTTACCATTTTCATACCTGTAGCTCGGGTACCCTTAGGTATATAAACACACAAATTATATTTTATGTTAGCTTGATTTATACTTAGTAAGCCGTCATAAGTAAGCCGCCTACGTTTCATAAGAATCGCATTATTCTTTCTAGGGAAATAAACATATTTATATAAAAATATGTTATATGTACTGTTCATTTTACCATATTCATTAGTGCAGATAAAATCACATATAACTGTAAGTAATTTGCTTTTCAAACGTTGCTAGTAGTTAGCAGTCTTTAGTTAAGATTGCGTAGAACTAAAGTGAGTACAATTACGACAGGGTAGAGACGACTGTTAATATATACTTGTCAGTAGTTTGAATTTTTCAAGTGGGCAGGTTGTGTTTCAACGAAAGTAAAGTAAAACCTGAGAGAAGATACACCTTGTTTGAAAACTGGCGAGTACTAATCCTGAAGTGTTATATTATCCTCTATTTATATGAACCAAATATAGCATGAAAATTCTACAAGATATAAATATATTCGGAAATGAAATTCATGTGCCAGGAGTAGCTGTGTGTTTGTTTAATGTGTCAGTTTAACGAGTGTGGTGTTGTTGAAGTTATTCAAGTTGTTAAAGAAAAACGTAAAAGAAATTCTTGTGCGTAATAGAATTGAATGTATGATGTAGGTGTAATTCAGATCCTAATGATTCAAATTAGTGACATAATTTTCTATTTTATTATGGAATATAATATCAATCAGACGTTGTTAGACGATCCTTCCTATTGGTAAGGGATGTTTGATAATTCTCTGTATTCAGTGGAGAAAGGTATTAAATTTTTTAAGCTTCTATCTCTATTTAGAACACAATTTTGTATATATGCATAGACAAATATATATGAATAGATAGATAGATAGATAAATATAGATATATAAATGTGTTCTCATGCTCTTAAGACAATTTGTAAGTCCTATTTAATCTTCATACATATTAGTGCACCTTGTTACACTATTCGGTTTTCGATATTGCCTTTGTAAGTTGTTATTCATTTCCCAGCAAACTTTCAATTATCTTTATTTACCCTACAAAGATACCTCAATTATCTTAAAACTTTTCAAAAGATTTATACTGATATGCTCGAAGATACTGGTTCGAGCTTATATTGATTATATTGATTATTAATATTTTTTCATTTAGCTTATAAGCTTCAACATATATATATATATATATATATATATATATATATATATATATATATATATATATATATATATATATATATATATATAAATATATATATAGGGTGACCGCGTGACTATGTTACAAAATTTAAGGGATGATTCCTGACACGGAAACAAGAAAAAAAGTTCAAATAAACTTTTGTCCAACGTACATAATTTCGGAGCTACAAGGTGCCGAAAGCGTGGGAAAATGACATTCAAAGCTCTATAGCTCGACTATGGTGAATGATAGAGCTAATGCGGCATGGTCACGTCAAAGACACCGAAGCTGCTGTATTCAAAAATGCTTAGATCGAGATCGTGCAATTCGTGCACAAGGGATTCCCCAAAGGAGCGTAGGGATTCCCGGATAATCTGTCAAGAAAGATGGGTCGAAAAGGATACGGATGAATAGCTGTCCCAACTGCTAGCAATAATGCGTCTATACTAAGTCGATATCTCGCATAAGCACAAAATGGCGAACAGTTTTATACGTGCCATGTGTGGTTGCATAACGCGCACTAAATAAGAATGGGAAACATGAAAGGAAAATGTGAATAATTTGGTACAAATGGCAAATACATGATATTACGCTGTCCTATCATTGTACAGACGCTTTTAATAAAAGGTAATAGTCATGAAACGTACTAAAATGCTGTACAAACATCACACTAACATTGTTTTCTTCCATGTAGTTTTGTCATTGAAAGCAAGTAAAACGAAAGAGAAAAACCGGGGGATATGGATGCTTTCTTCCAGGCAGAAATCTTATTTTATTTGATGATACGAGCCGAGGATACTTTTTACGAGAGGGGGATATTTCCGCCATCCCATGTTAATGTGACCACTACCAGAGAAGAACAGTAAAATATCCGTTTCTTATCATTAGCCGTAATGTGCGTTACCCGAACATTGAAAAAGAACAAGGAAAAACAATTTATCAGGACGTTTGTTTTAGTCGCTGCTTCCGATGTTTTGCAGGACTGATTCCGAGATGTCTAGAATGCTTAACATGTCGTCATATTGTTATCGTTTAGAAGATATGTTGTTTTCACAGACGGTGTTATCACCTGAAGTACGCCACAGTTTGCAGGTTCGATCACAAGCATTTCGTCGTAGAAAACAATCGAAGGTAAGGAAAGTATAAGACAACCCTACTAGAAGGCGTTGTGGAAGGTGGAAGGTCATTCTTCATGTGGTTTGTTCGTAGCGTACGAGTTCCTTAGTGCAGTTTGTGCTTTGCTTGTTCGAATGTGAGATCAAATGGAGTATTCGATAGCAGAACTTGCGGACATGATATTTGTATACGGTCAAGCAAATGGCAACAGTCGAGAAGCTGATAGGTTATATCGACTGAAGTATTCACAAGGAAGACATCCAACCCATACTATGTTTGCCAGACTTTTTCAACGCTTACGAAACACGGGGAATTTACAACCTCAACACTACGACCAAGGAAGACGAAGAACCACGAGGACTCCGGACTTTGAAGAACAAGTGCTTGATCGTTTCGCCCAAGACCCAACAGTAAGTACCCGGAAAGTAGCACGTGAAAGGGGAGTAGCACAAGATACTGTTTGGAAAGTAGTACACGAGCAACAGTTACATCCCTATCATCCGCAGAGGGTTCAGGCCTTACGTTCAACTGACTTTCAACCTCGCGTTCGGTTTTGTGAGTGGTTTCTCCAACGCTCTGTAATTGATCCTCAGTTTGCTTCCTACGTGCTTTTCACCGACGAAGCTTGTTTTACGAAAGACGGGATATTTAATAGTCACAATAGTCATGTATGGGCAGACGAAAATCCTTATGCAATTGTGAAAAGGGGCCACCAAGACCGATTCGCCATAAATATGTGGGCGGGTATTATCAGTGATCAGATAATAGGTCCATATTTACTACCACCACGATTAACTGCACCAGTGTATACGAGATTCCTGCGAGACATACTCCCAGAGTTATTAGAGGATGTCCCTCTCGGTGTTCGTCAACGGATGTGGTTTCAACATGATGGCGCCCCATCCAACTTTTCAGCTAGTGCTCGAGAGTATTTGAATCAAACGTTTCGTGACAGATGGATTGGAAGAGGCGGTCCTTGTAATTGACCTGCACGTTCCTCAGATTTGCCTCCACTTGATTTTTTCTTGTGGGGTCATGTCAAAACACTTGTCTATGAAACGCCTATAGATAACGCAGAAGAACCATTAGCACGAATACTCGCTGCCTGTGATACTATAAGAACAGCTCCTGGGTTATTACAGCAGATGCGTCAGAACTTACTGCGACGCTGTAACGCCTGTGTTGAAGTAGAGGGACGTCATGTCCATCACCTGTTGTAGGATAATTGGGAGATTTGTCTCGTTTACAGGTAATTGGTGATGTTCTTGGATGCATTCAATCCTGCTGTAAAATGTTGATTGAAGACATTATTTCCATTCTTGTGACTTTTGTTTTTAGGAAACAACCTCTTTTGCGTTATGGTTGTTTCGCTCAGTTTTGTTTATTTGTTTTCAATGACAACAATACATGGAAGAAAGACTTTAATAGTGTGATCCTTTTACAACATTTTAGTACGTTTCATGACCATATGTATCATGTATTTACCATTTGTACCAAATTATTCACATTTTCCTTTCATGTTTCCCATTCTTATTTAGTGCGCGTTATGCAACCACACATGGCACGTATAAAACTGTTCGCCATTTTGTGCTTATGCGAGATATCGACTTAGTACAGACGCATTATTGCTAGCAGTTGGGACAGCTATTCATCCGTATCCTTTTCGACCCATCTTTCTCGACAGATTATCCGGGAATCCCTACGCTCCTTTGGGGAATCCCTTGTGCACGAATTGCACGATCTCGATCTAAGCATTCTTGAATACAGCAGCTTCGGTGTCTTTGACGTGACCATGCCGCATTAGCTCTATCATTCACCATAGTCGAGCTATAGAGCTTTGAATGTCATTTTCCCACGCTTTCGGCACCTTGTAGCTCCGAAATTATGTACGTTGGACAAAAGTTTATTTGAACTTTTTTTCTTGTTTCCGTGTCAGGAATCATCCCTTAAATTTTGTAACATAGTCACGCGGTCACCCTGTATATATATATATATATATATATATATATATATATATATATATATATATATATATATATATATATATATATATATATATATGAATAGAGTCTTTCACTTCCTCGCCGAGTAACGTTGTCGAAGTCCAATCTTTGGATATTAAGCACGTTACAGGTTATGAACTAGTAGCCGCAACTAAGACATTCCAATTATTTACTGGATTGCTCATACTTGTTGAGGCTAACAAATGATCAATATTTCATTCTCCCTCTTGAAATGTTTTATATGTAGTGGAATTTCCTCTCTCGTTTATTATAAATAAATTATCATTTCTTATTAGACCTTTTCTTCTACTCTTTTATTAGTTTTGCCACTGTGTTATAATATTGACTTAGCGTTGGAGTCTATCCATATTAAAATATTATATAGCATGTATGTCTGAAAGTCGTCTATGTTGTTTTAAAAAGGTTCTAGATCTAAGTTGAATTTGCAGTAGCAATTCGCTAGTTTGAAATCTCATAAGCTGATTCTAAGTTCCAAACGCACTGTCCAATGATCATGAATTTGCGTTACATTTAATGCTTTCATGTTTTGATTACTGTTTACGATAATGGCCTGTGATTTATCACCAATATCTTTTAAATATTTGTCTCTCCCTATGTAGCTATTTGCTATTGTTATCTTCCATGTTCCCCTATTTATCATTTTTTTAAATTATGGTTTCTATAAGATGATTTAATTCACTCCATTTTCTGCTGCTAAATCTTTGATTTCATCCATTGCCATTTTGAATTCATTTAAATTTAATTGGGTTATTGTTATTTTTTTTTCCTTTAGAAAGTCAACCATGTTGTTTGTGTGGGTATTAAAATTTTGTTTTTGTTTTGTCTAAAACCGATTCTTGCGATTGTTGGCTTACACATCATTCTATACTTTACACAGACTCATTCGGTTGTTGGATTTATTCTTTTTTTCCCTTTTTAAGCATGGGATACACACTTTAGTTTTTTCCTTATTCATATATTAGCTTTGTCCTGTCCTTTCTTACTACAGTACACACATATTCTGTCCTCCTCTTTGCAATATTTACTTACATGCGCGAAGTTATCGCATGGCAAATCGTTAGGAACCATTATGAAATCTTTTATTTCATGTACCTCATACAAGAAGGTACACTCTACTATTTTGTTGCAGTTTTTTTTATTTTTGAGGTTATTTTTATCACGAGGTGTCATTTGTCTTGATTTATAGGTTCAGCCTAGAATTTCAGTTTTATTTCTGTCACTACTTCTGAAATTTCGTCTTTCTCGAAGTTTTGTTTTACAAGTGTTCCAACTATGTCTTAATCTTTAAAATCTGATGGTACAAAGTATATCATCGTAGAAGTTTTTTTCTTTATAACTTGTTTTATCACTAGTTCTACTTCAAGTTTTCAGAGCTTTTTGTTGTTCATGATTTTTCTCATATCTTCTTCTTTAAAAGTGCTATCAAAGATGGCGTTCTTCTTGTTCTTTAGTGACTTAATCTTGATTTTCTCTTTTCCTGCGTTTATTGTTGAATAACATTTTCTGTGTTATTGAGATTACTTCATCATTATTCCTTCTTTTTAGAAATATTGTAGGCTTTTATGTGGTCATTACTTCCTTTACTGCTTGTGCTTTTTTTGTTTGTTTGGACTTTAACCTGTGATCCAGCTAGTACTGCTGAATGATTGGCTTTCTCTTGCTTTACTACTTTCTGATTTCATCTTGTAATTTTGCTTTTTAATCTTTCATTTTCTTGTTTTAATTTGTCGTTTTCTGTATGGAGATGTTCCTTCATGCCATAGTTTTTGATTGCTGAATGAGGCATTTTACTAATTCTTTTTTGGCGTCTTTCGAAGCGAAAGAACTAGCTCTTTCTCTACTACTGTTTCATTACTGTTATGTCCAGAGTTTCGAGAGTTGATTCATACATCAAAGTACTATATTCCTTCGTCTCCTACTTTAAATCTTTTCTTTGCTCTTCTATGTAGGGTTCTCAATATTTTTTTGTGTGTTTTGATTTGGTGACGCGCCTTCTTTTATCTATTACCACTTTAATCTTTATAACCAAGGATTCCATTTTCATAATACCTTTTTTCCTTTTTTAATTTGTTCTTCGATTTTACAAACATTTAATTTCGATTTACTTACTCTTGGATGCATTGAATGACATTATACTTCTTGTAATTTATCAAGCATATTGGTGTATGTTCCACCTTACAAGGGACATAACCCAGGTGTCTGGTTCCGATTTTAATGTTTTTTTTTTCTAATAGAGGACATATATGCATTATTTGTGATGACAGAAATTTTTGCCATGGTGCATGTTTTCTATTTTTTTTAAATAATTTTTCAGAGTTGTGATGTGGATATTAGATATTACTGCAGAAGTCTGTTACTACCCTTTATAAACGGAGTGCTAGTGAAGGAACAACCATGTAGATACATATAAGGCCTAAAGGGAGGTCGTATAGTAGTTACGACCTTGACGGCAGCCACCTTGAAATTCGCCATTTTGATTTAAGATCAAGATTTTTATGTGGAAATAGGGTAATATAACACATAATTTCGGGCTAGAATTTAATCAGGAAAACAATGGTTAAGTTACCTTTAAGATACGTACATTTGGTGAAAAGTTACAGACATATTAATTGTTTATACTTACTATGTGCGTAAGTTCCTTACCTCCGCTTCTAATTCACGTATGTAACCGTTGTGCTCCAGTATGTTCCTGGCATTCTTTGTTCCAAAGTTGTAATATGCTGTCGTTAATTTCTTTTTGACTTTTAGGTCGTTATCAAAATTTCTCTTATCTTCTCTTTGTCTTCTTTTCTTAGCCAATGATTGACTGTTTTTTTGCAGCATTACGTAGTTTATTGGTTTGATTTCTAGAATCACAAAAAGTAAACTATGAGATGTGGTTTTGAAAGCTCCACTCATTCTAATTAACCCGAGATTACTAACCCTATTTTTTACCTCTTATTACTAACTATGCGTAAAACTGACGCATATATCCAAAATGTGTTAAATATAAGGCAAAATGGAATAATAAAAAGATATTAATATTGAATGTATTTTCTTGCATTACAATACTAACGTAAACAACTTACTGTGAGATATGCATAAGCATTTTCTTTGATTTATGGTTTACACTATGTTGCCATACAAAATTGGGTGTTGAGTTTAGAAGCTAATTTAATTTTATGCTGATATCACGTACACAAAATTTTCTACGAAAACAGAAATATTTGTCTTACATTAAAATGAAGATTTTCAGACTGCCCATACATTGTTATGAGTTTCACTCACTCTTCACGGTCATTTTAACAGTTTGGACATTTCCTTTGTTGCTCACCACATTTTGGCTTCTTGCATTTTGTGTATGTTGTAGTGAATCGCCGTTTCGAGTAATGACACAGAAAGCAGTATTTGATTTTTCCTTTTCCAGTGACTGGCTCGGCTTACTGTTCTTCTGTTATCCCCAAGAACTTAGTTATTGTAACTTTAAGTTCTCTGCTTATAGACGGTGTAGCAAATCTTTGCTCTTGCCAAGGTGCAACCAATTGCTTGTGTAATTCTATCATGAAATGCAGTCTTGAAAGAGGACTTGTAGTTTCTTCTTTGGGTCTTCGAAAGAACTGATGACAATGTATAACATAAGTATTAATTCCTGCAATATTTGGCATACCATAAAACATTCAAAGTGGTCAACGTCTTGTTTTCCTGCTGCTATTCATGTCTCCACACATGTGGTCAAATGTGTCTACTGACCATTTTGTTTGGTTATATATCAGTATTATTTCAGGTTTGTTTGATGTCTTATCTACGGAAGGTCAGTTGTGCATAGTTGACAGTTACCTATTGATTCCTCTTCCTAAAGGCACAGAACCGTTGAAGGACTAACTCCATCCAATTGTGTTGAACTAGAAGACTCGTCCTTAGAAATTTTCTTATTCTTTACATTTCCACGAGTTTCTAAACTTTGCTTCATGGATCGCTCTACCTCACGAATATTCTCCACAGTTATGTTTTCAGTTTCTTATTCACTCGGTACGTAAGTCGGATCCACATCACTATCGTCAGACCAAAATTGTTCTTCAAGACAATCTTCCTCGCTTCCATCACCGTCATCTATTTCATCAAGCATACGACTTATTCGTTCTTCCTCACTCATAGTCATTCGGTAATCTAAAAATTGAAAAATGGAAAGGCCTCATAATTATAGCATTCTTTTCAACTCATGTGAGAATGCTGTGCCTTTTTTACGCAGGAAGATTCACTGTTAATCATATACTTGCATAAGCATTACATATTATTTATAACCCCTTAATACTAACCATGAGTAAACCATACGTACAACATTTTTCTATAAATACTAACCATGCGTAAAATCGACGCACTAACTTATAAATAAGCACCTGTTGCTAGCTGTCCCGCTGCAAAAATGAACAATCACTTGCACGAACAGACAGCCAAATGAACGGAGGTAGCACTGCTAAGAGGTTAGTAAATTGAGACATCAGGGTGGGAAACAACACTAAAATTTTAGTGACTATGCGTAAAATTTACGCAGTGTTAGTAATCTCGGGTTAATATTTTTTTTAGGTTGTTGGTATAATTTTTTAAAAGTCTTGTTTTTTAATATCCTATCTATCCAAACACTTGAAGCGTTATCACATAGCAGCTGATAGTATTGTTTTTTGATATAATTTTATTTTTAATGGCAACCTGTATCTATTTCTTGCTATAGTGGTTTGTTTATTTGCTATATTTTTTCCTCTTTTTATTATATATTTTAAATGTTCATCAAATTTTAATCTATCATCTAACATTATGCGGAGATATCTTATGTGTTAAACTCTATTCACTCTTACACCTGCAATTTCGAGCCCAAAATTAAGTACTTAGTTTTCTTGGGTCATATTGTTAATTTGCTCGCCATGCTTTATTCTTCGAGTATATCGGTCATTTTTTTTAGACTTTCTCTTCTAGTTCTCGACGACTATTTTCTGATGTTGTTATTACGATGTGATCTGCAAAAGCCACTATTTTATCTATTTCTTGATTTTTGTTTAATTTTTCAAGACAAGGTTGTAGTTCGATATCCTACAGTACGGGCCCTAGTATAGAACCATGTAGGCATTCTTTCTCTGCTTTGATTTCAATATCACCCTCTTCATTGGGTATTATTATTTTTCTATTTTTTAAATAGTTTCTTATTACGTTTACTAGGTATTCTAGCATTTGCAATTGTTTGATGTTTTCTATTAATGATGGAAACCATAAGTTATCAAGCGCACCTTCGATATCGATGAAAAGCGCAAGTACGTATTTGTTTTTCATATACTGTGTAACTTTTCTTTTATATTGTTTATTAAAGTATTTATAGCATCTTCCGTCGACTTACCTACTCTAAAGCCAGATTGAAGTTTATCATTAGTTACATCTCTATACTTCTGAATTCTATTTAGCACAACCCTTTCAAAAATTTTTGATATGTTTTTAATAGACAAATAGGTCTATATGAGTTTACTTCCGATGGGTCTCTTTTTGGTCCTTTTGATAATATAGTTAATTTCAATATTTTCCATGATTCTGGAAATTCTTGTTTCTTCAGTACTAAGTTAATGAGCTTTGCTAGGGAAGGGGTCTACAAATTTCTTTTCTTCTTATAGATTTCACTTTTATATCATCTGTACCAGGTGATTTTTTATTCTTGAGTTTTTTCATGATCTTTTCCATTTCTTCGTTTGTCACATTACCTGTTTCTGGTATTACTCCTGTACGTAATTCGGCCATTTTGTTTCTTAGTTTGGCATTCCCTTCTGTATCGTTATTATTTTCGTCTTTAGGAAAACATTTATTCACCAAACCTTCCAAGGTTTCTTCTCTGAGGTATATGTTTCATCTGGTTTCTTGACCATATTTAATATTATTGGATTTATTTTTTGTGCTATAAGCTTATATGGTACACCCCATGGATCTGTTTCAATTTTTTCTTTAGATATATATCCCAGCTTTTCTTTGCTTCTAAAAGTGTTTCTTTATATTTTTTTCGTGTTTCTATATTTTTCTAATCTTCTTTCTTTTAATATTGGATTAAAAGTTGCTTGATATATCTTTTTGGTTGACGTTCCAATTGCCGGATCTGCAATGTATACTTGCCGGATCTGAACGAAATTTAAACGAAGATCACTATGTTTGGTGGCTTAGCTCTGCCAGAGACCGGCTGGCTCGACAACAAATATTACTTAGTGGTAATAATAATAGTAATAAAAAATTGAATGCATAATTAGAAATTATTTATGTCGCCAACGTCAACGTGAATTAACCTAACCTACCTCGAATATTTCTTCAGAAATTCAAAATATTTAAGCAATCTGAATTTAACTGAATCCCAATAACTCAATAAATTAATATATTTAATATTTATCAGAGTTTACATTTTTATCCAAGTTCTTTCACTATTTCGTGTACATTCGTATACATCCTTTTGCTATTAAAGAAAAGTAAGATTTTATAACAAGCCGACGTGAACTGAACTTAGGAGCTCCTGTCGTGCAAAGCTCTGGAACAGAGGCTCTGTTGTCAAGTGAATCGGTCTCTGGCTCCGTTAAGCCATCAAATATTGTTATCTTTATTGCTCAGACAATAGACTACTTAACCTTCAAATTTCGATCAGATACGGCAAGTACACAATTTCCCAAATATAAAATACCACACACAAGCCGATCTAAACCTTCCTCTGACCGAGATCTGCCATCAAATATAGAAATCTCAATTGGGCTACTCGACAACAAAATTTGATTCAGATCTTGGTAAATAAAGTAGTTACTGAGAAATAAAGTATCACATACAAGGCAACCAAAGCCCGTCCCTGGAGAATTCGGGAACCAAATTTACCGAGCTTTATTCCTTACATCATGGTCTACTTCGTACGAAATTTGGTTCAGAATAGACTAGTAGTTACCGATTCATCATTTAAGTCTAATCTAGCCTAGATGAGGTTGTTATTGGTCAAGCTCGACCACTAGACATAGAGAACTGCATCACCTAGACCATGGCCTAGTTGATCATAACATTTCGTATAGATCCGGCCACCGGCCAATAATTACCGAGAAATTAAGTCCCACGTAGAGCCTTGCCCCCAGCCTGTTCTTGAATGAACATGACAACTAACAACAATAATATTTCTTTCTTATACAATGGACTATTTGATCACCACATATGGGTCAGATGCGTCAGTAATTACTGAGAAATAAAATACCAGACCAATGACAATATAAGCTTCTATATTTTTACAACGGGAGCTGAAAATTACTAATTATTTTATTTCAAACGAAAATATTCTTTTAAATTAAACCAAATGTTTATTTTGAGAGAGAAACAAAATTTTCAGAAGAAAAACAAATGCATGCGTTCTTACAACAGATGGTGCAATACCAGTTTTCAGTAGTCACAGCAACCAGTTGAAAATGAACATTTTTAAATATGTACAGTTCTCGTCTATTTCTCTTTCATTTATTTCAAATTAAAATTTGTGTACAGCACAGCAAAAACATTATTTGAAAATAACATCTGTGAACCATAAATCGCATAAATTGCTTCTGTAGACAAGTTCACGCAATTTAAATCCAGATATACACTTTGCGTTAAATTCTTTATTCAATTGATGCTATACTTTTATATTCATTTATATCATTATTTTTCGTTCAATATTTATCTTACTTACTTATCACAATATACTTCACATATATTTACTTAAACAGTACGTTAAAAATAATTTATACTTTTTGTACTAACACATAGCATATAACATACAGCATCGTATATAGCATCTATAAATAAATCAGGATAAACGAGAAAACATACTAATATAATGCAACACTTACTAGTACACATGACTATGATATATGTTACCGCTGGAAAGCATAGAATGCACTAAGTGTTTTAGATCAAACTTTAAACTATAAGTCAGTGTGACCAATTTTGAAGAAAAGTTTCTACGTGTAGGAAATTCTCCTTCCAGGATGGCGACAAGAAATATTTTTCCCAATTGGTGACGTTTTTTGCTGACTTTTAAATGACGATTAGGTGAATTTCTTCCTAATTTATATAGTTTGTGCTGCGAAAGGTTGTCCTTTTGTAATGAACTTCTTTGATCTCGAATCAGATTTAATACATACTGATTTTCTTTTTATTTGAATCAACGGAGGCTCCAATTCTAAAAAAAAAAAAAAAAAACATACAGTGTATGACTACTCCTTCATATTCTTTGTTACTCCTTGGCGTCTAACGGAGAGTATTTCCAATCGTCAACCCCTTTAATTGCAGAGTTAGGACAGATGGTATAGCATTTCCGACAGCAAAGCGATTTTGTGTGCACAAGTGAGTTGCAATGGGTGTAAGTCTTCTTTTGAAAAGTTTAACTTTTGTACATGTTTTCTAAACTCATTGTTGGTTTTATTGTAGTGAACTTTGTCTTAAAATAAAACATATATATTTTACTAAAATGAAAATTATGAGGCTCTGTCCTCTAAATGGCATATTATTGATACTAAGATATTATGATTAATTCTATTTCGAATTTATTTGCACGTTTCTTAGAGTTACAGGCAGCCGAAAGCGTGGGAAAATGAAGGTTCCTTGGAAATCCTTTGATCGTCTTAGACTTATGACGCACTGTGTCCAACAATACATGATTCAGAAAATTTTATTGGCGACACAAGGAAATTCCCAACAGGAAGTGAGAGACTCCTGCGCATTCCGCTAGGATATGCGGGTCCTATTCATAACGGGTGGAAAGACTAAACGTTCGTTGACAAAACATCGATATATAGATAGGAATTAAGTTGGGGATCGTTTCTCTTTTATCGAGTTATGCGTGGATGCCCAACTACATGTATAGAAGAAAATTGCAGTTGACAAAATGAAATTAAACTATTCTGTTTAATCGTCCCATTATCATATCCTGAAAGTTAAAGATAGATATTTATTATACATAATGATTTTGAAATAATTATATTAACGATCATATATGACATAATGGGAATATTCTTCGAAAAAAACGACAATATTTTTCCATTACAAACTTACTTTACCTATATTGAAAGTAGAATCTTTTGCAGTAGAGGTGAACGATCTACCACTATCTCACTATGTAACTCTTCTTCCTCTTCTTCGTAGTGGGCAAAAGATTGTTGATAACGAATGGGAGATTATGACACGTGAAAACAACGTAACTGATTATGTAGTAAAATGTTAGAAAGGTTGTGTTAAGAAGGTAAATATCCCAAAAAGCGTGGATAAGCGAACTTCCCAAACGGTTAATGGCAACGACGACAAGACTGCAGAAGTGTTATGATAGGCGGATCACAAACGAACACAACACGGACTGTTTAAATATGCCAAGATCACACGTAAAATAAGTCTCCAAGCACCGCTCCCTGACACAGTTATGTACATGTACGATAGACGCAAAATTAGGTATACCTCAGAGACTATGATGTAAATGTCTGAATTTTTTTTCATTATACAAATGGCATAGATGAATACGGTGTTTCCTGGTGCAGTTACATATGCTACATATTTGTGAAATCAATGCTCAGCTGCAATGACACGAGAATGAGGTGCTCGCGTGTTAGGCGTTTCTCGCGCTAAATATTTCATATCAGCCCACAGAAAAGAACAAGCATGGGCCAAGGCCCAGGTTTACAATCAAACTATCTGTATATATTTGATTTAAAATGGTTTTGACTTCAAAATATCCAAGTACACATTCGTGTTGAAATAATATTTTCTGTCTAATTACTGATGGCGTATCCTCTAGAAATTCCGGCGAGACATTGAGTAAAAACATATGGCAATTGCCACCACAAAGACGGGTAGGCAACAAATAAGGATCAATCAAGTGATCCTGTGCTATACCATACAATATATTTTATTAAAACTTATATCGAAATTTTGCAAAGAGTAGTCTGAACTTTAAAATTCACATATTACTATTATGTCTGTTGAACATTTCTGTCCTCGTAAATATTACCACTTTCATTCACAATACGAATTGGAAAGTCCAATACAGCTACAGTTTACTATAGGGGAAATTGCCCAAATGCATAACGATGTGAAAAGTCTTCCAGCGATAAGAACTACAGCATGAACAATTTTATAAATACATCTCTTCCTTGTTGACGATAAGTTAGGTATTTGACATAGTGAGTATATGGTGCGTGGCCTATAGCACGTGTATTAGTAACAGAACCTGATGCTATCGTAGCAAGTATCTTCTCTTGAAACTGATTTACGTGGAATGTACAAGATAATTCATGTTCTAGTCAAAAAGGTAAAACAGATCAAGTCTCCCTCGAAGGAAAACATGTAGTTGAAAAAAAATGTACATGTGACAGTAAGTTCCGACTCAGGAACCATTCATCGAGCAGACGTTCCATTTCCCAACTGTTATTTCATGCCTTTTTATAAATGAGGTGCTAGTGTGCCAACTCAGACGTAGAGTAGTTTGCCACCTAAACTACTGTAGGTTTTTGAACTTGACAAGATTAGATCCAGAGGTGTGAGAAACTACAGCAAATTAACAGGGAGTTGCTTGCCAACTGTCGTTTTACTTTTCGCCTAACTGGCTAACGCTCTTCGACACTATCTACACCAGAAATCAACTGTTGTGTAGACACAACCTTCAGATCGAAAGCTCCAGTGCACCTACACGTATTTTCCCACGAATACCATCGACTTACAGTGAAAGCGTTTTAGTACATGGTCATTCTGCCTTCCTTATTGTATAATGCACAATCGCAAAAGAACATTAAGATTGTAAGTATCACCTTTCTCATTCGTTAAATTAATAATACTAGCAGTTTCAACCTTCCTCTACGTTTGATTTACCTGTACCTTCATACCACGTATTGCTATATATTGAACAATTCTAGGGGGTAATCTAAACAAACTAGTGTTTATGGGTATTTTAATAGTTTTCTGATTTCCTAATCTATTTGTCTTCCATCAACTCTTTTAGTCATTCTTCAATCGTCTGTTTTTTTAGCCTAAAGAGTATTACTCTAGAGTGTTAATTTTAAAAACTCAAAGCAGGTAAGTAACTTAAAAATACAAGTCAGGGACGTAACAAAAGGAAATATCAGAGAGAGTCGAGGTTTAGAGAGTTGGTCTGGACAATCGAACAATTCATATTGATTTCCTTTATGGCTCACCTGTCACTGTAACTTTGCAGTATTGCTGTCTTTGTCATTATCCGTCCGGAAAGTTCATTTGCCCACGTTTTCGTCTATTGCCATCATTATACGCCATCATTATCCGTCTATTCTCTTAACATATGTTTCTCAACTTGTTGCACAATCAGTTTTCTTGGTTTCATGTATAATCACTCCTCACAGAAAAGGAACATAACTGATCGATAGAACAAAGTGTTGGCAGTTTACAAAATTAAGCTGTAGATTGAGAAACGTGGAAGAAACATTTGGTGACCGAACCTAAAAAGAAACTCACCTCATTTGTGTTGTCAATAACATTTTGTCTTTTGTCCGCTACGGAGAACAGGAAGAAGAGATTTATGGTAAGTCAGTGGTCGAGTGTTCACTTCTACTCCAAGATGTCCCACTTTCAAACCCAGGTCAAGTGTATTTGTGATGAGATAATACAGTCTCCGTATTTTATTTCGAGGGATACTTTCAATTTTTTACACATTGTTATTGTGCTATTTCTTTCAAAATCATTAAATATCATAAACGTATGTTTTCCTTAGTCTACAGGACATGATCTTGAGGCATTAACTTTAAGGTTTATTTAATTTTATTTTATCAACGACAATCACTGCCTTCTTTAGTTATGCAACCAGGGACAATACACTGAATAATCTTTGCTATCTTGGTTCTGATCAAGATATCGGTGTTCTATTAACGAATTTTTGTTACTTGAAATATCCGAGAATCCTTCACTTCATGTAGGGGAATTCCTTGCATAGCCAATAAAAGATTCTGAATTATGCTTTTTGAACAGAGTACATCACAAATCTAAGGCGATAACATGCATCCTGAACTCAATGCGTTGTAGTTTTGGATTCATCCACCTCCGAAGCGTTGATAACCGTGCACATTACCTCTCTCTCTGTGTGTACTGTATAGGGAGATGGATATATATAAAGAGAGAGAGAGAGAGAGAGAGAGAGAGAGACGGAACATGTTTTAAAGACTTTTAACTTTGGATTCAGCACCATTTTGTGTCAACACTACTATAGAAATCATTCTATACAGTGTCGTTATTTACAAAGAACGTAATTCAAATCTAAAAGTAATTATAATATCTAAGTATCGTTGTTTGAAAAGTTAAATTGAAACGTGTGAAAATCATCACACAAAGTCATTTCGGTCTAATCAAAGAAAGAACCATATATGCTGTATCCGTTATGTTCTTTCTTTTCAACGAATATTGTAGCAATGTCTATCTAATTCAATTGTGGGGATAGTATTTTAAGTTCTTCTCTTCATTTGACACTATTACACAGGGTGATTTTTAAAACTCACAGATTTCATTTGGGTCTAGAATTTCTAACTGAATTCCGATTTTCATGTTGTTTGTGGCAAATGATCATGATCAAGAAAAACAGCAAATATTCACTAATGTACCTTACAATTGGAATGAAGTTTTGGATTTTTGAAGCGAAATTGCAGAATACAAATTAAGTGTTAGTGAGAAATTAAGGTTACAAATTACAAATTAAGGTTAGCGGTAACATCCATAAATCACATGTTGAATAGCTGTAGCCGGTGTCTTGCGACAAACGACGGAGATATTTCTTGGGCGACCTAAGGAGTCGATAACTGACATCTTCCACAACACTCACCTGCGGGGTCTGATGTTTCCCTGTTTCACTCAGAAGCGGTCCTGTTTCTTCCAGCTTATTCACTGGCAACCATATTATGTTACTGCCTGGTGCAGAACGTGAAGCAAATTTGTTTCTAAATCCCCTTTTCGTAGCAGCAACAGATTCCAACCTCCAAAACTTTTAACGATAAACTCATGTTGCTCCAAAGAGTACACTATTCTCACTATGTTGTGATCATACTCAGACAATATCACAAAACTGTACAGCACAATTTCCAATACAAGGGCCCAGTTCCCTGCTCCTTATTGACATTGCCGATGTTGTCATCTAACGAAGAAAACTGAAATCTCCACACTGTACCGCAACTCATTTCAATTGTAAGGTACACTGGCCAATATTTGTTGTTTTTCTTGAGGCGTGGCCAATATTTTTCTGGATCAATTTGAACCAGTAAACATAGTCCCAAAACTCTCCCATTCTTCCTTGGTCATTTGCCACAAACCGCATGAAAATCGGATTTTAGTTAAACATTCTAGACCCGAATGAAATCGGTGAGTTTTTTTAAATACCCTGTAGTTAGCGGACAAGTAAGTGTATTTAATGTAAGATCCAACATTTCAAACTTTACTCGTATACGTGGTGCAAAACCGACTTAGTAAATACGTAAAGATATCTTTAAAAATATGTTTCTTTTAAACTTCTATTGTTTGCAATGGTTCGCGATTGGTAATATTTATTCTTCCATTTTGTTGGAAAGTTACTGTAATACGTTTTAAGTGAAGTCAACATTTGTGTCAATATTATTTGATCATATGACGGATGTTACTTCACATCAATGAAGCAACATGGCTAACTTAGCTCCCGCACAGATATTTCAGTTGCGTAATAACTTCAGTGTAATGATGCAGATAGTAGCAGAGATTTTTTATGTATAAAATTCTCAATGTGTGGAAGTGACATTATGAGCAACTGCTAAGCACTACAATAATGATGGTATGAATATCGAAAATAAGAATATGATAAGTGAATGAAGATGTTACCACTTTTTCTTCTATCACTTCAAACTTATCTCGAATGACTGAGTGTTTTAATTAAAGACAAGAAGTATTCCTCATCAGTTCTTGCGTTACTGTAAACATTTCTGTAGCGTGATCCTATTGCGTGACATATAACGTTCGTGGTTTGTGTCAGCTTAAGAAAATGCCTAGAAAGGTGTAAAAACACACTATTGAAATTAAAACAGTTAAGTTTAAGAACTTCCGAAGGGAAGTATGATTTTCCCTTTCCATGTTTTAAATTTCCGTGCAAATACAACCTTGTAAAGTGCTGTGGATACTTTATTATAAAACGCAGAAGCTAATATTAGATTTTTCATTCCAAAAACATCACGTAGACGCTTTAGAACATTCGATTAGAAAATTAGAAATTAGGAAAAGATAGAAACTGAGACTGCACTAACTGTTGGTATACATTGATCACATAGCATTGATAAGAAATAAGACAGGGTGAGTGAAATAAAGCACGTGTGAAGAAATCAGTAACAAAATGCCTACAGACTGGAAGTGCATGACAAGAAATCGAAACTTGTTACAGATGGAGCAAGCAAATAAAACTAAATACTTACCTATAGCTCTAATAAATAAGAGCAAACTCGAAAAGGAAATTATAAAAATGTAGATTTGTGACGAGAAGTGTACGTTCCTACTATGATCAAAAATCATAATCTACTCGATGACCTTACACAAGCGAAGTTAAAATATATATGAGAAAAGGATTGTTATCAACTGATTCTTAGGTAAACTATTAACATCAACTGCAAGTATCAACATATGCCATCATATGTAATGTAACTCTTTCACTTTTTGAGTTGAGTTCATGTAGGCCTAAGCCGAAAAGAAAAGAATCATTTAGCAGGCGGAAAATAGCAAGCCATTTCTAACTGACCCATGTTTGACATGAGAGAACATACTTCTACTTGGAGATAACGTAGTAACATCCAAAGACTGCGGAGTGGAATAAGTGGAGCGATTTGTAAATGTTAAGAATACACGAATAATATTGGATTTATCAGAATTACTTTCGACCTATTTACACTTACATCTTGCTTACTTGCCAGCATTGCTTCAACAATGTGTAAATGATTTTGCCTGCTGTGTATTTTGTTCGTTTTACAGCACAATATCTCATAGTAGATCGAATTAGAAATGGTTGCTCTTTGTATTTAACTGTATTATCTATCTCAATTGGATAACCATGGTATTGTTTTATGTATGACTTGTTACCCACAGCCGTGCTCAACATCCGTGGTGGAATCAAGCCGTATGTAATTTCGATTAGTTTTTTTTCGCTACTGTTATAAACACCATAAAATGTGCCCATAGGTACTACTCATGATAAACTTGCGTGTGGAAACATAAGTATTATTTGAAAACCGAAAGATCTAACTTTAATTATGCCATAATGATGCTTTTAAGAACAGCAAAAGTTCATAAATTGAATAAAATACAGTCTACAAAGAAGGTTGTCTTGGTAGACTTGGTCCTTGACTCGAATTTTATTTAATTTAACATGTCACATAACATTTGCATCTAAAGTTATGCTGATTAGTCAATGAGTCCACTTTATATCTTCTGTCTCCGATCGTTCGTACTGCAACACCCGAAACCACAATCCACCGGCCGCCACTGCCACCAAGTATAGGAATTTATATTTGTGAGATCATGGGCTTTGCACCTACCAAATTTTGTTTAGATCCGGCCAGCAAATACCAGAAAAAATAACACATGAAATGTAAGACGAGTCGAGCTGATCTGAACCTGAACCTGTCCTGGCTGAGACGGCTACCAAATGTAGAGATTTTTGTTTCCTGTAAGGTACGCTACTTTCCTACTGAATTCCATTCAGACGCATTCAGTAATTATTAATAAATAAAGTACCACATACAAAGCAAGCCGAGCCTGTTCCTGCCAGAGACTGGTCACCAAGTATTCCTTAGACCATGGGTTATTTTCACACGAAATTTGGTTGAATTTAGACCAGAAGTTACAGAGAAATAAAGTGATAGACACTTATACACGCATATTACTGCTTACGTTGGGAGCTAAGTTATGACACAAACAAATTTTTTGTGTAAAACAGTTACATAAAAATTAAAAGTGCTATGCAGTGAACACCAGGTTATGGATTCGGTGTATTTTGTTACACAGAATTCAAATTTCAAAACCCCAGGACGACTGACAGTGTCAATTCCTTATTATGGGCGAAACACTTGAGTGATTTTGGATAGTTACCATACACGTAACACAACCGTACAAAAAAGTTTTGTTCAGGGGACCGACCCCAGTTACACAGAATCCAACTTTTCTAACCCCATGACGATTGGCCGTGTCAACTTTTTTTTTTTTCATGGAAGAAACATTTTAGGGATATTGGACATGCACACTTTTCGCTCATAAAACAAAATCGTCATAGAATTTCGAAAGTTGGATTCTGTGTAACAAAATACATCGAATTCATACCTGGGGTTTGGTACACAGAACTTTTATTTTATATGTATGATTGTGTAATTGACAGCTTTAATCCTATTGAAGAAGGTTTTACTGTTCTCCTAACAGAGATACTTCTTGTACGAGAAGCACAGTATGATGTCACAAAATATCAAGTTGAAATAACCTTTACCTTCTGGTCATTTGGGTTAAATGAATTAAGTTTTGCCTTTTTTTTTCCTTTTAACGAATAAACCTCGATTTTTTTAGTCATATAGGTACCGTGACACTATACACACAAACTATTTTAGTTCGCATTTAATCACCATGAGCTCAGAACGTTTTATTGGTCAGTGAATACGTAAGGGAAAATGTAATTGTTCTTACATTATGATGTTTAGTATTAGCTTCGTGTGTCACTCGCGTTTACGTTGTGAGAGGTGCTGCTTCGCCTTTCGATGTCATATTCACGTACTAACGCTGAGGGAAAATCACTTCTCATAAGGAAACGTAATAACGTGCCAATCATCCCTTAAGTTGACTCTTTCAAAACACTTCAGAAAACCGGCTACATAGTAACGAGACGTGGGGGAAACCAGCACTCAGGATCGTAGATCAAGCGTCAGCAAAAGTTACAGATTATATTAGCTGACACTACAAGTGCAACATTTGTTCTAGTCTCTTATGTGGTCATCATATGATCTGCATTGGCTGCTTGTCTGTTCCAAGTGTTTAGGCGAGTAATAGAATAACGATCCGTGAAAAATAGAATAGTTGTCATGCTTCTGCATATTTCTTTTCAAGCCAATCATTTCAACACTGATGCACAGCAAACATTTTCTTTGCAAAATAATTCATGATTTTACTGAACAAACACCTGGTCTCTCTCTCTCTCTCTCTCTCTCTCTCTCTCTCTCTATATATATATATATATATATATATATATATATATATATATATATATATATATATATATACATATATATATATATACGAGGGTCGTTCAGAAAGTAAGGAACGATTGCGTATAGGGCGCGGCTCCGACCCCCTACCACTGCGATCGTGTGCGTGGCAGTAGCTCCTTCCCTCATCTCAGTGTGAGCCGAGTCTCAATGCTGTGCGGTCACGCTACTTGTTTTTACAGCGATTCAAAATGGCGGCGCCAATCGAAAATCCCGCCAAATGTGAAGTACGGAGTGTCATTCGTTTTCTGAAGGCGCAAAAAAATTAAGCCTGTTGAAATTTATAGGCAAATAAAGAGTGTTTATGGCGATAGTGGAATGAACGAGTCATCACTGAGGAAATGGTGCATTATGTTTAATCAAGAAAGAATCAGCGTGCATGATGAAAATTGGAGTGGGAGGTCATCACTTGTTACGGAAGAACTGAAGGGAAAATCTTTTGTCATCCTTCTTATAGTCCTGACTTGGTACCAAGTGATTCTCACTTATTCCCGACACTTTTGGGTGGAAAACAGTTCGCAAACGATGAAGAACTCAAGCAAGCACTGACAGCCTGGTTGAAATCTTTGGCGGCAGATGAGTATAATATCGGCATTAAAGAACTGGTCCCACATTATAACAAGTATCTCTACAACTATGGCGATTATATAGAAAAGCGAAGTAGAGTCCTGTGGCTTTGTAAATGAAGTTTTGTGTTGATATCTTTTGTTTTTATTTAATAATGGTAAAACGTTCTTTACTTTCTGAACGACCCTCGTAGATATATATATATATATATATATATATATATATATATATATATATATATATATATATATATATATATATATATATATATATTGCAGGCACTTTGGTCGGTGTTCAAATGGAATAATTGCTCAATATTGTGAAATAGTGAATGGAACAGAATAATTATAAAGGACTGAATATTGAATTTGGTCTTTTTAAAAAAATTGAAAATTGCTTTCTTCAATTTGACTACTACTTTCCCTATCCTGTAATGAATGGAGAAAAACACCTGATAATTATTTTCTAAACATGATTTTATGCATGAAATATAAATATTGACTGTCCAACGAAATACGTTAGTTACATGGAAAGAGAAAGGTTTGCAAATCAATACGCATTTGTTTACTATCCATTAAAGAAGGTCAAGGCAAAGCTATCGATCTACAGTATATACATATATACTGTATCAAAGCATTATTTTTCATATATACCCACATTCACGTTTAGGATCGCCTAAAAGGGAGTCAACTCTGACAAATGTACGAAGGACAGTGATATAAATTATCGTTTAATTTTTTTTCTTCAGTTGCGATATTTTGAAGTTCGAAATTCCCCACTGCGACAAAATAATCATAAATTCTCCAGATAGTAAACAAATAAATCGAGAGTTCTAAAAATAACATTTTAAAAATCTTTCTACGCACCATTTGGTGACAAGTATAGACTTTAGTTCATATTAATATAGGAATTTAGCGACTTGTGAATTGTTAGGCTACTTGAAAAATTGTGAATTGTTGCCAACTGTGAAGCTATGTTTTCAACGGATAACAATAAATTTATTGTAAATACAAATATACAGGGTGTTCCGATAATAAACCAACTAACTTCATACACGCATTCAGATCTCAATACAAGGAATGTTTATCTGTGACTTTGTTCGGAAATGTTTAATTATGTACATAAGGCTACTTAAGTATAATTAGTGGAATTAGTCGTAGGGTGGCTACACTGAATAAAAGAACCGACAAACGTTACATGCGTGGTTAGGGCCTCAATACAAAAAAAGAAGAAGAAAACAAAAGAAAAAGAAAAAGAAAAGAAAATTACCTTGATCGAATCGCTTAATTACGGAGCTAATGCTAATTAAAAGTAATTAGATGAAACACAAATTCCTGTAACCACCCTTAATACAGTTTATGTTCAGTCTGACCTTTTTAAATAAGTTTGGAGAACAGGAGCAGAAAAAGAATCAAGCCCAAGTACAAAACTTTTGAAAAATAAAAACAAAGTTTGTAAGCTGCGTTTCAGTAGATAGAACAGTTATCACCGTTTTTCACATTATAAGGGAAATTTTCAGTCTCAAAATTAATCTTTTTTTCTTTTTTAATCTCTGAAAGGAGGCTCAAATATGGATCTTAAAAATTAAATATACGGTTTCTGCACTGAATATGACTCATTATGAATATGAATAGTTGAATGTCATTAAGAATAACTCCTTATTTCCTCTGGTCCTCTGAGAATGAGAGGATAATTGTACCGTGTTATGCAAAAGTGAACTAAGTGCCAAATTTTGAAAATCCACGTAAATGCGACGATTGGTTCCTGATAAGCATTAGAACGTTTTGCACAATCGAAAAGAGAAGAAAACCAACACCTTTCCAGAAAAAGAAACATAATTTCACTTTTGATTACGGCTACATTAATGCTGGACATCAACCTTTAAACGTAATTTTCTTAAAAGTATGAAAGTGGCGCTTAGTTCGTTTTCGCAGGACACGGTACAATTTATAATTGCTCGTATGTTGTCCATAAGTATGGAAATTACTATCGGACATCTATAGACCCATTTGTCTACAGGTATTGATCCATTTGTCTACAGGTATTGATCCATTTGTCTACAGGTATTGATCCATTTGTCTACAGGTATTGATCCATTTGTCTACAGATATCAGAACAAAGACGGCAAGATACAGCGCGAATCATTTTCTTCTGGAATAGATTCAGCATTACAAGAATTGGTTCCTTCTCCACTAAACCTCTATTCAAACTGAAAATGGTAGAAATGACACATATATGGTTTCAATATTAATTTCTTGGAGTAAAAGCGGTAAGTGATGGGAATAAATTATTTTGCGATATTTATTCACCGTCCATAGATTAAGTTTCGTCCCGACTATTGTCTCTCAATTCAAATGGGAAATGGTGAAATCCTCCCATTTAAACATTAATGAGCATGGTGTAGAACGCTCATTCTAATTTTATAATCAACGAGCAGAGATGCAACTTCCATGAAAAGTATTTTAGATTAGATTATAGGTATCGTTCTGTTGGATTAGTGATGCAATACTAATCAGACTTACATACTTAAAAATGAAATGAAATGGTTTCTGGTTTTACATTTTACGATTATGGACTGTAGCGTAAGTGAGAGAAGTAATTAATGAAAATGCTTGATTGACAGAGTATTGATGGAATGAAAATATGTGAAGAAACGGTAGAAGCACAAGAAAACTGTATACACGGTGTTCTGCACCACGAACTCAAGTGGCATAGACCAGCATTTCTTTTTTCTTTTTCAGAAAAAAAAGTGATCCACGTGGCACATTTAGTATTCCTTAGAGTTTATATTATTTTCACATGGTACTATTCTATTTATTATTGTACTGTATTATAGACGTATTAATTTTGTCTCCGACTGAGGGACTTTCAGAGCTCCGGGTGGGCAGTGCCTCCCCGAAAAAACATGTCTGGAAGAAACACTGGTATCGACAGCGACACTGTACTATTAAGCCACTGTATCCCCTGGTTTTGGAAATAGAAAACGTCAATCGAACTTAAATCAAAAATTTTTTTTTCTAAATTTGTTTCTGAAATATTCAGAAATGATCTTTTTTCCTTGATAAACAGATGAAGCTATTTTCTCATTCAGTACAAATATAAAAACAAATGTTAAAACTAAAGAAGTGTGTTCATAAAATAAACTTGTACAATTAATTCAAAACTATTGTATTCATTAGTCTGTGTAGTTTCGTAAATAATAACGCATTAAAAAATGTTGCTTTTCTTCCCAGGGCTGCATCTATGTGTAAGTTAATGAACAAATAAGTAAATAAAATATTTGTGGAGCTTATTATCAAAATGTCTCTTGTCCACTTTTTTTTTTTTTTTTTTTTTTTTTAATCGACATATCAATATACACTGAATCATCGAATAATAGTCTACATCTTTTCACTTTTATTTCTGGTCAAAACGTCCCAGAACGCAGAGAAAAATGGATTTGAAATATGCACTTGCATTCGAAACGCCTCTTGTCCACTGCAAAATGACAGACACCTTACAGCAATAAAGTTTCGAAGCAAAACGTCCTGTGTCCATTCCCACTTGAACACAATTCTTGCTGTTTTATTTCAAACTGTTTCTTGTCCAAAGATTTTCCTCAGCAATTACTTCATACAAAACTGCATTAATTGAACATTTAATGGATATTTAAGTCCACAAACCAGTTGGTTGTAACCACTGGCTCAACCGAGATAATTGACAAAATATTTGTGCGATAACCTTATATTTTATGGTGATTACATTGTTGAGGTCACATGAGCCACATTGTTCGACTTGTTTCTTAGTAGAATACTTGCTTGAAGTTTGCAGGCACTTAGAAAAGTGATTTGTCAGACGTCTGTGGATCAGTGTTGCCAGATCTACTGATTTTGCAGGAGATCTCCTGCTTTTTTTACGTTCTACTGATCTACTGCGAAAGAAAATGAAAAGTGAACAACCTCCTGCTTTTTCCTTACTTCGAGAAGTTAAAGAAATATATTATTATTAATATTGAATTTTCAATGTTTCCTCACATAAAAAGACGAAATTTCTCTGTTATAATACACAAAACTCTGTAGAGCATATAGTTATAGAGTTTTACTGTATATAATATGAATCCAAAGAATACAACTGTACGTCATCTTCTATATTCATTATGGTTAGCGTTTTTATGACTTTCTGGAAGATTTACAAGTAAGTGTTGTTTAGATTGGGACTTGGGTTGGAAGAGTGGCTTAGATCGTTTCTCCACGATCGTCAGCAAGAAATCGTCTTACGTCACGATCACGTGTGACTGCACAACACAGTTACGTTATCGCTACGTGCATGAAAAGACATTTTTCCACTCCACTTTGCTCTTTCACTACGGTTTACGGTGATACATGTGTGTATCAAATAATATTAATATAAATCGGGACTTTTCCCTTTCATTTGCTCAACGTAGTTCATCGGAAATGAATTCTGGACTGCTTGTTTTGACTACTGCCCCCTTAATAATGACAAATTTTATTGCCTCCCCTCGGATTTACATTCAAACGCCAACACTGTATGTGTCTACTGATTTCTCCTGTTTTTTGTCTTCGAATCTCCTGCTTTTCCAACTGGCTGGTCTGGCAACACTGCTGTGGATATTGCAGTTCATCTTCATAGATGTGAGTGGTATATTAAAGTGAAGAAAATATTCACATTTTCATTATTTTGCATCAAATTGTCTCTCGTCCGATAGATTTGCTTTCAAAACCTCCCTTGTCCATTTTTTTAGTTTCAAAATCTCCCTTGTCCAAATTAAATACATTTGTCTTGAATAATGGAATTTGTTTATAAAAAAGACAATAACGGTTTAAAGAATTTCTACACCAAATCTTACATTATTTAATATATTTAATAGCCTCGTACAATGTTTAATAACCTTTTAAAATAATTATTAGTTTTTTTCGGTTTGCCAAATTTTTTCTATCGTGGACAAGGGACGTTTTGATAATAAGCTCCACATTTATAAACACGTTATGTTGTTCAATGTATAAACGACTCCCAAAGTGCATTACCACCTGCAATTCTCCTTTTCCTGCATAGTAGGCAACTCAAAAATCTCGGTCGTTGGGTTGGATGAGAATTTGAAAGACGTTGGACCAATCCCAATTTTGTTTTGAACCAATTTTGTTAGAAATATATCAGTATGCGAACTGCAAATAAGAGAATAAAATAAATTGTTGACGGTTTTATTATTGACAGGGAAATGGATGACATAAAAGGTTTCAAATTGATCTTACTTAAGTAGTTGAAAGAAGATGAATGCTAAGAAACAGATATCAGATAAAAGTAGTTCCTTTCCTTTTTTTTAAAAAAAAAAACTCGTAAATAAGAAAATAGGTTACATAATGTAAAGGTTTAATATAAACGCCTAACAGCACAACAATAAACATCAACAGGAAACGGAAAGAGAGACAAACACAGAATAAGGGACACATTAGCGTAGTAGACTTGCGGAACTCCCATGCAAGACAAGGAGACGGGATCCTACTTGCAAACCCAATGTAATTGTTATGATAATAATAATAATGACAATAATAATAATAATAATAATAATAATAATAATAATAATAATAATAATAATAATAATAATAATAATAATAATAATTATTATTATTATTATTATTATTATTATTATGACAACTCTGATTTCCTTTGATTCTGCCTAAGAGCATGTCTGCATATAGCGGTCATGTGTGCAGTTTTTGTCAATGAGCGGTCTCAAGAGCCAAATGAAATGGAAATTTCCCAGAGAGAGGAAGAAAAAAAACTTTCTTATGATAAATTGTGTCAAAGTTCGAAGCACTTGTTTTTGACAGGTGCTATCTTGTTTCTTTTTTTCCGGGAAGAGAAAAGTTTTTGGACCTAAAAACTGACAGTATATAATATTGCAAATTTGCAAGTGGATTTATTTACATTGCTATTTGCGGTAATAAAGAAATTGTCATTGAAGAACATTATTGTAAAATGTCTTGATACGGTTTTGTTACATCATCCGTAGCAAGTCTTAGGGGCCCCTTATGCCTCGCTTCCTCCCGCAGAAGATCGATATCGAAAATTTAGGATATGGATATATTGATTTTGATATATTTGCGATACCGAATGTTGATATGTGTCAATATCGATATATACGATATCGATATATCGCACAGGCCTAGATCCGGGAAATGATGCTTGACATATACTGGAATCAATAATCAAAATCTAAATATGTTCTTGCGTTCCATATCCAAGATTAAGGGGAAAAAGGTGAACGCAAACAAACACTTTAAGACAAAAAAATGTTAAAATAAAAGTAGTTATACGTTATACGTCATACTTATCCCTTAACAGAAAACTATTACCATTTATCTTTTAATTTCGTTTCTGATTATCATCAGAAATCTGCGACAGTACACATATACTGGAACACACACATATTGGCACACCTTACATAATATAACAATGTACTCTATAATTTTCCACAACTTAGCAAATCGGAAGATGAAATTCTTGTAATAATAAAGTAGAATATTCTACAAAATAATCATAATTCATTTTCCTTATTTCTGTCAGTAGTTTTGATACAGACTCAGAACAACAAGAGTAATAGAACTAGAAATGAGACATTTAATTCCTTTTCCTCTCACACTAAAAGGCGTGTGCATTTGGCTGAGATTGTCATCTTTTTAATATGTAAATCCCCTGTCTCGGGCTAATTCTGGCTACCCAAAGTAATCGGTACCAGAAAGTGTAAACCTTGTCGGCTTCAGAATTGCTATCACCAACAACTAACAGATTGTCGGCAAGAGGATATAACTTAAATAAAAGATCTTCAACAATTTTAAGACTCGTATATGGGATGTACGGGGCGCGGTAGAGAGCAGAAATACCCGACCGTTTGTTTCCGTGTTTTAGTACTATATTTAAATACTCAAATTCGCTACTATCTACGACGATATCTATCACTCTGACATTTAGGTTTGACTCGTAGTATACGATGCCACCTCCACTCTTAAAATCTCTATCTGCTCTAGAGGCAGAATAGCCGGGTATGCTTATAGAAGCAGGCTGAATGGTACTATCTACCAAACTGTCAGTAATAATTACAATATCAAAGTCATCTTGATTCATTACATAATCTAGTTCGTCGAGTTTTGGCAGCAGGGACCTGACTTTGGCATGAGCTATTGTGAAAAGACTAGACATTCCTGAATCAGAAAAACCACTCAGCATTTAGGGCAGAGGTGTTAATTGCTGACAAGTAAAGGGTCCAAATGGATGAATCGAGTTGCGGGATGAGATATAGTGCGCCTGATAGAGGATGTGAAAATATGTGTATGTGCAAAGTTATAGAGGCTGAGCACTATAAGAAACGGAGGGGTAGGGGGTCAAAGTTAGTGGGAGAAGGACTATGCCATGTTATAGAAATACATCAAATAAACTGTTGAATCGTAAAAGTGGTGAGAGATAAACAATGCAAACAATGGTAGTTTAACATATTGGCAAAAGAGAAATGGGCAGATAATATCACGAACCTCCACCGCCATCTTGAACTCCGCCATTTTGAAATCTGCGATTTTTTTAAAAAAATGGAAAGGTAGGCATGCGACATATGCCCATGGTTTGATCAGGAATGCAATGCTGCTGTCCGTTTTGTTATATCACTAACCGCTGATGAATTATGGTATTTTTTATCCCTTTGGATACCATCGCAAATCAAAATGACCATGCTGTGCGAAAAAAATGGTAACTGTTCTTCCATACCGGAACAGTTCTCTTTGGCTCTATATGAAGCAAATTGGAAGTAATGTCATAAATAATAATGTAATAGTATACACTGGTATTTTTCTTGGCTTGTAGATATGTTTAACTTAGATCTACGTTTGTTTTGGTGATAATCCAGACTTTCAACATACGAGTATCAGTTTCGTAAATAACTATAAAGATCATCGTAAATATTCAAATAAATGCAAATAACGATCACTAAAGTTCATTCCGGCCCTAATTGATATATCCCTAATCTGACCTTTCCATTTCAAAAAATCACAAATTTCAAAAAGGCGGATTTCAAGATGGTGGTGGAGGTTCATGATCTAATCTGCTCATTCTTCTTTTGCCAATATGTGAAACTACTACTGTTTGCAATGTCTATCTTTCACTATTTTTACGATTCAACAGTTTATTTGATGTATTTTTATAACATGGCATAACCCTTCTCTCAAATACTTTGACCCCCCTTCCCCCTCCGTTTCTTATGGCGCTCAGCCGCTATAGCTTTCCACATACACATATTTTGACATCCTCTATCAGGCGCACTATGTATCATCCCACAACTCGATTCATCCATTTGGACCCTTTACTTGTGAGTCTGGAATACACTTGAGTGATTCAGTTTTAGGCATCTCCTAGATAGGGAACGAAATTATATTTCAAAATAAATAAATTAAATTATTACCTGTAAAGAAAACTCATACTGATGTTGAAGTTGAGAGGTGGAGCTCCACTGTGCGATTTTTTTTTTAGAATAGCATGAACACAATCCAGTTAGAGTTATGAAATTAATCGACGACTAGTATGATATTGTACGAATAAAGAAAATGAAAACATACACATACACTGTAGATGTTCTGTAGGTTCCTAGTATGATAAGTACTTTCAAAAAGGAAAGCCACTTGACGAGATGATGAGACAGATTTGTGGATACGAGTTGACGTAGCGCAAATTAACAAACACAGCAAAAATACATACATAAAAAAATAAAAATAATAAAAACAATGATAAATGAGGACTTGAGATTAATACTTAATAATAATGATGAAAATAATAATAATATATGTAAGAAGTTAAGAGGAGAAAACGTTCACCATCACACACACACTGATTACGATATATAGGCTACTGGATAATGAGATGACGTATGAGTACACATGTTCTGCTGCCAGGTATTCACTTCACGTTCACCAGTTCAACACTAGGTAGCTATGTAGAATTTCCGTCCTTCCACTTTGATAACTACTTTTCCGGCTTCACTCCACACATTGCGTCCACCGAATTTCTTCTTTGCTTCTTGCAGAAGACGAAAACGTGCCTTGCAAAGATCTTCATTCAGATATACTTCGGTGTTCCTTAGTTTTCATTCATTCTTAAGCACTTGGACCTTAGTTCGGTAACTGACGAACTTAACGATGATTGGTCTCGTTTTATTACTAGGAGGCCCAATCCTAAGTGATCTACAGTTGTGTGATACCTTTACGTCAAGACTCATCTTGTCATTAAACAGAGAAGAAACAGCTTCATCAGTTTTTCGTCAGGAACTTCTCTTAGCCAGAAGATCCGAATCGAGCTTCTTCTTTGATATTGCTCAAGTTCCGACGTTCTGTTTTCAATTTCTGTCTCTAAATACTTCATCTTTGCCTCCAGGTTGGAAACTTTGCTTTCAAATTCGTGTATCTTGTCCACGTTGAAATCATTATGTTCTCGCCAAGTTTGAAGAACGGCTTTGGTGATGCGGTTCACAATAAGATCAGCGAGACATTTCTGGTAACACCAGTCCTAAGTTGCTCACTGGTGAAAAGTCTTCAGCAGATCTTCGCTTACACTTTCATCGACCCGCTTCGAAGATTCATGGGGTCAACAACCGTTGACTTGGCTGCAGTTGAGGGAGAGCGGCCAGATTCATTCTCCCACCTGCTCTGCGTGGTGTACTTCGATCACTTTTGCTATGCTTCGGAGGCATCTTGTGTTTTTATTATTGAAATTACACTAAAAGATGTACTTCACAATAGTTTTTTAAACATTTCTTTCACAAGGAGGGATTCACACGAATGATGCAATGGTTGCTGAGTAAAAATTACATTTATTTCTTCACCTGTGCAGGACTTGTTCCCCGACTAAACGTTCCAGTGACCAGAACATGGCGGCCATTGTTGCTATTTTTAATGAGTTTTTAAAACGACATAAACATTAAAAATATAGTTCACAACAAATAATATAGTCGTAAAACTGGTTATGCAAAGTAAAAGAAAACTGAAGAACAAAGCACTGAAAGATTAGAAATGACATTACAAATTAGAAACGATAAAAATATTTAAACACAACGCAATTACACTGTTGTTGATATGTAATTTTCGTTAGATATTTGTGTCAGTATTGGCTGCTAATATAAACATTTCTTTAAAACAGTTGAACATTAAATGTATCGGTAACAAAGGAAATACATTGGTCAGTGTTTCTCTTGTTATAATATCCAATCTAAACACTTGAATAGTATTATTATATAAATGTTTCTGGCTATACGAAAATATGCAGTGAACAAAATTAAGAAGGACTGTCTATATAGCATAACTATTGCGAGGCCATGTTAGACTATAATAGAAACTGTTTAGAAGTAGGGTTGCCAACACTGGGCAGTAAAATTACTGACACCTATTCATAATCCTCAAAATAGATGAAGAATAATTGTGTTTTAAATCTTGAAGTATATAGTTTAGCCTGATAAAAATACAATCTCCCGGTAAAATACTGGCTAGTTGACAACCTTATTTACAAGTATTATAAACAGCTTCATGTAAATACTTTCTTTTAAGTATTTGGGAGTTGTCTCTGGATTACCGAATACTCTTGTTTGTATTTAAACAGCTAGCACACAGGTTTCCTTTACGTACTTTTCATTTTCCAATCAAAATAATTAAAAAAAGATGAGCTTCTTCTTTGGTGGTTCACTAAAGGAGCTGGACACAATAAAGATGTTCGTTTCAACGTAGCCTTGTTCTTTGTTTCGGACTCTTTGTGAGTCGATTTTAATTTTATTTGTTTACTTCTTAATTAGTCAACACAGGAAATTTCAACTTGTAAAACTAAGGGATCAACACTTACGTAGGTAAATCGTTGACAGAAAATATATGGATCACTTCATTTTTTGAGTTTGGTTTCTATTTTAATGAATTATTCCTAATTTTAACATGCATAAAGCAAAAAGGTCATAAGTAATAGAGAATAAAATTTGGTAAAATATTATAGGGTTAAATTCATTGGTTTCAATGAAATTTGGAACATCTGGCAAGTTTATTTAAAGTGTGCGTAAAACAAAATATATCTTCAGACAGTCAGACCTTCAAGTTGCAATGACGATGACCTGGAGCATTTAAATGAAATTAAATTTCTAGTTAACGTCTCATGCCTTTAACCCAGAAAGAGAACAATGGTTAATCAAAGTGAATGATTGTGGAAGAAATGGTGAAATGAGAATGACGGAGGAAACCTCAGAATCTCTAGATTACCTATGGACATGATGTTATTCATCATAAACTCACTTAGCCTGGGATCGAACCAGGACACCTATCAGTTACTAGGTCAGAGGATACCAGTTTATTGCCTATATTTTGTGAACGCTTATAATTAATACACACACGAAATATGCATAATATATTATGAACATTAATTACCAGAACATAACATAAACAACATATATATATTCATTTCGTATACTGCGCAGAAACAACAAAACTACACAGTATTTGAAGTTTACATAGAAAATTGAAATTATTTCTTTTTAGCTATAATGATCATTTTATAGTCCAAAATAAATGGAAAATAGCGAAAGAATACTATTTTTTTATTTTATGTGCTAGTTATCACCTTTCATACTTTTCGCAAAATCGTTGCGTTACTCTTGTTTCAGTTTTCTATTTAATACGAGAAACAAAATGTTAATGAACATAGAATGGTCACATTTCAATTATGGTTTATTTATTTATTGCCTGAAGAAGAGCTTTCGTAACGTAACATTCCTCTGCAAAATAAAATATATCCAGTTATATCAATAACGATTTTTTTCTTTCGTCTCTTTACCATCTCTTTCAATAGTTTCTTATCCACTGTATTACACTCAAAAGTTGGAAACGTTTCCATTTTGTTTAATACAATAACCTTCATAGAACTAAGAAGTCCACTTATAGAGATACTTCGTGGTTTTTACATAAAACAAATTGTCAAATGACTTTTTTTTTCACCAAACTATCGAGTTCCGTTTCACAGTTATAAATCTATGGTAAACTTCCAAACTATGCAAATTCAATATTAAAACAACCCTGCAACTTCCAGATGCAATACAAGGAAATTGTGCAAGTTGATACATGTTCATCCCAATAAAGAATCCATATGAAAACAGTTTCACTATGTCTTAAAAGTGTCACTTTGTGTTAATCAAAAATCATTTGTTTCATCTTATTAAGGTGAATCACTAGGTGTTCCTAGTGCTATGCTAAACGCTGCTTAAATAGTGTGGCGTTGCCAGATAGTGTCGACTGTTTACTGATGCAAAATAATAAAGGAAGTAATCATGGAATTCTGCTTGGATACTTACTAGAGAGATTAGTTTTTGACCCTTACTGCAATTCCGCTTCTCAAATTGCAACGTTAGAATCCAGAAATTTTCTTATTGTGACTACTACAATAAACATACAAATTTGGCAACAACGCATTATGGCGTTCTTCGCAAGTTTCGTCTCAAAATCTATTTCCTTAAATATAAAGTAATATTTAAACGAAATGTGAAACATAACACGAAAAACGGTCAAAGAATATATCTATTTCGTAATAAGATCGTTATTTTAAAATACTTTACATATACAAATGAACATTTCGTAAAACTGAGCACCTCTAGTAAGATCTTACAGCAAGTGCCATCTTGTGTGCTCATTGTAAAACGAATCAAATAATTTCTTTTATTAGTTACATTTTTCAATATTAGAAGACACAACCAAATGAATCAGTGTCTTGTGCTGTAGCTGAAACATTACTCTATCTTATAGTACAATATTTATAATATCTAACGTTTCGTTGCGCAGTAGCTAAGGCAATGAGCTAAAATATGTACTTTTCGCTGCACGATAACTAACAAACTAGTTAACTCTATGGCCTATGCAACCCGAAGGTTCATTGCCGCCTTTACAAAAGCTCTCCATGACTTCTGTCCTTAGCCAACTGGATCTAGTTTCTACGTTATATTCCTATTTCTGCGAGATTCATCTTAATGTTGTCTTACCATCTGCGCCTAGGTCTTCCTAATGGTCGTTTTCCGATTGTCTTCCAGTTAAGACTTTGAAAACGTTCCTACTTTCTTCCATTCTGGCTACATAACCTGTCCACCTAAGCCTCCTAGACTTGATGACCCTAATAATGTTTGGTAAATCGTATAAATTATGTAGCTCCTCGTCATGAAGTTTCCGCCATTCCCCATTCCCGTTCCTCTTGGGTCCAAATATTCATCTCAGAATCTTGTTCTTAAATACTTTGACTCTATATTCTTCCCTCAGGGTAAGCGACCATGTTTCGTAAACATACAGAACAAGCATAGTTATCTTTTATATTTTTTAAGCTTCAAATTCCTCGAAATATTTCGCGACGACAAAAGAATTTTTTACAGAATAATAGCACGAATTCCCTTGTTTTAGTCGACATTTAATTTCTTCGTGAATATGATTTTGGTCTGTTAATATTGATCCTAGATATTTGAAAGTATCCACTTTATCAAAAGCATTATTTAATATTTCAACGCATCTATAATTTGCCGTCTTACGATCCCAACCAACTTCCATGTATTTAATTTTGTCTGCATTTATTTCTAAACCCATGCCCCTGCAAGCGTTTAATAAAACCTCTGCATTTCTTTCTATTGTTCTCCTAACATCCCCTTTTAAATTTACATCATCAGCATACGACATAACCTGGTGAACACCGTTCAACTCTAGGCCCTGGTTCCTATGTTTGATTTTCCTTATAGCATATTCCAGACAAAGTTGAATAATAATGGCGACAACGCATCTCCTTGTTTCAGGTCATTCTCGGCGTGAAAGCTCGTGGACAAAAATTTTCCTACCCGGACTTTACTTTGGAATTCACTTAATTATATCTTAATTAATGTAATTAGCTTTGTCGGTATTCCAAATTCTTTAGAATGTTATACAATGTTTCGCTCCACGAGAACTAATATTAAAACCTCAAGTAACAGCAAATTTCTACCATTTCAGTTGAAATAGAGAAGTAAAGTCGGAAAGAGAGAGAAACTAAACCTCCTGTAGTAAATACATATCAAAAACTAGCCTCTCGCTATTTATTACTATTTCACTATGGCGATCAGCGTTAAAATCGAAAATCATATATTAAGTCCACCTCCGGCTTCAATAGAGGGGTAAGTATAGAGATAATACTTATTTTTGAGTCGCTGAATCCACAGCAGGAATCCGTTACTCATTCTATTTTATAGTCTTTCCTCTATGGTAATCAATATTGATATCGGAATTAGAAGTATAATCCTACCAGTTCCGACTGCAGTAATGGAATAAAGTCGAAGATAGAACATATTGTTGCGGTACTCATTCTACACTAGGAAATCGCTTCTTTCTATCTAATTACTCTTTTGCACTATTGTAACAGCATAAAAAATAGAAATCGCATATCTCCACCATTTCTGGTTGATCTATAGGCATAAAGTTCGAAGTGAAAGCTTTTTCGGACGGGATTTATCAGCTCAATTGATTCTGAAAGATCATCTCTCAATATTGTTTACAGATTTTACTTCATAGAGATCAATATTTAAACTGGAAGAAGCAGTAAATATTTAACACTTCAGGGTATTAGTAGGGAGATATAGGAGTAGATTGAATCTATACTCAAGATGCTGAATCGGCTATAACAAACAATTTCAACCGGCTATCTGTTGTTATTTTTGTTTTATATCAATTTTGAAACTAGAAATGGATTATTTCTGCTACTTTTGGTTTGAGTTGAGTTGAGTTGATTTTGAGTTACCGTCCCGTTAAGCAGCGAGGCTATATGAGACGTGGACCTACTGGTTAACATGTAATCCGAACCACATGAGCTCCCGCCGGGAATTGGACCCGGGTCTCCCACGCCAAAGGCGCTTACGCTAACTACTTTCGGTTTGAATATAGGGTTAACGGCAATGTATTAACCTATTTTTGGATGTTGCGTAGATGCCAAAGGAAAAAGGCATTTATATGCTTATATTCTACAATCTTTGCTCTATGAATATAAATATTGAAACCGGAAGTACTAGAACTTTCTACCGGTTTCATTTTAGAAGAGTGTTATGGGTCAATGTAATACTTTCCTTAAGAAGCAAAAGGATCCCAGAAAACCACTTCTCGCTATCACTACCGTTTCTTACTATGGCAATCAACGTTGAAACTGGAAGTACTTGTAATTTTTTGACTATTGCAGTTTCATTAGATTAATTCCGGCTCAGATGGCATAATTTCTGAAAACACTAAAACGATTCCGAAAGTTTACAATGAACGTTGAAACACAACTCGGTTGATGTCTTCCACTTGGCTTTGATAGAAATTTAATTGAGGAGGCGTAACCCTTTGTTGGGATGATGAATCGCTTCCAGAAAACCGCTATGTCGATTGCACTTATCATTTTCATTCTATGCGGATCAATGTTCAAACGGAAGGTAATACACTGAGGAAAAAAAAAAACGTACGTAGCGTTCGTAAGGAGCGTAAGCAACATGGGTAAATCCTGTAGTTTTTGGACTTAAAGTACAGCGAACGTATAACTGAAAAAGTACCGTATATATTTTATTTGTACTTTCTGTACTTTCTGAATAAATGTACTTTCCGTACGAACGAAAGAACTGTATATAGGTGGTCAGGATCTCACATACAGATAGAAGTATGTAACATATAGCGGATGAATATAACATATTTATATGTATGTAATACATTGAAGACTGTTAGATGCCATACATCCTGCAATGGCATGACGTAACATCTAAACGGGAAAAGTATGTAGCATATGAGTAACGTATGCTTCGTACTGAATTCCGTAGTAAACATAAGCATTCCGTATATTTGTATAATTTACGGATAAGGATTTTTCTCAGGGTAATACATTTCTACCACTTCTGGGTATAGTAAAGGGTCACAAGTGGAGATGGAATCCTTTCTTGAGACGCTGATTTTATATTTAAAAAATCTTATCTCTATTTATTATTCTATGACGAATAAAGTTGAAATCGGAACTGTTGGTTTATACCTGTTCTGTTTTGTATAGAGGGTGAACGGAGTAGATGGATCCCAGTCTTTGATCGCTGAACCGATTACAAAATACCGCCTCTCCATATGGCTATGGCATTCTTACAGGTAGCTACAAGGATAAAGTGCCGTTTCTTTTTGTAGATAGATGACAAGTTAAAGTGATGGTTGCGGTGGATACGTCAGTTGATTCACGGTGATATGTACACTTGAGCAAGTAGTTGCCCTGTGACTCCTCTGTACCGGATACAGAACGGACAGCACACACGTCAAATGAAAAGAACTATAAGAACACCAACCGTAATGTTTCCTATGATTCCAATTCGGGCTGTTTGTCGAAGTTTCCGTTTGTCGATTAACGTTCCTAATGTCGAACAACTCATTCTCTTTGTTGACATGGAGAGTGATGAAATATGTAAGCTGGGTTTTAGACGGAATCTTTCTTGCTAAGTAGGCAAGTAAATCTTTCTTTGACGTTAAAGAAAATAGTTTCTTCTTCCTTCTACAGAGTTTTTAAACAAAAGTGACGTACAGAAATCTTGAATACAAAGGAAAGATTTGTCAGATGAACGGTTTGTGAAAAATAATGCTTCCCCGAGATGTTTGTCTTATTCCTTTGTAGATTTCTCTTCACATCTGTTTTCATATATGGATTCTTGAAACATATATATTTCGTGGTCTTTCGTGATCTTTTACTAAATGTAGAAGTGGTAGAATTTTCTACTGCTCCATGTTTCAACATTGTTCTGCATAGAACGAGAATGAGAAGATATATCTAAAAATATCTGGAAGCGATTTAGCATCCCAACCAAGGGTTACATACCTTCTATTAACTTTTTCCAAACCCAAGTAGTAGAAACCAACCCTATTGTGTTTCAACGTTGATCGTTATAGAACAAAAATATTAGAAACAAATGAATGTTTAGAATCGATTTAGTGTTTCAAGAAATGATACAATCTGCGTCCGTATTATTCTGCTATAAGCGGAATTGACAATAAATTACTATTTCCGGTTTAAACGAGAAGAGTTTTTCTGGAATCGATACAGTGCCTCAAGAAAAGTATTATATTCACCACTAATATACTTCTAAAGAGAAAGAGGTAGAAATTTCTAGTACTTCCGGTTTCAATATTCATCTCAATACAGGAAATATTGTAGAATACATATAGAAGCCTTTTTCGTTTGGAATTTATTCACAGTCCCAAGAATAGGTTAAGAGATCTTCTTCGTTAACCCTCTTCTCAAACCGAAAGTAGTAGAAATAACCCATTTTCGGCTTCAACGTTGATCGCCATAAAACAAAATGGCAACAAATAGCGCGAAATCGTTTGTTGTAGTCCCATACAAATTCAATCTTCTATATCTCCCTACTAATACCCTGAATTGGTATTTTTTTTTACTATTTCCAGTTAAATATTGATCCTCATAAACGAAAATCGGTAAGAATACAAAGAAATGGTCTTTCGAAGTCAATTGAACATCTCAAGATAAGGTTTTACTTCCACCTTTATCTCTGTATATCAACTGAAAATGGTGGAGATGCACAATTTTCGATGTCAACGCAGATCACAGTAGTATAAAAGGGTAATAGATAGAAAGAAGTGGTCTTCTAGTGTGGAATGAGTACCGTAATAATATGTTCTATCCTCGACTTTATTCCATTATTGAAACCGGAAGTAATATAACTATACTATTAATTCCGATATCAATGTTCATTACCAAATTAGCAAAAGGGGTAAATTAAGATGAGTAATGGCTTTCCAATGTGGATTCAATGCCGGATTTTCCTTGACAAAATTTGTACATGCTACAAATTATTAAAAACAACAGGAATACGTACATTCTTGGATGAAAATTGCAATGAAAATTTTAAAGGAGAAACATACGAAACAGAAAGTTCATAGTGTCAGTTTCGTGGCGGTTAATTGAACATCGGTACCAATATAGTAATAGATGCATACCCGGTGTGCTTTTAACATCATACTCTTAGCGTCCGTTTGTCCAGGTCTTAGATGGCACTCGGGTGAATAATTTCGAAAATTCGTGTAGTCGTTCCTAATTTGAGACAGGTGGGAACCATAGTACCAATCAAATTTCTTACAAGTGACTCATTCAGCCAGAATCAAAGAACAACGATAATCTGACCCAATATATTATTATTATTATTATTATTATTATTATTATTATTATTATTATTATTATTATTATTATTATTATTATTATTGGAGGAAATCATAATTATGTCTTCGGATTTCAATATTTGTTCCTCATATATACTATCCGAAGCGGTAAGAGATAGTGAGAAAGGGTTCTCTGATATGGATAATGTGTCGCAGGAATAGATTCAATCACAGCTCTTATCGCTATGTTAAAAATTCAAGTTGCACGCATCTGCAACTTCCGGTTGAAACATTGAGCACCCAGACAGCCAAAATAGCAAGAGATAGCGATAACCTTTTCAAAATATGGACTCATTGTTCAAGGGACGTGTTCCATTTCAATTCTATTGCGGTTCATGAAACCGTATTTCTCTTCCCCTTTCCTCTCAGCTTCAAATATAATACAGATGAGCGGCTAGCCCAACATAATGGTTAGAGCCACTTCCGGTGATGTTGAGTTATCGTGTGGAATGAGTTGGGATCGAACCACAGAATACTATGAAATTACTTTAATTTCCGAAACGTATCTGTAGGTGGCAAGGGTAGCACGTTTTGATATGTGTCATTACATTGAATTCCATTCGAATTTTGAACCTTCTTTTCCAATTGAAAGATAAAAAAAATGTGATATACAATTATATTCCTAGAACCGCTCGTATGTACAGTATATATGATATGATAACTTTCATAGAAGTTATTCAATGTTGATGTAACATGATGTATATTTTCACTGAGGTTTTCTGTGTCCACTGCTTGCGGTTGAAATCGAAAAAATAGTTTTAATTGTATCACCTTCCTTTCTTTAAAAAAAGTATATAGTATATATTTTTTCGCAAGGCTTTTAAATAATCTCTATTGCCGTATGTTGAAATCGGTTATCATTGAGGGATAATCCTCCAACTCCTTGTTTCTACAACATATATTTAACGAAGAATTCGGTAAAAGATGTTGGATTTGGTGAAATATTACAACATTTGAGGCTTTTAATACCTTCCCACTGCCTAGAGGTAAAGTTGATTAAGGTTTTTGGTATGAATTAAACTTTCCGAGATTTTAACAAAATGTTTGACGATACATTTATTTCAAAAGTGAGTTATTCACTTTTAATGAAATATAGTGAGTTTTGTTAGAGGTTTGAAGTTTACCTTTATTGATCAAGATTAATGTTAATCCCATTGGAGGGAACCATTAATTCATTCAACTTTAAGAAACACATTTCCAACAATAATTTTCCTAAAAGTCTATCCACATGCATGAAACATTGTCTGTGCTTTTGATTATGCTCCCGAACTCTGTTCGCTGTTATTATCATACAATGCTTTAAATTTGTTACATTTTTGTTAGTTGGTTTCTCAAAGTCAAGTCTTGCGACGTAAATATCACGCACTTCGATACTATTTGAAGGGCTCTGAAATGTTGTACTGACAACGTAAATATAATGACAATTTAATATTTCTACGTACATTTTTGCTATAACTTATCTGCTTAAACATACGTATATACTTAGATTGAGTATAAAAGCACCAACAGGATTTAGTGCTGGGTCGAGACTTTTATGTGGCGCGTTTAACTCGAAAAGTCTGATATCTCCCTTGGAGTTCCAAATCTGAATTTAAAAATTGATATAATAATAATAATAATAATAATAATAATAATAATAATAATAATAATAATAATAATAATAATAATAATAATAATAATAATAATAATAATATGGTGTCTGGTTCGGTGTTAATGATTTAATGTTAATCATTTGATGCTAATATTACCGTAGTTCGGTCAATCTGGGTTCGATGATGGCGAACCAGACAACCAGCTAAATAAATACACTTAACATATATCATTAAATAATTTATTCTTGATTCTAACAAATAGATTAATAAACGGCGTAGGGCTTTGCGTGGGCAGTGTGGCTACTATCTATCTTCCTATTTCATTCATAAAGTATTGGATTTACAGTTTAAGCTTAAGTTAATTTAACTGACTTTAGTTGAAGCTAAAGATCGTTCGGTTTTGTTAATAATTGCTTAATTTAGACATCTCAAGAGAAACTACTAACCTGGTTGTTGTTGAAGTACTTCGGTCTTAGTATGGAAGTGTTGAGATTATAATCACTAAAATATAGAGACTTGGATGTCGAATCGCGGGATCTTTCCGGAACGGGATTTTAGTCGAGACTGCTCTCCTAGAGCTCTACATGCAGGTCGAAAACTACCTTCCGTATTTCTTGCAATCCTTAAATTCCTATCGTTACGATTACCTCGTAGGTGGTTTAACTGTCTTCCTTTTAGCAAGACTTCCTTATACCTGACTCTGAAGTTTTACCAAGTGTTTTACATATTTCCTGGTTGCGAAGTCTATAGAGTAATGTGCGTATACACGGAAGTCTGGTTTTTAAGCAATTCAAGAGATTCTTAAGTCGAGTCCTTATGCACTTATACTATCTGACCTGCCAATTATTAATGTATCCACCACAATAATAATAATAATGATAATGGTGACCGAGCAGAAACTCTCATAGATGTAGAGTACCACTGACTCAAAACATACGTACAACATTAAGTACAAAAATAAGCAAATATAAAGACCTGGCCGACGAAATCGTGAAGCTATAAAAATATCAAAAAGTTACAGTAAGACCATTATCTCAACTACTGTAATTGTCGCTAAAAGTACTGCGACACAACTTCATCAGATAATCGCAAAACACCTGCTAACAAACATACAAAAACGAGTAACGCTAGACACCTGTAATATGGTCAGGAAATTCTTTGGAGAAGAATTCTTCCAATCATCTGCACTTGTCAGAGATGACTGTCAGATTATTAAGCTGTAACCGGTTTAAACCGAAATACAGAAATAATAATAATAATAATAATAATAATAATAATAATAATAATAATAATAATAATAATAATAACAGCCGTAAAGAAAATAGAAACAAACGATCCCTCTATACTGCAATCTGCACTAAAACGAAATAAAATTTGATGAGGTAAAAAGAAGAAATACGAATAAAATTAAAATCACTGTAAATTCTTCTTAAGGTAGAAGGCTAAAGTTTTCCTGGTTTTAAGAAAAGTAGTTCTGCATTGTCCATTTTAATTAAGTAGCGTCAATTACTCGCTTCGCTAGGTTAAATAAACAGAAATTACGATGTTTCATTAGTCAGTCACTTTTTACTATTACTGAAGCGCTCTCTAATATAGATCATTTTCAACCATTGTTATATATATATATATATATATATATATATATATATATATATATATATATATATATATATATATCATTTTCCCCATCCCCCATCTTGCGGAGCTGAATTTGGACTTAAACGACATCGGAAGTCTTATTGTTCATTTCTGTGACAACGAAAGCTATGTATTCGGCAGTAATATCGGTCATTTTCGATAATATTTATATATCTCTTCCTTAAGTTGTACCTTCAAAGTAAAATGTTAAAAACGCTTCCAGGCGCGAACTTCATCTATATTGAAAATTTATTTCTTTACTCTCAACAGAGTACAAAACTCCAGTTACAGAAGGTTAACATTTAGTGTTTATGTCCAGTTGACCAGTAAGAATAATGACCTGATCGAGATCGGTCGAGTGGTTCGGGAGTTACAAAGTTACAAACATAGTGACTTTCATTATATATATATATATATATATATATATATATATATATATATAGGGTGTCCCAGGGGGAAGGAGGAATACTTCGCAAAATGGTAGTATGGATGATTCTAAGCAAAAAAAGTTCATATGAACATTGGTCCTAATTTCAACGGTTTGAGAGCTACAAGCTGTAAACCATTTTTGACTTCATGTTGCTTATTCCTCACTCTGTATTTATTCTACAGAGGTGAAATATAGCGGATTTGAAAGGTGATGGAAAGACCTTTCCAATAGTACGCAACACGTGACAGTTATACATTTGGAAGGGAAGCTATTGAGGAAAATTTTGAGAAGTTAAGGTTATTTAAAGAAATTGGATGGGAACACTAATTTCCAAATATCCCTCCATAACTTCTCTTCCAAAGATACCACTGTCACATGTTGCATACCATTGGAAAGGCCATTCCATCACCTTTCAAGTCCGCTGTATCTCACCTCTGTAGAATACAGAGTGAGCAATGATCAACACGAAGTCAAAAATGGTTCACAACATGTAGCTCTCAAACCGTTAAGATTAGGAATCAGGTTAATATGAACATTTTTGCTTAGAATCACCCATACTAGCATTTTGCGAAGTATTGCTCCTTCCTCCTGGGACACCCTGTATATTAGGGCGGCTCGAAAAAACTCGAAGTCTCTTAGATCTTTTTGCGGTAGTGCTCAAAAAGTTGCGAACTCCCACCATTAAAATCTTACAGCTCTGAATTTTTATCTTATGTCGTCTCAATAGGGCTAAAATTTCTCAAATCGGGCTAAAGTTTCTTAAAATACAAAAATCTATAAATAATCAGAAAGTCAGTTGATCAGTTTGTGGTAGTGCTTAAAGTTATTATTTTTTAACAACAACACCTGCACATTTTTTTGGAATTATAAGTTAACATCTTCTGCCGCCTCAACGGCCCCGAATTTCGGAAATTGAAGGCAAATTTTTATGTAAATTCTCGTTATACTTACATCATTTTAATGCAAACCGAAACTGTATATGTCACTTTTCAAACATTCAAATTACAAAGGTATTATTGCTGTTGTATGTGGCGCATGATAACAGAAACAAACAGAAACAAACAGGTTTTTTCTGCCTTTCAAACAAACAAATCAGAAAAGCATGGTTGGTTTTTGTATCTGCTTCCTGGTCGGCGCCTTTGTTGTGTATGCTTGACATATTTGTGCCATAAGAATTGGTTTCTGCAAATCTTAAACTGTTCCTACATGTTTAATTGCTGAAGTAGTATCCTTTCAATATCGCGCATCTTTACACATGTAACTGCAGCCTTGCATATTGCATATGTTTTGTCGTATTGTTTTCCAGGAAATTGTGTTATAGTTTTGCGTATCTCATCGTCACTTTTATAAAACAAAACATTGATCAATATTAGAAATGGCAAATTCATCACAGTCAAAGTTTTCACGTCGGAAAATGTTGGAATATCCTATTTTTGGTGCACCAAAGGATTTTGTACTCATGCTGCCAGCATATGAGGACGTTATAAGATGTTGCGCTCATGAGAGATGGCGCCGAAACTGATGGAAACAAAGAAGCATGTTTTTCAGTTATTGCAGAAAGTGTTGCTTTGAAGATTGAAAAGTTATGCTTCGATGCTCCATTCCTTCAGTTTCACATAAGCGTGTTTGTGATACGATACACACATATCATGGAAAATATCGTTCAATTATGAAAAATATAAAACGTGTTGAAAGAAGCAGGACTACTCGGGAAAATGTCGAGAAGTTTAAAATGGAAGCAAAAAGACTATTTGACATATCTGCTTGTAAATGTACGACTTTTTCAGAGTGTATCTGTCCGCCGAAAAAAAGCAAAATACCTGTAAACGAACAGGCGTTCTTCACTGACCAAAGAACTGAAAGAAAAATCTTCATTGGAAGTGTTGGTGTTCGAGAATCAAAACGGCTCAAGAAACATCAAATCCGAAAGGAAGAGGAGACTATACGTTTGGCAAAACAGGCATCTGCTGCTTCTTATTGAAGCTATGAGTACAGTATAAAGATGAACCTAAAATAGAAGATGTGATGGAAGTGGAGTCGGAGGAAGACCAGCAGGACACCAAGGACGACGCTTCTTACACATTTGCAAGCAAATCTCTTCAGCATTCCTTATTGAATGGACAAATGCATTTAAAACTGGATCATACAACTGTTGTCAGTCAAATATATAGTGTGTCAATAGAGACACGGCTGCTATTACATCGAGTGTTATGCAAGATTTGGGTTTAATATCGGATTCAGACACCAACCTCGTCACAGATAAAAATAAAATACGGAGGAAAAAGTCGAGAATTAACAAAGAAATAGCCTCTAAATCAAATGAAAATCTTCGCATTCTATCGGGCCTTTATTTTGATGGACTCCATGACAAAACGTTTATAACTGAACCACTCGAGAGCAAGCAGTTCAAAAAAAAAAAAAAAAAAAAAAAAAAAAAAAAAAAAAAAAGCATTACAGTATTGTATCGGAGCCAGGTTCACGTATATGGGACATGTTACACCTCAAAGTGGATCTAGCCTTGATATTTCCAACAGTATGTTCGAATACGTGACAAATGTGTTATTGGATGATTTTAGCAACCTTATTGCTATCGGATGAGACGGCACGGTAGTGAACACAGGAGCATTTAGTGGTGTAAATCCGATGCTTGAATTGAAACTTCAGAGACCAATAAAGTGGATTATCTGCTTATTACATTTCAATGAGTTGCCATTACGACACCTATTTCATTCAATAGACGGTGAGCCGTCCGGTCCCACGTCTTACAACGGAGACATTGGACCCAATTTGAAAGAGTGCGAAAAACTTCCGCTTGTTCCCTTTAATAATATTGAATGTGATTTGTCAGACATTGATCCTGCCAACCTAAGCTCTGATTAGAAATACTTATTAGACATTAATTCTGGCGTTTGTTATTCAGACCTAGCTAAGGTGAACCGGGAATGTTGAATTTGTCCCGTTGGCTAACAACTGACTATCGAATACTGAGATTGTATGTATCTACATCAGACCCATCAAATGAATTGCTGACTTTGGTTGTCTTCATTTTAAGGGTCTATGCAGCCTCATAGTTCCGTATTAAGATTCATCAGTCCATAAAGGACGATGCTAGGTGGCATTTTATCAGTTCATCTCGGTACTTGCCTAAGAAGTATCGTGACCTAATCGACCCAGTAATTTCTCGCAACGCTCACCTTGCAGCTCCAGAAAACTTGCTTTTGGCCATGTTAACTGATGAAATATACCACATTAGGACTCTTGCAGTTCGGCGGATTATCAAGGCAAGAGAAACTCTCCAAGATGGAAATTGTGTTCGCAGATTCGTTATTCCTGCTGTTAACTTTGAAGCTACAGACTATGTAGATATCATTGACTGGCAAGCTTGTTATTCGACATTGCCTCCAGTTCTCAGGGATATCAAAAATGATGAACTTCTGAAGATGACAAAGAACGATGTATCAATGGACGGCTGGGACTTTATTAAATTTTCTTCGCACACGCAAGCAGTTGTGAGGTTTGTGAAACTAATCAGTGAAAAGTGTGGAAAAACAGTTGGAGCGCAGAACAGGGATGAACTTATTAGAACAATACCAGAATCCACAAAATGAATGTTAAAATTTAAATCCAAACAAGATTACAAAAAACAATGCTTTTATAGTTTGTGTACTTGAAAGATTGAGTAAAGTTTCTCTACTCTCATTAAAATGAGGTAAGTGCAACGTGTATTTATCCAAAAATTTGCTTTCAATTTTATTATTTGGTGCCTTTGAGGAGGCATAAGGTACTAACATATAATTATAAAATATTGTACAGTTGTTGTTGTTGTTTAAAAATAATTTTCAAGCAATACCGCAAATTGATCAACGAAATCTATGATCACTATTTTATGTATGTTTAGTATTTTTAGTCCTACTTTCGAAATTTCGGCCTATTGAGTCGACAGAAGATATCAATTCAGAGCTGTAAGGCTTTGCACACTTTTTAATGATGGGAGTTCACCACTTTTCCTGTCTACCACAAAAGCATCCCCTAAGATAATTCGAATTTTTCCTCTTCCATTAAAATGAGGTAATGTAGCATGTATTTATTTGAAAATTTGCCTTCAATTTCCGAAATTCGGGGCCATTGAGACGGCAGAAGATATTACCTTATAATTCCAAAATTTTGTGCAGGTGTTGTTAAAAAATAGTAACTTTTAAGCAGTTCCGCAAACTAATCAACTGACTTTTTGATTATTTATTGATTTTTGTATTTTAAGAATTTCTAGCCCGATTTGGAGAATTTTGGGCCTATTGAGGCGACAGAAGATATCAATTCAGACCTGTAAGGTTTTGCACAGTTTGTAATGATGGGAGTTCACAACTTTTCCGCACTACCACAAAAAGATCTAAGAGACTTCGATTTTCTCGAGCAGCCCTAATATAGATAGATAGATAAAAAGATTGCGCCCAAAACTTTTACTCCCAGTGGAATTGCTTCATTTTACTGCATTAAAATTTCTTTCTGGGCGAAGTGTTATATACAGACAGAGTATTTTATTATGATATGTTATAAAAATATTATTCCTTAATGTTCTTACACAGTATTATGTATAACATCAAGTAGATTAAAGAGATGAATTTACTCACAATTGAAGGGTCCTCTTCAATAACAAGGTAAGTGAAGGATGGACGTTTTGAGTTACAAAGCTTATAAACTTAAAATGCAACGTGGTAATTAACAGGAGTAAATCTGTATATATATGTCTATGGATAAAAGTAGTGCATCACTTGGTATATGCTTTGGAGCATAAAATAGCGAATACTGAAGATATGGAATAATAAAAAAAGCGAAGGTGGAAAAATGAGCATTTACCTTGTTATTGCATAACCTATACTAATGGTGAAAAGAAAAGGGACAGTAGGAACTCATAACGACGTTTGTGACAACGTTTATGTATTACAAGACACAAGAATACAAAGTATCAATAATTTGATCGTTGTAAGCCACCAAATCCGGAAACTCCACTGTCCTGAGCAAAGGTGGCCATTTTCCACTGGGCTCGCTCGCGCTCACTCGCGCTCGCGATCACTTCTCCCAACTGGGCTCGCACTCACTCGGGCTCGCGCTCATCTCTCTGGACTGGGCTCGCACTCACTCGCGCTCGCGGTCACCAGTCTCAAATGGACTCGCGATCAATAGCGCTCGCGATCACTTCTCCCAACTGGGCTCGCGCTCACTCGCGCTCGCACTCACTAATCTTATCTGGGCTCGCACTCATTCGGGCTGGCGCTCATCTCTCTCGACTGAGCTTGCACTCACTCGGGCTCGCGCTCACTTCTGTCCACTGGGCTTGCACTCATCCGGGCTCGCGCTCACTTGTCTCAACTGGACTTGCAATCACTAGCGCTCGCGATCACTTCTCCCAACTGGGCTCGCTCGGGCTCGCGCTCACTTCTCTCCAATAGGCTTGCGCTCACCCGGGCTCACGCTCACTTGCCTTAATTGGGCTCGCGGGTATATGATGGCTATAAAGAGGTATTAAAATCTAGACTTTGACTAGCAGTAGGCCTAATTCAGTAGTAAATAGAGCTATTAATGCTATATATCAGTTGTCAGATATAAAAATAAAATAATAAAAATGTTGCAGGTTTAATGTATTAAACGTGGGCGGACTTTGAGGAACTTGAAATAAAATGCTCCTGATATTTGAATCTGGGCTTTGATTACTAGTAGGCCTAGTTTCTCAATAGAAAATAGGCTATATGACTAACGTCATATAGGAGTTATCAGACATCAGAATAAAATATTAAGAGTTCAAGTCTTAAGGCTGTCATCACACTTGCAGACCAATACTCATAAAATGAATCTCTTTCTTATTTACTAAGATCAAAACAACTTATGAACAAAAAAAAAGCTTAGTGTTAGTAAATAAGAAAGAAACTTGTCTGAGTGTTTGTCTGCAAGCACGACGGCAGCACGAAGAAGCAAAGCCTAAATATATCTGAGTATGATGATTTCGTAAAAAAAAAAAAAAAAAAAAAAAAAAAAAAATCGCAACTCCTGTTAGCAAACAAATTCTATTATGTAAGTACTCATGCCTTATCATGAAATTATTTTAATGCAGTTGATGAATTGTCAGGCTTATAAGAAAAATTTTGTTCGAAAATTTTCAGGGCCAAAATTAGGCTTACTGTCGCCCATGTTTCACACATTAAACTTGCAACATCCCTATTTTATTCTGATATCTGATAACTGCTATACGACATTAGTAGCTTTACTTTCTACCGAGTTATTTGGCCTATTTGTAATTGTAGTCAAAAGCTAGATTTTAATATCCAGGGCATTTTATTACAAGTTCCTCAAGGCCTGCCCACGTTTAATACAACGCAACTCCGCAACGTCCTTATTATTGTTTTTTTATATCTGATAGATAAGTCGTATAAGATAGTAGCTCCATTTTCTGCTTAGGAAGTAACTAAAACTTGAATTTTAGTGAAATTCAAGTGAATTTTACTTGAATTTCACTTTGAATTTTACTTTATATTCGGTGAATTTTATTACAAGTCCTTCAAGGAAGCTTATGTTTGCTATCGGTGAGCTTTTGTCCATCCCTGTAACATGAGACTGTCGGTGAGCTTTTTGCCGGTGAGCTTATGTCCAACACCCACATTACGCATAGATATCTCTTGTTTTTAACTAACACACAGATTCTTAGGCTTTAATTTTTTATTTATTTATATTTTTGTGAGAAGACAGCTTTAGAAGTAAAATTAGAAGTAGAAATTTAGGAAGACATTACAGGTATTCAACATTCGTGAAATTACAGAACTTATAATAACAAGAGCTAAACGTTTTCCGAAAATCTGCTAAACGTTTGGTAAAGGAAGTAAGAGGATCTGATATCAGTGACTCTAAGTGTTTGTTAAAACTATTTTATAATAAAACAGCTACCTCTGCGGAAGCTAAAAGCAAACCAAAAGGTAAAAGGGAATTTTCTCTGATCTCTTTATATCGGTTTGAATGTAACACAACGAAATAATAGTACTTCTGAGGGTATTGCAATGTCAATGGTCTCATAGGCTCCAGTAATACTTGCAGGAGTTCCGGCCTATCCTACAGGGATGTGCTAATCAAAGCACTAAAAATTAGAGATTTTTGAGAAATTTTGGTAGTGTATACCTCCAAAGCAATAACTTTTATATATATAGAGAAGGAAAAGTAGAAAAATATTTTCTAAATTTTTTAAAATGTACTTTTAATCGGAGAGGGCTTGCAAGAGAAGTAACACGGATAAAAATTAAAAGACTTTTTGTTGCTTCAAACTAAAAGAAGAAAACTTGATTACTATATTAATTGTCGTATACAACAATTAGGGCCGGACTTCAGCGGATTGGACCGATTGTTCCCAGTCAGGTCCCGTGCTAGAGTGTAATCTACTATTCAGTGCCGTCTTAGCAGCACAATGTTCCCCTGTGGAAACCAGTGTGGCTCCTATGACTAAATTCTGCAACTAATACATGCAATTAATACATTCTGCTCGCGGGTCCCTCGGCCAAGTGATCATAGGCCTATTAAGTGATATGACACCTCAATGAATACCAGGATGATATAGTCTTAATGCGATTTCTTTACTTGTTTTTCTGGAACCGGGAGTCCCACAATAGTGTTCCCATTCGAGCCTGCATCTTCAAAGTCCATTAGGTTACTTTTACCCCTTACTTTGAAGCAAGAAAACTTTAATTTTTTAACCTTGTGACTTCCCTCAGGAGCAACCACTACTTTTAATTATGTATTTGATAGCATATTGTCCTGCTAAAATACATTAAATATGAATATTTCTTAATTTAGGCCAAGTTTAAGAGTATTAAAACTGAAAATTTGAAAGTATGCGTTGATTATAGCCTGTATTTTGTTAAAACAACACCAAAGACAATTAGAAGTTAATGAAAGCACAATAAAGATGTTTATGAATGAAATTTACGTCATAACATCAGTTTGAGTCAAGAAGTTATGTGTAATACTTTCGAAAATGGTAAGCATATTGTGGTTCTAGTTTTCAATTCATCTGTACATTTCCTTATGTATATTAAAAGCCTGTTCTTTAATGGCGTAACATAACGAAAAAATAGAACTTATATAAAATAAGGTAATAATAAGAACTGCGTTAAAAGAGGAAATGTAATTATGTCGATTTGCGAAGCTATCGTGAAATTTAGAATGTTTTGTGTTTGTTTGTTTGGAGCTTAATATTCTTTTTCATCAGTGAGGTTATATGAGATCTCGCCCGTCTGGAAAATGAGAATACTTACCACTTATTCACAGTGAATCAATGTGAATAAGTGCCTGGCAACCCTTAGATATTTCGTCAGGTATGTGCTAATCTTCACGGTAATAAGATTTGATAAATCCGCAATGAAAATATTGTCAAACAACATCAAAATCGAGTTGTAACCAGGGGTAAAAATTGATCTGAAAAGGTTGGGGAACGCATGACGTCATGTCATCCCTTGTGCCTATCTTTGTCCACTATATTTTTTAGGAAGTAGAGAGACGCCATAGATATTTTTGGAAGTGGGAGACGACGTCCCTCATGTTTTCCTTCACTTTTAACTCTGGTTGCAACAAACGACACGCCATCGTTTCAGGGTAGCTTTCGAAAAAAGTACTTGAATGAAAGGAGGTGTGTGTGTGTTATTATTATTATTATTATTATTATTATTATTATTATTATTATTATTATTATTATTATTATTATTATTATTATTTTAATTTTTATTTTTTATTTATTTGTTTATTTTTATGTTGAATTGTTATCTTTCTTTCTTTTAATAGCCCATTGACTTATATGAGGAAGTATTTTTCTTTTAAATAGACGAGATTTTATTCATTCAATTTTACTAATTTCTTCTTCTGGCCTATTTAAGGGTTCCTTGCTTTAAAAATATTCAATGTAATATTGTTTTAGTTTTTATTTATATATATTAAAATTGCATAATGCCACAGTTAAATTTCGCTTAGATTACATTTAAAGATCTCAAGAAGAAGTAGTCAGTAAAATTAACTGGCTAAAATTCTTTGTTTCCTCATATAAATTAATGGGCTGAATAACCATTATGATGCAAGTTATCAACATTCCTAAGAGCTACTCTTGTTTATTGGGATTTAAAGAAGCTATAATTAAATAATACATAATTATTTCGCTCGACTTTTCTATGAACGCACAGCTTCCTTAGTTGTTAGTAAATAAATTTCCTACTTCGGAAGGTCAAGTAGTTTTCTTATTCTATGATCTCGCACACACACACACACACACACAAAACTTGGGTCATGGAAGTTGATACTAAAACAACAAAAACAAATACCTGCCTCAAATACCATCCTCTCATAATAGCCATGAAAAAGTCGGTTCTCTATCGAAAGGTGTTTGAATCCCTCTGTTTATTAAATGACAGCTCAGACCTCAAGAATGTGATTTTTCATTTTGTAAAGTTGTTTAGTTCTTCGTTTACAAATCTGTACATGGAATGAATTTCCTATTTTTTTGACTCTAAAGCAAATTAGTCCACGTGAGTGTGAAGTGAGCGCGGGCTCGCACTCAACTGAGCTCGCACTCACTCGGGCTCGCGCTCATCTCTCTGGACTGGGCTCGCACTCAGTCGCGCTCGCGCTCACCAGTCTCAACTGGACTCGCGATCACTTCTCCCAACTGGGCTCGCAATCACTCGCGCTTATCTCTCTCGACTGGGCTCGCACTCACTCGCGCTCGCGATCACTTTTCCCAACTGAGCTCGCACTCACTCGCGCTCGCGCTCACTTCTCCCAACTGGGCTCGCGCTCACTCGGGCTCGCGATCACTAATCTCAAGTGGGCTCGGGCTCACCCGGGCTCGCGCTCACTTATTTCACTGGGGCTCGGGCTCACTCGGGCTTGCGCTCAATTATTGAGCCCGAGCCCGGTTGAGCGTGAGTGCCGAGCTCACGAGCGTCGGGCTCGCGAGTTTGGACACCTATGGTCCTGAGTTCATTTCAGACTCAGAATCCGGGAGCATAAATAAAAAAAATAGCAGTGTTCCGCACGTTTTTGTAAAACTGGTGCTTGGCAAGAGTAACAAATCGTAGCAGTTTCTACATCCTTCTTCTTTGAATTATTGATTCCCAATTTACCTGGTTTCTTGAGTAAGAACAGAATGTTGTCCAGTGGTGCTGACTGCACGGAATTACGCTTTTCTTCTACACCACCATACGTTCCCGGAACTGATACAGATTCATACGGGAGGTTTTCATTCTCTTCGCCTTTACCTGATTTACTAGTAACTCCGAAAACCGGATTCAGACTAAATATCCGAAAAATAAATCATGAAGTTTGATTTTCAAATCCGACAATCTGAAATCTGGATTCAAATCTGAATCTGGATATCCGGAATTGGAACTTTTCAAAACCCGAATATTCCAATATCTTTAATGTTTGACTGAACTGTCTGAATTTCCATTTTGTGATCGAAGGAAAACAAAACCCTGCATTTTACCCTGATGTTGCTATATTTCTTTGCCAGAGTTCACGATTTATCTTTCTCCTTCATCTCTTCCGCTTCTGTCATTCTGATTTCATCTGCTTCGATTTTGTCCATTTCGAAACAAAATGTTCAAGTATGCCCCCGTACCAGTGCTTTCAGTTGAACCTACCCTTGGAAACAAAGTTACATACACGTAGCGTCCCCTCCTCGCATATCAATGCTTGCTACGACAGCGGGACCCTCTGTTATCCGCATCAGGAAACAGCGACTCGATGCAGATGAATTGTGTTTTTCACAATAGACGCTTGGAATATGCACTAGAGGTCACGGAAAAGGAAAATAAGTCCACACACCTTCTTTATCTATGTTTTACCAGGAATCGTTGTAACTCGATTTACCTTGTTATTGCAGAGGGCCCTTCAATTTTTAAAGCATAATCTTTCTGCCTATGCCTTCAACTACTATATGCTAGGTTGAAATCATGCTTGAATTTTAAAAAGATATTCACATTCATTCGCATTCACATTCAACAAATTTATTTCTTTTTTCTGTTTGCCAACTACCCTAATCTGCATACTATGTTTATTCAATTAGTCAAGTATTTGTTATACACACTATTTTGTTGATTTAATTCATAAATCGTAACAGGCAGGTGTCGCAAGCAAGTAAGTGATAGGGAAGAAAGCGCGATATTCTACAGTGGCTGTTTATTTTAGAAATTACCGTGACCGCGAGGACTGAGAAGTTTACTGTTTATTATTAGCCACTGTTAATTTAAGAAAATGAAGAAAGGACAGTTGCGTTGCCGAAAGAGTTACACAAAAGTTATTAATATCCATATCTAATGATTTGGTTAAATTTGTTTTATTAATATTGTTAATTATTATTAGGACTAGCTGAATCTGTGCTCTCTACACAGCGCATCATTCACACATGAGTATGAATCTCGTTGTCATTCCTCACAACACCTACACATGTTCCTTTAGAGATACAAGTGTATGACGTTTTGAATTAAAAAAGTCGCCAAGGGGTGTCATAAAGGGGAGATTTTATTCAATATCTCGCATCGTTTGCAGTATATGAGCCTATTTCCGGTTGGAGTTTCTAATTCATGTATGATCAGTGTTTTCTTTCTTCTTACATCCAGTATGTAATTAAGCAAATGCATTACACACACAATTAATTATAATGTCAGTGATATATGGTGTTCACTGGGCAAAACAATGAAAACAATAAAGATTCATCTTAGACTGCAGAAATGGTTAGCCTTTATTTTCCATTATCATTTGGCAATGAAACAAACGTCGGATAGATGCTAACACTGTATACAAATGTGTGGTGTTGGAATACATAGCTCACAGGATATGATGCTGTATTTTTTTTTTAATATGAATATTTTCAGTGTACCCCTAAAAATATAATAAAAAATATCGACCATATCTTTTAAATATTCAATTTGACTCGAACAATCTGCACAAAATTTGATATCAATCAGTGAAAGCCGCACCTTTCTAGACCTTGTGGTTTCCGAGATATCATTGTCAAAACAATTGACTACAGACATAAAAACTTCCAACCTAGCATTTTAATACATAGATATTTCAGTATATTGTTTTGTTTAGACCAATATAATTTTCTTGGAATATCGTGTTTTCTTATTGTTTTGTTTAGGCCAATATAATTTTCTTGGAATATCGTGTTTTCTTATTGTTTTGTTTAGACCAATATAATTTTCTTGGAATATCGTGTTTTCTTATTGTTTTGTTTAGACCAATATAATTTTCTTGGAATATCGTGTTTTCTTATTGTTTCGTTTAGACCAATATAATTTTCTTGGAATATCGTGTTTTCTTATTGTTTTGTTTAGACCAATATAATTTTCTTGGAATATCGTGTTTTCTTATTGTTTTGTTTAGACCAATATAATTTTCTTGGAATATCGTGTTTTCTTATTGTTTTGTTTAGACCAATATAATTTTCTTGGAATATCGTGTTTTCTTATTGTTTTGTTTAGACCAATATAATTTTCTTGGAATATCGTTTTTTCTTATTGTTTTGTTTAGACCAATATAATTTTCTTGGAATATCGTGTTTTCTTATTGTTTTGTATAGACCAATATAATTTTCTTGGAATATCGTTTTTTCTTATTGTTTTGTTTAGACCAATATAATTTTCTTGGAATATCGTGTTTTCTTATTGTTTTGTTTAGACCAATATAATTTTCTTGGAATATCGTGTTTTCTTATTGTTTTGTTTAGACCAATATAATTTTCTTGGAATATCGTGTTTTCTTATTGTTTTGTTTAGACCAATATAATTTTCTTGGAATATCGTGTTTTCTTATTGTTTTGTTTAGACCAATATAATTTTCTTGGAATATCGTGTTTTCTTATTGTTTTGCTTAGACCAATATAATTTTCTTGGAATATCGTGTTTTCTTATTGTTTTGTTTAGACCAATATAATTTTCTTGGAATATCGTGTTTTCTTATTGTTTTGTTTAGACCAATATAATTTTCTTGGAATATCGTGTTTTCTTATTGTTTTGTTTAGACCAACATAATTTTCTTGGAATATCGTGTTTTCTTATTGTTTTGTTTAGACCAATATAATTTTCTTGGAATATCGTTTTTTCTTATTGTTTTGTTTAGACCAATATAATTTTCTTGGAATATCGTTTTTTCTTATTGTTTTGTTTAGACCAATATAATTTTCTTGGAATATCGTGTTTTCTTATTGTTTTGTTTAGACCAATATAATTTTCTTGGAATATCGTTTTTTCTTATTGTTTTGTTTAGACCAATATAATTTTCTTGGAATATCGTGTTTTTTTATTGTTTTGTTTAGACCAATATAATTTTCTTGGAATATCGTGTTTTCTTCTTTGGAGACTTACGAATTACTTCCATTAGAAGATTGAACTCTGTACAGGGCAAAGGGAAAAAAAATCGTAACGTACGAAAAGAGAGCATTACACTCTGAATTCTGATTTAAGAATGAGTCATAGTAGTAACATTTGGTGATGATTTCTAATAATTTAAAACCTGTACCATATTCTAAACTAATAATAATAGAGAGATACGAAGAATTTTTAACAAATTATTTTTTTATGACAGACCTTTCACACATTTTCCGTTACTTCAGAATTTCTTCAGGAAATTTGTGTTAGATATGTATCTATCATATTGACGTGATTGGCTCTTTTTAACGTTATGATTTAAGTACACAGTGAATGCGCTCATATCTCTCTTTCCGCATCTCCTGCCTCCCTCTGTTTCGGTTTTGCTGTCCGTAATGCTGAGATTTGAGCATGGTCAATGCACTCAGTCTTCTCCCTCGACATCTTCTATCCTTTTATGTCTCAGTTTGGATCTCCATAAGCACACGGTCAATGCACTTAGGCCTCCTTCTACGCATCTTGTTCTACTTCCATCTGCCTCTGCTTGGCTCTCTTTAGAGTACTTTTTTTTTGTCACGCTTAGCGCTTAAGGGAAGGATCTGTCCGCAATGCATTGTTCGCATGCCACGGTTAAGTTGAGAGTTAGAATACCTTAGGAGACATAGCAAAACGCCACACTGTTCCCAAATAGCTGTAACACACTGTTTGCGTGTGGCAACTAAGCACTTCAAATACCCGCCAAATAGCAATGTTCTCATCTGATGGGCTGGCTGACAACTAACGTTACCTAGACGACAAAGCCAATAAGACGACTATTGGATGAAAACGTTCACGTGAGTGCTAGCAGAAACACTTTAAAGGTCAATCAACAGCACTTGCGGGAATTGTTTGAAGATAAAACAAACGCACTCTAACCTTGCGATTAAAGTATGGTCAAGTATTCAGACCTCTCTGTCCACATCTTCCGCTGCCTCCCTCTACCTCAGGTTGACTGTATTTAAAACTGTGTATAAGTACACTGTGAATGCATCCAGATCAGTTCTACCACTGTGAATGCATAATGTTAGAACCTTATCTAATGTAAAGGCGAGTGAAATATTATGTTGTGGAGGCTTGTGGTTCGTCAGTTTTGAATGGTTAAATTTTGGATCATATTCTCAAAAAAAATCCTATATGTAAATAAATAGATCGAGATCAAATTTGATCTTTAATCAAATAGAATCTTTACTACTCCTATAAGCATTTGAGATATTATACAGGTTTACGATTCCCGAGTTATAGATGGTCGTATGTTGCATTATAGTTTCGAAAGCAAAGACCCATAGAATTTTTCCGATCGGAATCAAACTTTGCGTCATGTATTCCAAAACAAGAAAGAAGATACAGAATGCATCTCATCGTGATTAATGGTGGTAAGGTGGTAGATTTTGATCTTTTTTAACGTGTAAAATGATAAGTTGTTGGTGCAGGTTTCCTAACTTATGTATACACGACTCCAAAAGTGCATTACCACCTGCAGTTCACCTTTTCCTGCAAGAGCAGGCAACCCAAAAAGCTGGGCGCTCCGGCTGGTTGCGAATTCGAAAGGCGTTGGACCAAACCTCAATTTTGTAACAAATACACGGTGTATATCAGTGTGAAAAACTGCAAACAAGAGAATGAAACAAATTGTTAAGAATGCCAATTTTATTATCGTGACAGAGTTGGATGACATCAAAAGTTACAAAATGTTCTTACTTAAGCAGTTCAAACAAGAGAATGGCAAGAAACAGATATCAGAGGAAACCATTTCTCTCCTTCGCTCCCCAAAAAGAATCTCATAAAAAAAGAGTTTACAATCCAAAGGTTTAATATTAAAGCCCCAATCAAAATTTTAAAAGTTGACACCCGAAAGGCAAGAACAACTGAAACGAAATGAGTGAAATTGTGCACAGACATTGCAGACGTGAAATGAAGAAATAAGGATTTCGTATTTTAATAAAAAAAACGGTTGGGTGGGGCATGCGCCTCTCCAAACATTTGATCACGAAACATTAAAAGTGCTGGTAACAGTGTGTTAGATGTGTGTAAAGAATATGAAGAATTGCATCGAAACTTTACGTATGGATAATACAAAAAAAAACCGAATACATTCTGCGGAAAAACGGTTTTAGGGGGCAAAAGCCCCAATCCAAAATTTCGAAAGTTGATTCCCAAAAGGCAAAAAGAAGTGAACCGAAATAAACGATATTGTGGACAGATATTGTAGACGTAAAATGACAAAAAAACGTTTCGTATTTTCCTTGGAAAACGGTTGGGTGGGGCACGAACCCCTCGAAACTTTGATCACAAAATATCAAAAGTGCTAGTAACAGTATGTCAGATGTTTGTAAAGGACATGGTGTATGGATAATAGGTAAAAATTAACGAACACGGGTTTTTTATGTTCTGCGGAAAAAACATTTTAGGGGACAAAATCCCCAAAACAAAGTTTTGAAAGTTGACACCCGAAAGACAAAAACAAGTGAACCAAAGTGAATTAAATTGTGCACAAATTTTGTAGATGTAAAATGACAAAAAACGGGTTTCATATACTCCTGCAAAAAATTGTTGGGTGGGGCAAAGACCCCTCCAAACCTTTGATCATGAAATATCAAAGTGCTAGTAGCAGTATGTCAGATGTTTGTAAAGGACATGAAGAATTTGAACGAAACATTTTTTATGAACAATACGCAAAAAATAAATGAATACGCGGTTTTTATTTTCTGTCGATAAATGGTTTTAGGGGGCAAAAAGCTCCCACTCAAAAATTTGAAATTTGACGCAAGAAAGACAAGAAGAAATGGACAGAAATTAATGAAATGTTCACAAGTATTGTAGAGCTACGATGAGGGAATGTGTGTTTCGTATTCTTCCTGAAAGAAAAAAACTGTTTAGTGGACCGTGGCTTTGAGGGGCGCGAGGGGTGGACCAAAGCGAATGAAATTGTATGTAGATATTGGGTGTGTAAACTATGGCCCTTCGTGTTTCACATTTGTCCTGTCTCCATCCGATTTCTTTAAATTTTTCAGATCAACTACAAGCACAAACTGTATAGCGTTTTTTATAGTATTTCAGGAGGCCCTTTTAACCCTTATAATGTTTTTGGCCATAAACAAAAATACATGTCGATTTATTTCCAGTTTGCTCTTGATCTGCCAAATTTGAAGCAAAACGGATAGGGAAACTTGAGAAACACGAAAGGTCTTATTTCACATAGGGTGTATATAATATCTACACACAATTTCATTTGCTTCGGTCCACTCCTTCCTGAGCTATTACTGAAATATTTACTTTCTTTCGGATGAGGCCTAGGCCCTAACAGTGCTTTTCCACTGAAAGTGAAACACGTTTCATTAATTGTTTTGGAATATACGAAGTTTTGTTGCAATTCGAAATATTCTTTAGGAACGTCTGACTTATGCTTATTTGCAATTTTGATATTTAGTAATCAAATGTTTAGAAGGTCCGTGCCTCATTCAATCGCCTTTTTCCAGGATAATACGAAACCCAATTATCTCATCTTACGTCTACGATATCTGTGGAGGAGCTCTTCCGTGGCTAAGCTGTTAGCATACGCGCCTTTGGCGTGGGAGACCCGGGTTCGATTCCCGACGGGAGCTCATGTAGTTCGGATTCCACGTTAATCAGTAGGACCACGTCACATATAGCCTCGCTGCTGAACGGGACGTTAAACTCAAAATCAACTCAACTCAATATCTGTGCACAATGTAATTCAATTCGGTGCAGTTTTCCTTGCCTGTTGGGCCTCAAATTTAAAACTTTTGGGTGTGGCTTTTGCCCTCTTAAAACCGTTTTTCCCAGAATATGAGACCGTATTCGTTTTTTTCGTATTGTTCCTACACAATGTGTTGTTCCAATTTTTCATGTCCTTCAAGCACTTCTGACATACTGTTATTAGCACTTTGGTATTTCATATCATACTTTTGGAGGGGTCTGTGTCCCACCTAAACGGTTTTCTTTCTTTCAAGAAAATAAAAACCCGTATTCCCTCATTTTAAGTCTACAATATCTGTGCACAATTACATTTACTTCGGTTAACTTCCTCTAGCCTTTCGGGCCTCAATTTTTTTTAAAAAAGATAGGTGCGGGCTTTTGCCCCCCTAAAACCGTTTTTCTGCAGAATATAAAAAAACCGTATTCCCTTATTTTTTGCGTATTGTTCTTACACAAAGTTTCGTTGCAATTTTTCATGTCCTTTACACACATCTGACATACTGTTACTAGCACTCAATATTTCGTGATGAAAGTTTTGGAGGGCTTCATGCCCCAGCTAACAGTTTTTTTAAGGAAAATACGAAGCACGTATTCCCTAATTTTGTCTGCAATATGTGTGTAAAATTTCGTTTACTTCTGTTAAATTTCTTTGTCTTTTGGCTGTCAACTTTCAAAATTTTGCGTGGGGGCTTTTGCCCTCTAAACCTGTTTTTGCGCAGAAAATAGGAGACACGTATTCGTTTATTTCATGTGTAATATCTACCTGCCAAATTTTATCAAAATCGAAGTGTTACACATCGGAAGTGTTACTTGTTAGTAACTAATATTTCTTTAAAATTTTGGAGGCACGGTGGCTCAGTGCTAGAGCGTTCACCTCCGGAGCATATGGTTCCATGTTCGATTCCAGCTCGGGCTGTGTGAACTTTGTGGTGGACAAACACCGTGCTCGTGTGTTTTCTCGGGGTCATCCCGTTTATTCCCACATTCATTCCACCATTTCACTCATCTCTCATCATCACTGTCTTCTTTAGCCTAACCGGCATAAACGTGGGATGTAAAACTTTAAAATTTCATTTGATTTTTCTCTTTAAAATTTTATGAACAAATAGTGGGAATTAAAGATTATATAAGCGAAAAATTGAGATCTATTGCAAGTTTCGACTCCTTTCAACATTGAAGGAAATGACGGCACAGGTATTTGGTTTGGAGGTAGACATGAAATTTGAAACTGAGATTTCGCTATATTTCTGTCATCATTTTAATGCACACTGTAAAACTCTTAAATGCTAATTAAGTCAGGATTTTGCATCCAAATTAAGTTGCAACATAATAATTGTTAGAAAACCCGAATTGACAATGCGAATTTAACATTAGTCGATACTGTAGATAGCATGAAAAAACGGTGAAGAGTGTAACCTAAGTGTGTGGCCAAGTAGGTTGTGAGGCGATTTAATAAATTGCATGTCTTCTACTCGCCAGAGTCCACCTCAACCGCTTCATTTTCTTTTAAAACAAAACACTTTTATCATGAGTTACATTAGCATACAGTGCATTAGCCGCGGTGGCTCAGTGGTAGAGCGTTCACCTCCGGTGCTTGCGGTCCCTGGTTCGAACCCAGCTTGCGCCGTGTGGACTTTGTGGTGGACAAACACCGTGCTCAAGGGTTTTCTCGGGGTTCTCTCGTTTCACCCCACTTTCTTCATTTCATTCATTTCTCATAATCACCGTCTCCTTTAGCCTAACCGGCATAAGCGTGGGACGTAAAACTCAAAGATTTCATTTTTTCTTTCTTTCAAAAGTTATTCCTATCTATTCCCATTTATTATTAATAATTTATTTCTTGCATTATCTGAAAAACCCATTATTCGCATGGTGGCGGTATTTGGAAGTCAAGGCCTGTAGTAGTATCACCGTTGATTTCAGCGAGTGCGAAAACTATGGATTTGACATTAATATCGGTTAATTTGGATTATTTTTACATGTCAGGGTATCCCCTACGTTGCCCCGACCCGCACCAAATTAAGTGAATTTGGAAGTTAATGCAATCGGAGTTTCACCATTGATCTCAGAGACAGCCAAAACTATGAGTTTGACACTAATATCGGTTATTTTCTACTAGTTTTACATGTCTCTGTAAACGTCTCCTGAAACCTGGTTCGATTAAAAAAAGAACGCTCCATCTTTATCTGGGTCTTGGACCAAGGTACCCGAGATCAAAATTTCGTAACTCTCGGTCCTCTCGTCTGGTCTCCAGGCAGCACAGAGATACATATAGGGATGCGCACGAGACGAGTCGAGACAGGATTTTCCTGACAAAATTCAGGTCGATACACGACTCTTCCAATAGTGAAATATACATTTTCCGAGTCGAGACATCACTTTTACAGCATATTTTCGAGACCAGACAGCCACAAATCTTGTCTCGTGCGCATCTCTAGACACATACATACAGACAGACAGACACATAAACAAACTTTTTATTTTATTTATATTAGACTAGGTGTATTTCAAACAGTGTTTCTTCCTGAGTTCTGAGAGTACCCCCGGAAGAGACCAAAGTAATACGTGTATAATATAATAATAAATAGAATAATATCAACAGTGTGTCCCGGAATACGAAATGTGCCCCCCGGGAACATAGTTTCTGAAAGAGACACTGATTTCAAACAGAACAGATAGAACCAACGGTGCCGACTTTCCAAAACGTATGTGAGTGCATATCAATGACGGGGTGTGTTATACGCTTTCAGGGTAGTCTCGAGTTTTTTGACTGATTTCTTTTTAGTTAAAATCTTTTATGAACACTGTCATAAAGGGCTGCGCTGTGATAAAGTAAAATATATTGGTAATATAAGGATAAATTGGGGCGGTCCTAACTCAGTCGGTAACACGGCTGACTTAAATGTAAACAGGTTTAAACCCGGGTTCAAGTTTAATTACTGTAATGCATATTCCCAACATATATAATCGTGATATATAGTGTATATTTTCAACAACTTACATGATGCACAACAAGCGCAAGAAGCAGTGATATTATCAATACGTTACTAAAAGAAAATACTACATTCACTCAAATTAAAATGAAAAACTCATCATAAAAGAAAACAATTTTAATGTTATTGCAGAAAGAACTTGCAAGGATTTTGTTGCGGACATAAAATGTAAAGTGACTAACTTAGTGTGCTCCTTGGTTGCCTTTGCACAAACAAACTTGAAACAAACAATTATGCTGTAGAGGTTAGAAATTTTAACTTCTATCTCCATGTTTTAATTGTTTATTTTTTGATAGTGGCAAGTGAGAAATATTTATTTTATTATGTTTGACTCAGCGCCCTGACAAGATTATTTGTGTGAGTCCTGGAGTCAGGGAGCACCCACGTAGTTGGCGCGCATGGACAAAACAACTCCTAGCATTTCTTACACAGCACATGGTTGTTTAGCATAGAACGTTGCTACTATACTAGCGAGTTCCAGCTAGTTAAGCCTTTTATTAACAGCCGGAGGCAGCATTCTGTTATATCGTTGTAGTGAGTCGCGTGTTGAAATACTCCTAGTACCAGCGTTTTCATTCTTCTATTGATGTTGAAGGACAAAACAAATGTCTTTCGAGGAATACAAGTTACCTTTAATTCATGAAGTTGATATAGAAATGACTTTCCAACCTATGCTGTGCATAAATGCTGGAAGTCTTTCTAAAACGAGCGGAACGAGCGAGCCATTTATCAAACGGCTTGACTCGAAACTCGACGTCAAAAACTGTGACTCGTCTCAGAACTCGATTCGAGAAAATTACCTTTGATAAGACTCGAAACTCGACTTGAATTCGTGCCCAGCCCAAGGCATTAGGAAAAATGGCATCTTATTATTATTATTATGTAAAATTAAAAATACAGAATATAGAGAAGCGTAGGATATACAAACTGATCTGAAAGAACTCCAATATTACATACCATCAACAAACTGTTTTCTAGTAGTACAGTAGACCTGCTCATCAGAACACAGTTTATTCATATTAACCCCTTACTGTATATCGTTAATTATGGTACCCTTGTTTTCAGGGTGCGAATTACTTTGGGGATGAGGGGGATTTTCCCCCTATATCACATTTTGTTCCCCACAAAGATATCAACTAAAGTATCCCCACCGGAGATCCTCGCTTTTCCCCCGAAAACCATGCTTACTATAACGCCAAATTTTACTGATTTTTGCCATTTCCTGTAAGTTTAATCTGCTAGCCGTATTTCAAAATGAGCGATGTAAACTGTTCAGTATTGGTCATTCTAATTTCTCCACTATTTTCACTGTTACTTAGTTTAACTATAATATTATGACAACAGTTGTTACTTGCAATGGTATCCTTATACCCTTCAGTTCGTCGTCGTTCTTGAATATTGAATGTACTAATTGCACATAACAAAGTAGGATATGGATTTTTAAATGCTCTTAGTGGTTGGCCAAGAAGTAAACAGATAGCTTCTTCATCATACTCGGGCATATCATATCCATCCTCTACATTTGTATCGATTACCATCTTGTTTTAATATCCAATAAATAGAACAAGTGAATTTAATAGAACATAAGTGGACTATTATTGCTTGAGCATCACTGCCTTTTACAATTTACGGAAATGAACTTTTGACAGTGTACTCAAAATCTGAGTTCGGCCTATATATTCTCTCGCGGCTATATGTTAATTTATATGCTTACGATGCGTCCGTAGTGAGCAGACACGTTAGTGAAAGTGAGTAAGAGCATAAGATTTGTTTTAGCATTTGCTAATAGGACTGATTCTCCGTGTCATTCATTGTCTGTCTGTGTCTGTATAAGCACTTCAACTGGAGCGGGCCGTTTAAAGTTAACCTTTCACTTTCTATCTTTCTTTTCGCTATACAGTTTCGCTGTCCACGCTAATAATCTTGTCTCGAAAACTTCAATGTAATATTTATACTTCATTTTATAACATAGAACATAGTGAATCAACTCAGCTGTATCCTAACAGTAAAGTAATTATAAGTGCTGATTTCCTGAGCTCCATCATAGACTTGACTTGATTTTGAGTTTAACGTCCCGTTCAGCAGCGAGGCTATATGAGACGTGGACCTACTGATTAAAGTGGAATTCGAACTACATGAGCTCCCGCCAAGAATCGAACCCGGGCCTCCCACGCCAAAGCTCCATCGTAGAATCGATATTTGACAAAAAAATGGAGAGCGCAGCATTAGCGAGAAGTAGAAGAGCAAGCTCGAAATTTGAATTGCGAGTTTTTAAATATTTTGCTTTCGATTTAGCCTTGATGCCAGAAATTCGGCCCAGCAACAATCCATTTCTCGTATGATAGAGTAATATCTAGATTTTTTGAAGTAAGTTTGGTCAAATTGATAATTTTAGTGTTTTCATAACACTGAAGTAGGTTTTCTTTCGCAAGGCTGTACGCAAAGTGGAAGATTTCAATATAAGCGGAAAAATTAACATGTGTTTGTGATCATGGCTATCACTCGTGCCGAATTATTAAGTGAGTAAACCCTAGAGAGCTACGTGCAGAAGAGTGAGTACAACATTTAAACACATTCAGAAAGGTTAGGTGTGGTGTGTGGATTTCAAACAATATATTCATAGTTATTCTCAGTAGATTTATTGAATTAATAAATCCCTTATTTATTACAGATGTCACATCATATTTATGTGTGTATGTGGGGGAGGTAAGGTATTATTGTCTCATTTTGAATTATTGTACCTTCAGACTCTACGTCAAGTTAGTTTACTTTTATACCCTTCAATATAAATTGTCTACTTCGCACACTGCTAGTTTTTGATAAATATTTCCCTCCGGGACACGTCAGACACTTTATTTTTAAATTCTGTCCACCATTATCTTCAGCCCTTAAGAAAAAGTAATCTTTGAAATGTTCGAACGGTAAAATATTTTTGTTCTCCATCTTTATAAGAACAACACCAATGTAAGTAAAATAGACTACCGATACCAGTGCACTCGTAGTTCAATTAATGAATGTATTGATTTGGAACTGTCAAAATCTATGACAAAATCTTCTAGGTGCTTGCAATCAGTACACGTGTTTTCCCTGAGGCTGTTCTCATCTTCTAAAAACGGTGTCTTCCCGTTTGGCCTATTCCCGTTTTGCCTACAGACCTTCCAGCAATTTATATCATTATCTTACTGTCATCTTATCTGTAAGCAAAGCTATTATTTCCGTTTTGCGTATGGACACTAAACGAGAAATATTTAGTGTTTGAGGGAATTTTTGAGTGTTTGAGGTGGGAACGCTATATAAAGATAATGAAAATATTAACACCTAGTGGGCCGCGGTGGCTCAGTGGTAGAGTGTTCACCTGTGGTGCCTGGGGTACCAGGTTCGATCCCAGCCCCCGCCAAGTGAACTTTGTGGTGGACAAATACCGTGTGCGTGGGTTTTCTCGGGGTTCTCCCGTTTCCCCCCACTTTCTTCATTCCACCATTTCATTCATTACTCATCATCACCGTCTCCTTCAGCCTAACCGGCATAACCGTGGGACGTAAAACTCAAAATTTCATCTTCATTTTTTCATTAATATATAGCTACTAAAGGCAATCATTCCATTTTCAAGTTAAATCTGTAGAAATTAGTCAGTCTAAGGAATAATAAATTAAACGAACAGCAAAGAAAGGTCCAGAATTAACATTGCATAGTAATCCTTTTATTGTCTAAAATTCTCATTCTTGCAGTGTTTTCTCTAAATTGGTTTTAAGTTTTTGTGCTTAAATGTCTTAACTTATGTTCTTTTAAGGTTATGAGTGAGGTAAATTAAGTGTTATAATAATAGTTTTAAATGCGATTCAGCAACGTTGAAATCCGTCGTTGTCTGTTATCATCATATTCACTTTAAACGTTATGCCTTGTCTCAAGGCTTATCCTGGCTTATGATTAAGAGAAATTTTGTATAAAAAATAATAATTTAAGTAAGATAAGTTTAAAGATATTGAGAACGTAATTAGCGCCCATTCGAGCTATTGTGCCATTTATTCCAGAGCCGCGTTAAATACTAAGGTAAGTTGGAGGAATATGGCCACATGGGGAATATGGGCAATATTAAGCTTATACGTTAACAACTCCTGACCGTAAAAATGAAGAAATTACAAATGAGATTTGGCAACAATTGTGGAATGTAATTACGAGGGGCATTCAAGAAGTAAAGAGACAAATTCCTATAGCTCAATAAAGATTTATTTCAATCTTTCAAAACTAAGGCTATTTTTCAATATAATCACCCTTTACAGTTATGCATTTGTCCCATCTTTCTTGCAGCTTCCTAATTCCCTTGGCGAAGAAATCTTTCGATTTACCCCGAAGCCACCTTTGCACCGCTGCCTTAACTTCCTCATTGTTAGCAAATCTTTTTCCACGTAGGGCGTCTTTGAGTGGTCCAAACAGGTAAAACTCAGATGGGGCGAGGTCTGGGCTGTAGGCAGGATGAGGCAAGACCTCCCAACCCAATTCTTGAAGTTTATCTTGGGTCAGCTGGGCTGTATGAGGGCAGGCGTTATCGTGCTGAAGAATGACTCCTTTTGACAAGAGTCCACGGCGTTTGCTCCTGGTAGCTGGTTTAACTTTGTGTTCTAGCATCTCAGAATAGTATAGGCTATTGATAGTTCGCTGATCTTCAAGGAAATCGTAATAGATTGGACCCTGTGAGTCCCAAAAGATGGTCAGCAGCACTTTACCAGCGGAAGGTTAAACCTTGAATTTTTTGCGAACTGGAGAGCTAGTGTGTTTCCACTCCATACTCTGCCTTTTGGTCTCATGGTCGTAGTGATGGATCCAGGCCTCGTCGCAAGTCACTATTCTTTCAAAAAAAGCGTCTCCTTCAATCAAACTTCGTTGCGTTAAGGCTTGACAAATGGAAAGCCTTGATTCTTTATGAGCGTCAGTAAGCTGTCTGGGAACCCATCTGGCACACGTTTTTCTGTACTTTAAAATGTTCCTAATGACATTGTGAACAGTTCCAACACTTACCTGAACTTCCTCAGCTATCATTTCAACAGTAATTCTTCTGTTATCACGAATAAGTCCGTCAATCCTCGATTCCTACGAAGAACCAGAAACTTCCACTGGACGTCCACATCGGGGTTCATCACCTACACTTGTTCGGCCACTTTTAAACCGATCAACCCACTTGTACACATTCGCACGGTTCATACAACTGTTATCGTACTGTCTCAGCATTCGAGAAAAAAATTCACTTGGTTTTACACCTTCTGCGCCTAAAAACCTAATGACTGAGCGCTGTTCTTCTAAGGTGCAATCTTCTAGAGGACTTGCCATGATGAATTGATATTTTTGAACTTATGTTGACATAAAATTACGAAACAGCAGATCAGAGCATATCCCAAGGTTGCCAGCTAACACCCCTGAAACAAAAAAAAAAAAAAAAAAAAAAATTGAGTAGTGTTAAAAATATAGACTTTGTCTCTTTACTTATTGAATGATCCTCGTACTTTGCTGATGGTCACTGTTTCATGCAACTCGGCATTTAGAGGAATTTGTAAAGGAAAAAAAGACGAAACATATTTTAGATTTTGTATTTAAAGATTGCATGAACTTATAATATGTTCATAGTAAGTAAGATTTTCTTGCAAAATGTAAGACAACAGAAGAAAATCTAGGTCCCACGCATATAGAGGGAACAATACACTGGGTGATGAATGGTGCGCGGAGCGCGCTGCTATACTGTACACAGCAGTGTTTCCATCTAATATGAAAGGCACTAGTGGGAGAAATATGAACAAATCGAGTCGAGGTAAAATTATTAGAACAAAACATTGCTGTTTAAGAAATTGACAGAATGAAGCTTTTCTAAAAAACTGAAGCGTAGGTTATGGGATTCGAACTGATGATCCTGGATAAAAAGAAAATACTTTGGGAGCATGCGATAACCATCTACTCTACGAAGGTATGCTAAGGTTCAGACTGTTAGTAACCGAATATTAGAAAATCACTACCACAAACTGCCTGATCGCTTCGCATATTTTGTGGCTTATTTTCTTCTTTGCTTGTTCATGTATAAAATGTTTAATATCTATTATTATTAGAGCTGTGCAATATCTATAACAACTAACATTATGAAAGATTTACGTTGTATTTTTAATAAAGCATAAAATTCCCTCTCTCTCTGTGTGTGTAAATTCTGTCGCGCGTTTGTCACGCTTACGAGAATGGAACTTAGAATTTCATGCGTTTCGGAGATTTCTTTTGTTAATCATAACTTCTTTATTTCTTAATTTTTACAGTCATATTTTTGGAAATGTGTGGTTTCATTTTCCTGCATATTTCTAAGAAGATATTTAACATTTTCTATAATAAGAAAGAGAGATATTAATATTTATGTAATTTTGAAATACATGCGACAGAAATTCTGAACAGAAGTGTAGTTTCTTCTTTTATTTATACTCCATTCCTAGACACAGACAAAACAACTTTCCTCCATTTTATTGTTTCTTTAAACAAATAACGTAATGACCCATACCATTAGTTTGGCCTTACTTGTCAGGAATAAACTTCATGCGTCTCGATTCGTTTTTTTGCCTTTTCTACTTATGCTCAAGAAATAAAATTGGTTCTGTGTGCGCGGGAATCAATCCGTGGATTACAAGAAATTCAGACCACCTTACTATCGTATACTCTACAAGGGAGGATGGCCAGAGCACAGAAACTGATTTCTTTGTTCAAGAGACATACGCACATTACTCTGGCTTCGTTACCTCGATCTGTGTGCGAATTTACGGTCTTCAAATTTTACACGTGATTTCGCCAACAAATTATTAACTTTAACGCTACATGCAACGTTGATAAAGCATTAAAGAAATAACACAAATTACAAATAGTGATTGAATTTACAACTGTAGTCACAAGAACGATTCTATTCAAGGTATCACCTCACCTTTCTATCTAGAAAAAGACTCGAGTTCGATTCCCGGCAGGAGCTTATGTGGTTCGGTTTCCACGTTAATCAGTAAGTCCCGTCTCATATAGCCTTTCTGCTGAAAGGGACGTCAAACTCAAAATCAACTCAACCTATCTAGAAGAAGGGCGAGACAAAAGTCATTACTGCTACCAGCTAAGAAATATTTGTCCTCCATTTCTTGTTCTCATAAAATAATAATTCTACCTGTCAATCCATAAACGTAATAATATTATTATCTTCATATGTAAACCTAAAAAAAATCTGACAAAGTATATCTCTTCTGTTCCTACCAATAGCTTCAACTATGTATTTTTCTTCTTCTTTTGTCATTCTATTAATAATAATAATAATAATAATAATAATAATAATAATAATAATAATAATAATAATAATAATAATAATAATAATAATAATAATAATAATAAATTGACACTGTTTTCCTCAGAAACTTGCGACTTTAAGGTCTACAGTGTAGAGTTCTGCCGACAACAACACACTGGACATTATTTATAAAAAGACCGAAAATCATTACGGTTTGAACTTACGGTTCACTTATTGTCTACTGTGTGAACTGCAAGAAATGATCATATTTCTTCGCGATAATGTGAATACCATAGCGAAATGTTCTGTTTCTACACAATTTCCTTTTTTCGGATGACTGGATAATTTTTAAGAACTTCTATTGTTGTAAAGAAAATAAAAAGTATGTCTTCGGGGGAAATCGATCTGAGAACCACTAGAAACTTGAGCCCACGGAGTTACCGATTACACCATCAAGACCTGCTTGCAGGCACAGCGCTACATTGAATGATTTCTCGAAAGAGTCCAAGTACTTTACATCGCATTGTATTTTTTTTGTTTCGTTTTTATTACGTTCACATTTTGTTTTACGTAAAATGCACGAAAAAGCAAATACATTTTTTCGCCACAATGCCTAGAAATACCGTTCCAACTAATCAGCAAATAGGAAGCTACTGGCGAAATGATTTGGGGTAATGTGTAGTATTTTATTTTCATAGCAACAAGGAGAAGATACTATCCCGCGGAAAACATGCATAAACTTGTTTGACAGAAAATACTCTGGTGTTGGATTCTCTTTAAGAGTCAATTAAAATTTTATTTTAACTAGAATTTATTCTCATTAATCATCCGCCTCTTTTAGCCTAAAGGACTTAAACATTGAGGAAAGTATATGGGAAAAATGTTGAAGACTATGCATAGAAAAGTCAGGTGCCAGTGTTTTGTAAGCTATTGACAAAATAATAAAAAGACAGGAAAGAAAATTTCTTAAGAACTGAAACTGAACAATGTTTTAGCTTTCATGCTTAATTTGCTACTAGCGTGACATATTAAATTCAATGTAATATACATATTACACACAAAATTCGCTACTTGACTGTTGACAACATGAAAAATGATATGTATTGTTAAAAATTAAATATAACACCTCCGACCGTGTTTAGAACTTTCGGTATTAAGTAGAGAAAGGGGTAATTCGTATTTGTTTGTTCAATAGTTAAGAATGATAACATCGAGGTTGTGTCTTGTCATCATAGCAAAAGGGATGAAGCACTTGAAATAATCTTTTTAATATACTGTATTCAGCATTTGGTCCAATCGGGTTTCTATAATGCATTAACGCATACAGCATATTATAAGAGGAAGAGATGAACATAAACACCTTTTTTCAAATATGTGAGCCCATCCTCCGTTGTTCTAAAAAATCCGCTTTTGAGGATAAAAGGGTACAAGCTCTAAATACGTGGTCAATATGTAAAAGTGAGATCGTGATTGTCTATCCAATCATCACGGGAAATCGAATGAACTGTTTCAAATGAATATTTGAATTCATTTAGTACTTGGAAGAAAATGATTAGCTGACGTCTACTGGAAACTTGACAAAACTTCACAAATATATGATGAGTTAATATTTTACTCGTAGTTGTAAATGGCTACTTTGTTGGCTAAAGGAAAAAAAAACAAAAAAAGACTCGACCAGGAATCGAACCCGAGACCTTTTGCACGTGAGACGTGGATCTTTCTCACTCTGCCACGCCGTCAGTTGATAACTTCACGTTTTGTCTCATACATGCGTCAAGTTGGAATTTTTAAGACGCTTTTCCCCCACTATTTCGGCTATTGCGCTCCTCCAGTTTGTAATATTAACACTTTAATTGTGCACTACTACGTCGCGAAGGATGGCCTCGAAGTTTTTTTTTTTTTTTTTTTTTTTTTTTTTTTTTTTTTTTTTTTTTTTTTTTTTACCAAAGTGTTTTCCTCTTGTTAGTTAACTCTCTCCGGGCTTTCCTCACGTTACTTTCATACAATACATGTTCTCAGCGAGGAAAGGAGTATTAAAAATATAAAGAAAGAGAGTTTCAAACAAATCTCTTACCATAGGAAGACGAAAATAGGCATTTAAACTCCTTCTTACTAATCTGTGACCACGTGGTGCATTGTTTTCGGAAATTCCAACTCTAGCAACGAAAGCAAGGGAAATGCTACAATATCTCAATTTCCCATTTTGTGTTCATAAACTGGCAAATATGAGTAAGCATTTTAGCTGTTTAAATCAAATCTACAATATATTTAGCAGTTAAATTCACTTGGATCTATTTCATTTCACTTTGGTTGATATGCTATTTTTTTGGTGAAGAGATTTGAATATTTCGCAAATAAGATTTCCATAAACTTCGCTCGAAGAATGTGCATTTCAACTAGTTTGTGTCTCAACTTTAAAGATTGCTCCAGCCCATATTTTTAAACGAATTGTGTATTCATTTTTTATTTTTAGAATATATTTACAGGTCTTTCCAACCTGTATTAGGAACCTAGACATTAGAGCAAGCATGTCTTCAACATTGAGGGGTTAGGAGGGGTAAGACTGATCACATAATCTTTCACAATATTTATGAAGTTGAAAAACAATTCTGTGGAGGATCAAGGGAGCAGAATTGTCTTCAACATTGGGAGGCAGGAAGATTTGATGCTTATTCTGGGGGAACTCAATTTCATCTCACTTTTCTTTGTGCCAATCGGACACAAATCATCACTTTTCTGCCCCCAAAACACATTTCAAATCGGATTATTGGGGGGACAGTCCCCCTCAGTTCCAAGATTGGAGGGGACATGTCCCTCTCATCCCCCCAGGATTTGCAACAGTGAACCTAGAAACACAGTTTTAGGAAGCTAATAATCAAGTTTAATTATGGGTCACAATAGTTCAGCGAGCGATTAACTTTTATACGCAAATTTATAAATTTAATCTATTAAAGGTTACATGGAAATTGATCCAAGCTTGGCTTGTAGATTAATAGATATCTTTCACAGTTCACAAACCAATGATCTTTCCTGAAACTGATAGTTCTAAGACTGATCAGTTAGTTCGTTGGGAGTGTAACATCCCTTTCAGCACCGAGACTATATGAGTCATGGTTCTACAACTTAACTTGGGATCCTTAATTAAATGAACTCCCATCAGAAATCAATCTCTTGATAGGTTGATTCCATAAATGTTACATTCTTTTCATTCTCATGTGAATATTCCCAAATAGAATATGACCTTCCAGAATGCATACTGTCTTTCCACTCGGTATGAACACTAGTTTATTAATCATATTATAATTTAATAGTGGACATGATTTCCTTTTTCAACATACTGAAACATCTAATAATACAAGCAAAATATACTAATATTGTTCCTTTTCTCTTTACGTTTTCACACAGATCAGTATTTCATTGATAACATTGTGTTTTAAAAGAAAAGTGTGTTCAGTTCACAGTTAAGACAGAGATAAGACAGCCACTTGAAAGCGACTCTGGTTATATTGCTTTCCTCTTCTGCCTAGTCGTTTGCTCATCTGCCCTCAGATTATATTGGATCAACCTGCTGCTTTCATTTCAATTACTTGTATATTTAGTTTCGGATGTAAGCTTATTTTTAAATTTTATTAATGGAAAGAAATCTAGAATATCGTTATTTTTGATCTACGTAGGTAGAATCATACTTGCAGCCTTATAATATTACCATACACAAGAATTTAAAAAATCAAACAGAATGACACCATATATAAAACTCTAATACTACAAATAATGGCTGTTCTTTCTACGAAAAGAGAAAAAAGGAAATTGAAGATTTGAACATGGATCAGCTGATTGGTAGGAAAGAGCGTTACCCACTACACCACACACTCACGTGCTAGTTTTCTTGCTATACACTTTAAACATTCAGCATATGACTTTTGTTTCTGTCGTCTTGCCGTATATCGGTTTCTCTGCTTTTCCTGCTTGTTACACTATTTGTGTTATTTGTTCTGAAATTGCATTTGCAAACGTAATATATTTTGTTGTTTTACCAGGATCCACACCTTTAAAAGTTTCTAAGGTCAGTTACATTAAGTCAAATGATTTTCTTGTATCTTCCATCGCTTCAAGGGACAAAAGATACTATTCCACGCAAACCATACATAAACTTATGTGACAAACAACACACATCAAGAGAGATAGCCAAACATAGATATAGTAAGAAGAGACCGCAGAATCGTGTTTCTAGAATCATGTTTCAAAATTAAATGAACATTAATGAAAAAGTAGTTTAACGTCCTACGTTTAGTACTTTAGGATTTTGATTTCTGGGCTTTCGGCATCTATGGCCATTTAGCCCTCACGTTTGAGGGATGACGTTTTTCGGCGAGCACACTATCCGGGGAAAGATAAGGAATAAAGGATAGGGGAAGGATGAAAGCGGCCTGGGACTTACAAGTTATGTCTCACCCCGGCATTTGCCTGGTGTGAATGAGGAAAACCCAGGAAAGCCTCATTCAGGATGGCTGGCTTGAAAAAGCTTTTTACATTTTTTTCGACCGAGTGCTCCCACCGGGAATCGAACCAGCGACCGCTCGCACCAAGTTTTTTTAGGCTAAAGGAGACGGACAATTAATAAAAGTTAGCTAGCTAGTAAATGTTTCAATTATTTTCTAACGGGACTCGAACCCTTGACTATATACACCAAATGCGCACACGCTAGCCACTAGACCAGCAGGAAACGATAGAACTATATTAACAATGTCATACAAATTCTTCCTGTGTATGATGTTTTGTTTTCTTCAGATTTGTTCGTGTCTTACCGAGTCACATGTCTGACTGATTCCAGGTCAAAAAATTCATAACCATCTTCATCCCTACTTACCAATACAACGTTTGTTCCAATCCCAACAGGTGAGAATTGACTGTAGTGAGATAGATACTCTTTTCTAAAACCGGAGTTCAATTTTCAGCGGGAGCTAATTGCTGTTCGGATCCCACGTTATGCTGTAGCTTATATGGCCTCGCTACAGAACGGGACGCTAAACTCAAATCAACTACTACAACTAATAACATATATTCTAGAAAGGGCTCTTCATACCATTTTCTTCATAATAAGCTTATCTTCATGTCAAACAGAACAAACATTTATACATAACAATAAATATTCAATAAAACAATCAGCAGTATTCAAAAATTTAAAAAAAATAAAATATGGGTTTCCACCATAAATAGGTTCTAGCGAAGTGTGCTATTTTTGACATTTTATTCTGACATTAAAGATGAGTAACAACATTTGGTAAATGTTGACGTTACTTTTCTTCCTGAGCTATATACAAAGGAAACAATATTTCTTGACCTAAAATACAGCATGTAGTAATAATGTAATTAGGGATGGTCATTTCTAGGCCAAACAGGAAGCAGGACCTAGTTCAATAAAACACTCCCTGGATTTATCATTAGTTTGGCCATTTGCAAGGACAACTTTAAAACCATGGAACTTGAAACTTGTGCTGAGTTCTCCAAGATTTACACTTCTTAATGTATACATTTTAGATTCTATCGATAATCAAATTCAAGTTATATATTTGAAGGTGAAGTGTCCCTACCTATTGAATAAGCTTGTGTTTTAGCATATAACGACAAATATTTTCCATAACTTTCAATACCTTGCATTTCATTACAGTTTACTTTATTATGAACTATTATTTAATTTATTACAGTTTTTCACTTTATCTTCTACATTTACACGTTTAAATATATTCATTTGTTTCAATTATTTATGTAAAATTTGTGACGTAGTCACATTTTGAACTGCGCTCTCTGTTTTGTTTGGAACTAAATATGATTATTTTATATCTAAAGAAAAAATATTAGTTATATTTAGTTACATTTAGTTATATTTAGTTCCAGAAATAAAAATTATAAAACGAATGTGCTGACCACACTCAAAATAACTGAAACCCATCTCGTTGATCATAGATGTTTATGGATTAAAATTGAAAATAATTCGATATAGTTTTCAGCTGTAAACCTCGTCATAGTTTTTATTAATACTAAAATTTAGAACGGTCTTTACGTTTGTAAAATTCTACTTTATCTTTTTCCCTTAATAACAAGAACAACAACAACATTTGCAGAATGTCGAATCAATTACAATTGTAATCATATTTTTATTTTAACAAAAGCAAAGCACGAAGTTTCGAACACGGGTCACCTGGGTGGTAGTTCTGTACGGATCCAATGAACTACGGAATAACGTAGTAGAAACTCCCTACTCTGTAAATTTATATTGCTAATATTCGTAAGTTTCAAGCTTGTAAAAGAACGTAGCTGTTTTGTCTTTCTATTAAGCTTTACGATATTTCTATCATATCTTGTCTGAGTTGAAAAACGAAATATAATACATTTATCGATTTATGGTTAGGGATTGGTCCTTTAAAACATTTTATTATTTCGAGAGGTGATAGAAAGATACTATCCCTCGAAAACCATGCATTTCCTTTCGTCACAGATGAGAATACTACTTCAAGTTTGACTATTGAATTCATATAGTTTGAAAATCTTTGTGTCACACTGTGAAACGATACTCACTTCTTTTAGTTTGGTATTGGTACTGGTAACTCTTCTAATTATGCAAGAAGTTGACACTCTTAGTCATAGATTAGAAACTTGTAGCAATACACGTTGAAACCGTACTTGGCTAACTTCAGCTACTTCTGGTTTGAATAGGAATTGGTGGGAAATATTCTTGTGATGCTGAATTCTTGGAATAACACTTTCCTACGACTCTCAACTGATTGTAAAAAAGCCGTATCTTGATATCTCCTATTGTTTTGATCTATGGAAAAAAAGAATTGAAATAGGAAGTAATAGTCAATTTGAAGCACTTCTTATTCCGGTAGGGTGTTGACAATAATTATGGTATATTCCCTTGAGACGCTAAATCGTTTGGACGAAGATGTTCTCGCTATCTGTTACTGTTTTCGTTCTATGGCGAGGAAAGTTCGAACAGAATATGGCTAATTTTAACAAATTCTGCTTTGATCAAAGCTGCCACGGAGAAGGAGGAGGATATTATTCAGACGATGAATCGATTGCAGAAAGCTACGTTTTAGTATCTTTTAACTTTTTGCTCTACGGAAATCAGCATTTGAACCTAAAGTACTAGTAAATTTGAACAATAACCGGCTTTGGTAAAGTTATATGGATAATAACGATATGTTTGTTGAGAGGCTTAATTGTTTGCTTCAAACTGCTTCTCGCTATTTGCTACCGTTTTCGTTCTATAGTGATAAACGTTGAAACCGTTATTGTAACCAGAGTTATAGTAAATTCTAACTACAGTCGAATTTATTGGAGTTTGCAGATAGTCATGATATGTCGTCTTTAGACTCTAAATGGTTTGCAGATCTCCGTTTCTCAATATCCGTTATCATTTTCTTTATATATCGACAAACGTTCAAACCGGAAATGGCTAATTTGAATCAATTCCGGTTTGAGTAGAAGGTTAACGAAGGTAATAAAATCTATTCTTTGGACACTGAATTAATTGCAAAAGACCACATATTGAAGCATTTACTATTTCTATTAGTCGGAAATTAGAAATTGAAATCGGAAGCAATAGTAAATGTCAACCATTTGTTGTTTCGGTAGAATATATTGGATACTCTTGATATTGGCTCTAGATGGTAACTCGTTTTCAAAAATCAGTTCTCGCTATGTTACCGTTTCATGCTATGACGATAAAAGTTGAAACTGTTGTTGAAACCCGAAGTGATAATAAATTTAAACCCTTTTCAATTTTAGTAGAGTATTGTGGATGACCATGATATGTTGCCTCTACACGCGCAATCATTTAAAAAAAGTCTTCTCCCTGAATGTTGCCATTTTCATCTATGGATTAAATATTAGAACCGCAAATTGGTAATTTGAACCACTTCTGACTTGAATATAGAGTTACCGGATAAGAAGGAACCTATTCGTTGGATGCAGAATCAATAGCAGAAAACTATTTGTCTATATAGCTAACTGTTTTTGCTCTGGTATCTGTCGACAGTTGAGCTCTGCACGGGCCGCTAGCGCCCGGTTAGGCCCGGAATATGCCCAGCCCGGCCCTGCCCTGCCCGTTTCAAGTAATATCAAACTGGACTGTACACTAACCGGGCGGAACCGGCTCGGGCACACTCCGGGATGAGCACAAATGCTATAGGGCCGAACCGGGCCTAGCCACTCTGAAAGACGGATCGGAAACTAATCTTGTCAACCTTTTTTTTAAATGTCCTCCACTACCCCTGCTTTTGCCGTATTCGTACGGTCTTTCTGTCAGCCTATGCTAATCGTAATATGTTTGGGAAGCTGACTCTTTATTCAAGGCTGCAAAGTACTGTAATACTACCACTATTACTACTTCTACTACTACTACTTCTACTATTATTACTAGGACCACTGCTAATACTACTACAACTGCTACGACCTCGCGTCAGAGTTGACATGTCTGGTGGTACCGAATTTAACTTCTAAGTACAGAAGAAAACGGAGAAATGCTAGTTATTATGGCCAGTCTGCATAGAATGTGAACCGATGCTTGATCTACGAGGGACAACGGTAACTCAGTAGGAAAAACACTCACATCTGGTGCTAGAGTTCGTCGGATCAATCACTGCTTGTGCTGTGTGAGCTTTGTGGTGGACAAACACCGTATGCTTGGGAGTTTCCGGGGTGGTCCCGCTTCCTCCCACAGTTTTCATTCCACCAATTCATCCCATAATCATCCATACGGCCTGAGCCGTAGTTAACTAAAGAACGTATGATAATGTCAAGTACTTGACCTACTAAGTAGAATTTCGTACGCTACCATAAGACCATGGAGGCCAAAACCGTGAACTGGCGTGCTCAAAAGATCAGTACAATTTGTAGTAATGTTCAATTAGCAAGGCAAATACCAAATAGTGTTACATGTTCCTGTATTGTTTATAGTATGATACTACAAATATAACAAAATATAATGATCAAAGAAATCACCAAGATGTCAGCGTCCATTAGGTGTTCCTGGAATGGTGGCTTAGTAGTTGAACGTTCATCTCTAGTGGATGGGATCCCTGGTTCGATGCCAGCTCTCGCCAAGTGAACTTTGTGGAGGACAAACACCGTGTGTGGAGTTCCTCGGCGTTCTCCCGTTTCCTCCCACTTTATTCATTCCACCATTTCATTTATTTCTCATCATCACCGCCTCCTTTAGTCTAGCCGGCATAACTGTGGGACTTACTGGAACTGACAACTTACTTTATGGTTGGAGGATGCAAGGCTACTGTACCATACGCGCACAACCCCTATGGGACTATGGTAGTGAGTTGCGCAGTTTGAGCAATACGCACGGATAAAGCACGCTTACATTTATATTTATTAAAACCTCATATTAGGACATACTCCACAAGACAAATTTTTAACAAATGCGCCTTTTAAAATTATCTACTTATTATTATTATTATTATTATTATTATTATTATTATTATTATTATTATTATTATTATTATTATTATTATTATTATAGCAAATGCTATATGAAGCAATTATCTTAATACGCACTGGTTAATACACACCATTCATAACAGGTAGTTGTAGAAATGAGTCTTTTACAACAAGAGTTGTTAGCTCAATCGGTAGAGCGCTGATCAATGGGTTCAAAGGTTGTGAGTGCGAAACTAGTCCGAGTCAAAAGATTTTTTTCTGATTAAATTCTTCAGGTGGAAATGTTTCTCTATTCACTTTTATCTCGTAATTCTGGATATAGATGTTTGAATGTGAAAAGAGTATACTAGAATATAAGAAAAGAAAGATAAAATATGTTATATCTTTTGCAAGTTTTATAATATTTTCACCTATCTAGGACGTTTCTAAAAGTTCAGACTTCTATATCTCCTTTTCTCTCTCTTACGTGTCCCTTAACTACGTAATTCCTACACTTATTTCATAAATCAGATATACATATATTACAGATGTATCTCTTTCTCTTCTCTCTATATCATGTCTGGAGATAAATGTTTTGACAAATTACAGACACGATTTAAAAAAAAAATACGATCTACGATATGAGTGATACATGTTGTGGTGTTTAACATATAAAACAATAAATAGAAAAGCTGAGAACTCGACTCTTTACAGAGATGACAGTGCACTGATGCTTCAAATCTGTGTCTTTACTCCCTATACCTATTTTAATTCTAGGGATGGGCAAAACCGGTTTTTATAAAAACCGGAAACCGGTTTCCCAAAAAACCGAAATCCGAAAACCGACATTTCGGTTTTCACCAAAAACGGTTCGGTTTTTCACCGAAACCGGTTTCGGTTTTCTCCTAAAACTTGTAGTTTTTTCGCCGAAAACGGTTTCGGTTTCACTAAAACCCGGTTCGGTTTCCTACTGAAACCGGTTTAGATTTCCCCAAAACGGGTTCGCTTTTTAAAAAGCCGTTCGCTTTTTCATCAAAACCGGTTTCGGTTTTTTCTCCAAGCTCGGTTTCTGTTTCCTCCAAAAGCTGTTGGGTTTTGTAAAAAGAACGGTTCGGATTTAAGCGAAACTGATCTCGAGTTTCTTCAAACCCGGTTTCGTTTCTCACCAGAGTAGAGTTTCGTTGTTTTCCGAAAACCGGATACGTTTATAACAAAAGCAGTTTTGTTTTAAAGATAATGGTTTTTAATCATATTCTGTGTGTCCTTCAAGTTATGTTAAAAAGCCATGCTTCAAAAAGGCATGAAGTTTGAAATCAGTGTTACTACGGGTTACTGCTGAATCCAACCCGCGGCTACAGATAGACGTTATGTATGCTAGCTTTAGCCCTGATTCACTGATCAGCAATATTAATTGCACTGCCTAAAATAAATATACAATTTATATTATATATATATATATATATATATATATATATATATATATATATATAGCAATAAAAGTTCAGCAATAGAAAAATTGGGACACCCGGAAATACGTAGGAACAAACCATCGTTCGACCAAGAATGCATTAAACTAGCAGAGAAGAGAAAAAAGGCAAGATTACGGTGGCTACAAAATCCGAATGAAATAACTACACAAAATTTCGCAGATATCAGGCGGGAAACTTCCAAAACTTTTAGAACAAAGAAACGGGATTTTTTGAAAGCTAAAATTAAGGAACTTGAAGATAATAGTAAAAATAAAAATATTCGGGACATGTATAAGTGGGTTCAGCGAATTTAAGAAAGGCTATCAACCTCGTGCTTATATATTAAAGAAATCTGACGGAACAGTTCTCACCGATACGGATAGCCTCTTAAATAGATGGAAAGATTTTTTGACGATTTGCTGAACACGCAGCCAAAAACTAATGTGCGTGGAGAAAAGGAGATACATACCGCAGAACCGTATATTCCAGAACCCAATCGAATAGAAGTGGAAGCCGCTATAAAGAAATTGAAGAAACACAAAATCTCCGGGTGTAGATGAAATTCCGGCTGAATTAATTTTAGCTGGAGGCGAAAAATTGTGGAACAAGATACACAAACTCATTCTCCTTATCTGGAACAAGGAAGAATTGCTACAAGACTGGAAAGAATCAATCATTGTTCCAATTCACAAGAAAGGCGACAAAACTGACTGTAATAATTATCGAGGCATTTCTCTTCTGTCAACATCCTTTAAATCCTTTCAAATATTCTGTTAGCAAGATTGACCCCATACGCAGATGAAATTATTGGAGATTATCAGTGCGGATTTAGACGAAATCGATCAACTATCGACCAAATATTTACCATTCGCCAAATACTTGAAAAGAAGTGGGAATACAATACCCCGGTACATCAACTATTTATTGATTTTAGAAAGGCGTACGACTCGGTTAGGAGAGAAACATTATACAACGTTCTTACAGAACTTTGAATACCGAGAAAGCTAATTAGATTAATTAAGATATGTTTAAGTGAATCCCAAAGTTAAGTCCGGGTAGGAAAATTTTTGTCCACGAGCTTCCACGTCGAAAATGGCCTGAAACAAGGAGATGCGTTGTCGCCATTATTATTTAACTTTGTGCTCGAATACGCCATAAGGAAAATCAAAGATAGCAACCAGGGCCTAGAGTTGAACGGCATTCACAAGGTTATGGCATATGCTGATGGTGTAAATTTAATACGGGATGATAGGAGAACAGTAGAAATAAATGCAGAGATCTTATTAAACGCTTGCAGGGACATGGGTTTAGAAGTAAATGCAGAGAAAACTAAATACATGGAAGTGCGTCGGGACCGTAATACGGCAAATTGTGGAGGCGTTAAAATATTAAATAATGCTTTTGATAAAGTGGATACTTTCAAATATTTAGGATCAATATTAACAGACGAAAATCATATTCACGAAGAAATTAAATGTCGACTACAAGGAGGGAATTCGTGTTACTATTCGGTTCAAAATCTCTTGTCGTCGCGAATTCTGTCGAGGAATTAGAAGCTTAAAATATATAAAACGATAATCATGCCTGTTGTTCTGTATGGTTGTGAAACATGGTCGCTTACTCTGAGGGAAGAACATAGACTGAAAGTATTTGAGAACAGGATCCTGAGAAGAATATTCGGACCCAATAGGAACGAGAATGGGGAATGGCGGAAGCTTCATAACGAGGAACTACATAGTTTATACGGTTTACCCAACATTGTTAGGGTCGTCAAGTCTAGGAGGCTTAGGTGGGCAGGTCATGTAGCTAGAATGGAAGAAAGTAGAAACGCTTTCAAAGTCTTGACTGGTAGACCCATAGGAAAACGACCATTAGGAAGACCTAGGCGCAGATGGGAGGACAATATTAAGATGGATCTCGCAGAGATAGGAATACAAAGTAGAAACTGGATGCAATTAGCTAAGGATAGAAGTCAGTGGAGAGCTTTTGTGAACGCGGCACTGAACCTCCGGGTTCCATAGGCCATGGAGTTATATATATATATATGAACAATTTAATTTATTAGCATGCATGGGAGCATGCCCGCGACCGTTCGGTCTATTTATTGGACGGGTACCGCAAGAATGTAATGCACCCCGCCCGTCGTTGCTCGTGCTTGGACTTCTGTCCTGGTGCACAAGTGCACTCTCAAGATTTGTCCCTTATCCTTGACAACTAAGTGTGTAACCCCCTTTCACTGAGGGGGTGGGATACGCCCACTGCGCGGCCAGACCGAAGTCCTGGGTGCCTACTAGTTGACCTACTGGTGGAGGCGGTCGTGCCAGCGAGTCAGGCCCTACCATACTCTGCAGGCATGGTGCCTGAGCGTTATAAGGCGAGCTCACCTCCCGCACATGTTCACCGTTAGCCAGGTTCCTGGGATTAGTTCCCATGTGCTACCGAATCCCACGGTATGACCACAACCCGGCAGAGTCCAACCCAATCTGGGAAACTCAGGCAATGCCCGAGGGGGCTTGTGTCCCGGCCCTGCCTACCTCTATCGTTCAACTGGCAACCGCCGTGTGTAGAGGTACCACACACACGTCGAGATGCTGTGCATCTCACCCGGGATCCAATGGTACGTGTAAGTAACCATTTGAGTTTGGAACCGGCCCATATCCTGCAGGGTTACCTCCCTTTTGCGGAATTAATACCGTTGCTCAGATATCTGGGATTGGATCTTTCCCGTTTCCGTTTGGTCCTCCTGCAGGCAGGAACCCGACTCTCCCCTCCCGGTAGGATCGTCCAAGCAATACGGGACTACCTCTCTTTTACGTGTTGAGGTACCACATACACGCTGAGATACTCAGTATCTCTTCCTCTTCCCGGACCCAACAGCACGTGTAGGTCGCTGTTTGGGAGAAGGGCCTTGACCGTTGCTCTCCCCCGGTAGGGTCGCCCAGAGAGCTACCTCACTTTTTACCGTGTTAAGGTACTACTTACGCTACCAGGCCCAATGGAACGCGTTAGTACACACTACATGGATATGTTACTTCAAGTTATAGGGTAAAGAGAAAGATAAATTGCAGTATATGTTGGTTTGAGTTGGCTTCCGCCAAGTAAGTCTTTTTTCTAATATCTTTTATGCTTTGCACTTTGAAAAAAAATCAAAGTGTAATACAGTATCCCTTAATGAACGAATCCTTTTATTAACCACCAAATAAGAGTTGAACTGACGGAGGCAAGTACAATTGGAAGGAAGTTTGACAGAGATATTGCCATTCACCAACTTCTACAGGGTGTTCAATCCAATACCAACAACGCTTGGGAGATGACTCCTGACATCAAGATGAGACGAATACTAGACCATCCTGGGTGCACAAGTGCTTCCTTTCGCAGTTACAGGCTGCCGAAAACATGAAAAAATGAACTTTAAAAGTCCATAGCTCCTAAACTATGGGACATCCTGTAGTCGGGTCAAGACTTAACTTAGGAATTAATATGTGGCCTATCCAAATGTCCATGTTTCAGAATCCTGGGGCATTTCCGCAACAATTTTTATTGAGGTAATACGTGAGTACTTGAACTTATATGCCTGTGGCCAAACTCCCTCTATAAAAATTATTGGTTGAGTACCTTAGGATTCTGTAACATGCATTTTTGCACAGGGCCCATAATAGTTCCTATGTGAAGTCCTGACCCGACAACGGTACGTCCCATAGTTTAGGAGCTATAGACCCTTAAAATTCATTTTTTCATGTTTTCGGCAGCCTTTAAGTCCGAAAGGAAGCATTTGTGCACCCAGGTTGGTCTATACTTTTCGTCTCATCTTGATGTCAGGAATCGCCTCCCAAACGTTATCGATGTTGTTTTGAAACACCCTGTATATTTAGAAGAAACACCAAAAAGGTATTTCACCGAAGATGACATTTTCGTAGTAGCTAGTAGGTAGGAAACTTAATTATATTCGCTTTGCAGATGCTATGGCAAAAAAAGTAGTAATGGTACCGAGACCAAGACTTTTTTATACCGAGACGAGACCGAGACGGACTTTTATATACCGAGACGAGACAGAGACCAAAATAGGCCTCTATAAATCGAGACGAAACTTAGGTCAGTCTCGAAAAATCTGTCTCGTCTCGAATATTGATAGCTATTAAAATTGCCTTTACTCAAAATTTGTTTCGTTGCTCCTAGATAATATGGGAACAGTTTTCTGATGTACAGTGGCGTATTTAGGAGTGGTTATCGGACTCAAGCCCCTCCCGAAATAAATTTGTGATCATTTCTTCGCATTACACTGACAACACAAATATTTCTTACCCGTTCCTGAAGCCTCTCTCGAAACAAAATTCAATAGCCTTCTGTCTCTCTCTTTCTCTCTCTCTCTCTGTATATGTATTCCTCAATACCGTGACCACCGCCATTACTTGTTTCCGCACATTCTTTCCTAATGCAAGCGTTGGTTGCATTGTTTGTTATCTACATTTCTACTGGAATGAGATGTTTCCTTTTGGCAAGTACATCGCTTATTCTTGGAAATTTGTTGCCGAAGGCTGACGCATGGTTGAGTGCTGGGAGAGGGATGAATTCTTGCCTTTCGCTGTTGTTCTATCAACACTATGAGGTGATTTCATTCACAGAGCTTATGAATAAATGGAGGGAGAGGAAGGAAGGTCACCTATGAGATGATGACTAGTACTAGAGTTTTGAGACTGTGTTTGTTGTTCGTCTGGCAAGTCGGCAGTTGTACATTCACAAAAGTTCGCTTTCTCCTAAAGAGAACCCTGCTTCTTGAATTCTGCTCCAGGCGACGCATTTGCGCTTGTTCGTTGCACACCACCATCTGGAAGGCAGAGTTGAGGGGGGGTTGTTTCGTTATTTCCCAGTTCTTTCAAAGTGAATCTTTTATCATTAACATATAGATATTTGAAATTAAGTTAGCAAGTTTTCCATCCTTATGTTCTTCTTGCATGCAGTGGCGGGTCGCGGACATAACCTCACCGGACATAAGTTCACCTATATTAATGCAAATGTTAATCGGACGTAAGCTCACTGTAAATAGTCCGGTACATCATCTCTATATTGATTTTAGAAAGGCTTACGCCTCGGTTAGAAGAGAAGCATTGTATGACATTCTTACAGAATTTGGAATACTGAAGAAGCTAATTAGATTCATTAAGATATGTTTAAGTGAATAATAAAGTAAAGTCTGGGTAGGAAAATATATGTCCACTTGCTTTCACGTCGAGAATGATCTGAAACTAGAAGATGCGTTGCCGCCATTATTATTCAACTTTGCAAGACAGCAACCAGGACCTAGAGTTAAATGGAACTCACCAGGTTATGGCGTATGATGATGTAAATTTAATAGGGAATGATAGGAGAACAATAGAAGGAAATGTAGAGGTCTTATTCAGGGGTGCCCACAAAAAGGGGCTATGACGCAAACTGCGTCATTGAAATATTTGGATGGGTTAAAAATCTATATAAATATGTTTGAGGGGATGTAAAAATTAATCGAAAAGGTTTTTTCATGGAAGAACACCTAGGGATAGACAATTGATGGGGAGGTGCGTCAAGGACATGAGGAGGGTGGGTACCACTGTCTTATTAAACGTTTACATGGACATGGGTTTAGAAGTGAATGCAGAGAAAAAAAATACATGGAAGTTCGTCGGGATCGTAATACGGCAACTTATGGATGCGTTAAAATATCGAATAATACTTTTGATAAAGTGAATACTTTCTTATATCTGGGATCAATATTAACAGACGAAAACCATATTCACGAAGAAATTAAATGTCGATTAAAGCAGGGAATTCGAGTTATTATTCAGATCAAAATCATCCTTAAGAATCCGAAGCTCCGACATAACACTCCATTTGTGATGTGTGACACTGCATGAGACCATTGCCTGGTAGAGATTTGTGTTCATGCAAAGCAAAATGTGCGTACATCAGCACAACACAAAACTGAAAAAAAGCTATTTATAAATGCAAATAAACGCAAACTGAAAAAAAGCAAACTAAACGCAAATATTACGTTGTGTCGACATCGTAAACTGCTAGTGAATGAGAGCTCAGAGCGCTTTAAAAAAATGATTTACACAATAATTTTTACTCTGACTCCTGGAAATGAACACCAATGGGCCTACATAGATTTCAATTTCTTACTGGTAAATAGTTATCCGGAATTTCGGTATCCAGTTCTCAAACAAGCCAAAAAGTTTATATAGTAGATTAATTCAACGACAGTACTAAGGGCTGTTTCAAAGAAACAATACACAGCAATTTTTGAAAAGGCGGTAGACAGGCCTCCGTAGGAATGCCAAGTTACGAGTCTGTCTTTATTCGTGAACACAATAAATCAAGCAATTTTTGTACTAGTATTACCATTTCTTCTATCTACTACATAATATTACGCAACTCTATCATACAGGGCATAGTATTTCATTTCAGGATTCTCCCCATTAAATGGATCAATTGTGACTATAAATATCTATATATTAAAATGCAAGGTTTATATGTTTGTGTGCAAAGAAAAGTTTATATGTTTGTCTCCAATCATTTTGACAATGAGATCTCGAAAACCACAAGTGCTAGAATCGTGCCATTTTTGCTGGTCGATTCCAAATTTTGTGTACATTTGTCCAGTTCCAATTGAATATTTAAAAAACGTGGCCTTTATTTCTTTATTACATTTTTTAGGGTACACTGGAAGTGTTGACATTAAAAAAAACAAAACATTCAATAAGTTATACACTCCAACACATGTTTGTATACAGTGGTTGTATATTTCTCAGGCGTTTGTTTCATAACCAATTGATAATGAAAATCGAAGAAAACTATTTCTCGAGTGATGGAGAATCCTTAGTATTTAAAATGTTTTGCTAATGAGCACCATATATCACTGACATTATAATAAAATGTGTATGTAATGTATTTGCTTATTACATACTGCATGCAAGAAGAAAGAAACCGCTGATCATACATGAATTAGAAATTCTAACCAGAAGTAGGCTCAATCTTGCAAACGGTGCGAAATATTGAAAAAATAATCGAAAAAAATCTCTCCTTTGTGGTATCCCTTGCCGATTTTTATCAAGATGTCTTTCATTTGTGTCTATAAAGGGACATGTACAGATGTTGTTTGGAATGACAAGGAGATTCATGCTCATATGCGAATGATGCGCTGTGTAGAGAGCGCAGGTTAAGCTAGTTTAATTAAAATAAATCCAGGTTCTGAAAATATATTGTTAATAAGGAAGGTAATTGTATTCGAAACAACTACAGATTTACAGAAGAGCGAATACTGAATCGAAGGAAAAACATGTTTTTAAGTGTAACTAATAACAACAACAACAACCACAACAACAACAACAACAATAATAATAATAATAAAAATAAAAATAATAATAATAATAATAATAATAATAATAATAATAATAATAATAATAATAAAGGACCGTTATAACAAAAATCCCAACTTGGTTTTGATGAAAGTTCAAACTGGATTTAAGTAGAAGCTCAAAGGTAGTTCTTGATGAAAACTGAAGCCAATTTTGAGGAAAACTAAGCCAATTTGAAGATCTAAAACATATGTACATACTCAAGGAACCAATACCGCCTTCGGTAAACATAGCAACTGTTTTAGTAAAAACTAAAACCCAAAACTGTTCTGAAAAACACATAGAACTATCTGTGGAAAGGAAATGGGTTCCCGGAGAACAACGAAAAATTATTCGGGTCAGAAATAGAACCAGTTTTGGAAAAACTGATACAGGTTTTGATGAAAAACTGAACCGGCTTTGAAGAAAACCGAAATAGGTTTCAGTAAAAAAACGTACCGGTTTTTGAAGAATACCAGAACCGGTTTTGAAGAAAACCGTAACCAGATTTGATGGAAAACCGAAACCGGTTTCGATGAAAACCGAAACGGCATTGAAGAGAACCGAAACCGGTTTTTGGAGAAAATAGTCGGTGAAAAAATGGTTTTTTGACAATTTTGAAAACCCGGTTTTGGTTTTCCAAAAACCGGAAACCGAAAAACCGGTTTCTGTGTCCACCACTAGTTAATTCCCAAGTGAAAACAAAAACTCTTCAAAATTAATCACACATTCTTATACAACTATCCCTTCCTTGGAGTACAGCGCGGTCACATACCCGTCATGGCGATATAACGGTACTTTTGGTGACGAGGATACAAATACGCATACCTCAGAAGTCACTAAGGAATATGGAAAATTGCAACGAAACTTCGTATTGGGACTATTTGCAAAACAACAAATGAATCGTGTTTTAATTTTTGCGGAAAAACAGTGTTGGGGCCTAGTCCCCATCCGAAAAAAGAATTAATGATACCGTAATAGCGAAGGAAGGCGTGGACCGAAAAAAATGATTTTGTGTAGATATTATATAGACCCTATGTAAAACAAGCTTTTTCGTGTTTCTGAAGTGACCCTATCAGTTTTGCTTCAAATTTGGCAGACAAGAGGAAACTCGAAATAAATCGACACGTCTTTTGTTTATGCGCAAAAACATTCTAGGATTTAAACGTGCCTCCTGAAATACTATAAAATACGCTATACTGTTTGTGCGTGTGGTTGATCTGCTAAATTGGAAGAAATCGGATGGAGACCCGACACTTGTGAAACTTGAAAGGCAATATTTTACATATCCAATATCTACATACAATTTAATTCGCATCGGTTTACTCCTCACGCCACTCAACGCATCGGTCCCTCAACAGTTTTTTCTTTGAGGAAAATACGAAACACGTATTCTCTCATCTACCTCTACAATATTTGTGCAGATTTAATTCACTTCGGTCCACTTCCTTTTACCTTTCGGAGTCAAATTCAAAAACTTTGGACGGGGCTTTTGTCCTAAAAAGCGTTCTTCCCCAGAAAATAAAAAAGCATTCGTTTAATTTTTGCCTATTGTTCATACACAAAGTTATGTTGCAATTGTACATGTCCTTTACACACATCTGACATACTGTTACTAGCACTTTTGATTTTTCGTGATCATAGGTTTGGAGGGGTCGGTGCCTCACCCAACCGTTTTCTCCAGGAATACACCAAACCGGTGTCCTCATTTTACGTCTACAGTATTTGTGGACAATTTCATCCACTTCGGTTCATTTCTTCTTGCCTTTCGGGCGACAAATTTCAAACTTTTGGGTGGGGGCTTTTGAAACCTAAAACCGTTCTTATGCAGAACATAACAAACCGTATTAGTTTATTTCTTTTCGTATTCTCCATACGCAAAGTTAAGTTGCAATTCTTCATGTCCTTTATAGGCATCTGACAACTGTTACTAGCAATTTTGATATTTCGTTCTCAAATGTTTGGAGGGGTCCGTGCCCACCCAACCTTATTTAGAGGAAAATACGAAACCTGTATTCCCTCATTTGATGTTATACAATATTTGTACAGAATTTCATTCACTTCGGTTCACTTTAATTTGCCTTTCGAGCGTCAACTTTCAAAATTTTGGGTGGGAGGTTTTGCCACCTAAAACCGTTTTTCTGTAGAAAATAAAAAAGTATCCCTTTAATTTTTGCAGATTGTCCATACACAAAGTTTCGTTGCAATTCTTCATGTTCTTCACACAAATCTGACGACCTGTTACTAGCATTTAATATTTCGTGACCAAAGGTTTGGAGGGGTCCGTGCAGCACCCAATCCTTTTTTCTCGGAAAATACGAAATCCGTATCCACATTTTACGTCTGCACTATCTGCGGACAATTTCATCTACTTGTTTCACTTCTTCTTTTCTTACCGCGCGTCAACTTTAAAAATTTTGGGTGGAGATTTTTGCAACCTGAAACCGCTTTTACGCAGAACATAAAAAATCGTATTCGTTTATTCTTTGTGTATTGTCCATACACAAAGTGTACTTGCAATTCTTCATATCTTTTACACAAATCTGACATAGTGTTACTAGCACTTTTGATATTTCTTAATCAAAGCTTTGAAGGGTTTCGAGGCCCACCCAACCCTTTTGTCCAGGAAAATACGAAACCGGTATTCCCTCATTTTATCTCTACAATATCTACGCTGAATTTCGTTCACTTCGGTTCACTTCATTTGGCTTTCGGGCGTCAATTTTCAAAATCTTGGGTAGGAGCTTTTGCCTTTAAACCGTTTTTTCCGCAGAAAAAAAACAGTATTAGTTAATTTTTGCGTATTTTCCATACACAAAGTTTCGTTGCAATTTTTCATGTCCTTTACACACATGTGACATACTGTTGCTGGCACTTTCGATTTTTCGGAATCAAAGGTTTTGAGGGGCCGGTGCACCACCCAACCGTTTTTTCATTAAAATATGAAACCCGCATTCCCTCATTTTATGTCTACAGTATCTGTGCACAATTTCATTCACTTCAGTTCATTTCTTTTTGCCTTTCGGTCATCAATTTTCAAAATTTTGGGAGTGGGATTTTGCCCCCTAAAACAGTTTTTCCGCAGAAGATAAAAAACCAGTATTCGTTTTTTTTGGGCGTATTGTGCATACACAAAGCTATGTTGCAACTCTTTATGTCCTTTACACACATGTGATATAATGTTACTAGCATTTTTGATATTCCTTGATCAAAGGTTTGGAGAGGTTCGTACTCCACTCAACCCTTTTTTCAGGAAAACACGAAACCCGTATCCTCATTTTATGTCTACAATATCTGTGCACAATTTCATTATTTCGGTTCACTTCTTGCCTTTCGAGCGTCAACTTTCTAAATTTTGGGTTGGGGCTTTTGCCCCTTAAAACCGTGTTTCCCCAGAACATAAAAAACCCGTATTGGTTTATTTTTTGCGTATTGCCCATACACAAAGTTATGTTGCAATCTTCATGTCCTTTACACGCATCTCATATACTGTTACTAGCACTTTTGATATTTCGTGATCAAAGCTTTGGACAGGTCCTTTCCCCACCCAACCGTTTTTTTTAGGAATATACGGAACTCGTATTCCCTCATTTTACGTCGACAATATCTGTGCACAATTTCATTGACTTTGATTCACTTGTATTAGCCTTTCGGGCGTCAACTTTCAAAACTTTTGGTTGGGCTTTTGCCCCTAAAACTGTTTTCCCGGAGAAAGTAAAAGAAACGTATTCGTTTACTTTTTGAGTATTGTCCATACATAAAGTTTCGTTGCAATTCTTCATGTCCTTTACACACATCTGACATACTGTTACTAGCACGTTTGATATTTCGTGACCAAATGTTTGTAGGGGTCCGTGCCCCACCCAACCGTTTTCTCCCTTACAATTCGAAACCCGTATTCCCTCATTTTACGTCTGCAATATCTCTGCACAATTTCATTCACTTTGGTTCAGTTGTTCTTGCCTTTCGGGTGTTAGCTTTGAAAATTTTAGGATTGGCTTTTATATTAAACCTTTACATTATGTATTTTTTCTTTTTTTTTTTATGAAATTCATCTTCCGGGATGGAAGTAGAGAAATATTTTCCTCTGATATCTGTTTCTTGCCATTCATCTTGTTTGATCTGTTTAAGTTAGAATATTTTGTAACTTTTGATGTCACCCAACTCCGTCACAATAATAAAGTTTTATTCTCTTATTTGCAGTTTGCCACACTCATATATTTGTTACAAAATTGAGGTTTGGTCCAACGCCTTTCGAATTCGCAACTAACCGAAGCGCCGAGCTTTTCGGGTTGCCTGCTATTGCAGGAAAAGGAGAATTACAGGTGGCAATGCACTTTTGGAGTCGTGTATAAAATCGAATTTTTAAATCGTTGAGCAATAGCAAACACCAAATAAATAACTTTTGAATAATAGTTAAAGGGAAGGATATATATTTTTTATAGAAATTTTATTTCACGTGTAAATATTTTTTCTTAGTTACTATAGAAGATATTTGTGATTTTATTTTTTCTGCCTAACTTGTTTACGCAGATGTTACATTTCTGAAACCATGTAAAGAGAAAAGTAAAGGGAATAATGTGTAATAACAAACTAGCATATGTAATGTTCCTATATCATCAGGGAATACGCCAACAGGGCTTATATATGAATTCCAACTTTTTTAATGAACAAGGGAAATAATTGTTATCATACATACAAATTGATTTGAAAAATCTGAAAAAAAGGAAAGTAATTATATTTTAGGAAGAACATTGCCAAGATGTTTCTTCAAGGGATGATTAGTAAATTAAAAAGTAGCGGAACAAAGGAGAATAACTAAAATAGAAGATATATATATATATATATATATATATATATATATATATATATATATATATAGTTTACTTCGTCTGTTTTCTCAATACGTTAAATTTTTGAGAAATCGTTGATTTCTTTTCTTTTCTTATGACTGAAGAATCTGCTTTTTTATTTCTTGTTTCATTTTTACGTCAACGGATCTAAATGAGGTAGCTCTCATCTTCCAATTTCTAAGAAGTAATTTTGAAAAGATCAAGAGAAGAAAAATGAGGTTCGATATTTTGTCTCTGGAAAGGGGAAGTACATTTTTATGTGAGACTTCCCATTTTTGGATCTCAAAACTTTGTTATGAATACGGCTCTGTCCCTCCGTTCCTGTCAGGACTATTTATGTTATTGCACAGTGTGTGTATCAATTTTAGAAATGAAATGAAGTCTTTCAGATTTACCTGCTACAGTTATGCCGGCTGAGCTAAAGGAGACGGTGATGATGAAAAATGAATGCAACGGTGGAATGAATAAAATTGGAAAACCGCGAGAAAACTCACGAACAAAATATTTATTCACAACAAAGCCAACTTGGTGCGAGGTGGGATCAAGCCCATGATCCCATTGACCGGTGGTGAACGTTTTACCTCTGAGCCTCCCTGTATCAATTTTAGGAATATACTTATCGCTCTTAGGAGTAGAAAACCATTAGAGGCAACTAACTACTTAGTGATGACTCTTGTACATATAAAATACGAAAATTAAATACAAGGAAATAAATTTGTTATGATAATTATTAAACTTGCCCACTATGCTGTGAATAAGTATAGAAAGGCATTACAGAATGGTTATGTCGTCTTGTCTGTTCGTCAGTCCGTCTTTCCTTCAGAACGAAAACAATCAGCGGTTTTCTTCAGTCGATTTAGCATCCCGATTATATGTTCCGTCTCCTTAATTGTCCCTCTATTCAAATCGGAAGTTGTAGAAATCAACTACTTCCGGTTCCAATGTTGATAATCATTGAGCAAATATTGTAATGTTACAAGAATCTGCTTTGTGGGTTCGGTATTCGATTTTGTGTCCTAAAAATATAAATCATTACAATTCCCAACTCTCTTTCTACATAAACCAGATGTAATACATATCCATTGTCAGTTCCGGTTTTAATATTGTACTTTACAGATCAAAGCGCTGAGTAATAGCGAGTAATGATTTCTTGGTAAGGATTCAGGGTCTCATGACTAGGTGAAATCTCGATCTTTAGTCCTCTATTCAAACTGGAAGTGAATTCGATCAATATTGTCCAAATTTAGTGTTAAACATTGTAGGCCAAAAACGTTAACGAGTAGCGAGAAGTGGTTTTCTGAAATTGAGTCAGTGCTTCAAGAATATTTTCCATTTTCACCCTTACCACCCTATTAAAACCGTAAGTGGTAGAAACTATTACCATTTCTGGTTCACTATTGATGACACTACAACAAAATGGTAGTAGGTATCGAGAAATAGTTTCCTAATGTAGATACTCCCGCTTCCTCCGGCATTCTCATTCTACCAATTGTTTCATCATCATTCATTTTTCTAAACCATCATCTCCCTTAGTGTAAAGTTCATAATCATTAGACGTTAAACTGAAATATTTTCGTATAATTGTGGAGTTATTAAGGTACTGAAGCAATTTTTGATGAGTTAGGTTTATCAAATCTCCTGTATATAGTATGTTTACCCTGTTCGTCCTTCCGGAAGACATAAAAATCTGAACTATTGGATTAATTATCATCAAATTAGGTCAAGTTAAAAAGATTTTAAATTTACGGAATGAGTTGTCTGTTAGACCCGATATTAGTGCCAGAAGGATAAGAAATTATTTTTTTCGTTCTTTACGTAGATCCCTATGGAGCAAAAACGATTATCGAAGTAGTTTTCTGCAAACGATTAAACCCCTTAAAATACGTGACATCTACGCCCTGAACTCGACACTAAAAAGAGAAGTGGTAGAAATTCACTACAACTTTCAAATTTAATATTGATCTACATAGAGGAGAAAAGATAAAAGATAGCGAGAAGCATTTTCTTCCTTTTGGATTTGATTTAGCTTTCTAACAACAGGTCCCATATTTTCTCTCAACCCTTATCCAAGCCAGAAGTGGCAGAAATCAACGACTTTCACTTCTAACGTTAATTATTATAAAATGAGAACGGTAACATAGTGAGAAACAGTTTATGTAATCAATTGAGAGTCCTTAAAATATATTCTATCTGCACTGCGATTTCTTTATTGAAATAGGAAGTGTTAGAAATCAACCATTTCCACTTTTAACAGTGATGGCCATAGGGTTGGAAAATGGTACTAGTTTTCTGGAATCAGTTAAGTGTCCCAAGAATACATTCTATATCGACTCTAATTTTCTACTAAAACCCGAAGTGGTAAACATCTAGTACCACTTCTGGTTTCAATAATATTGAGAAAATATGACGTCCTTCAAACCAAACACCTTCACATGGTTTACTCCTGGTACTGCTAAATGTTACATTTCCAAAAAAGAAAGAAAGAAAACATTTCTCGAAAACAACGAACGAGGAAAAATGAAATGAAATCTTTAAGCTTTATGCCCCATGATTATGCTAGCTAAGTTAACGGAGACAGCGATGATAAAAAATGATTGAAATGCTGGAAGGAAGAAAATGGCAGGGAACGGGAGAAGTCCGAGAAAACCTACGTACGATGATTGTTCACCACAAAACCTTCATTGATACGAGCTGGAATCAAAGAAAGGATGCATTCACCGGAAGCGAATGCTCTAGCACTGAGCCACCGTGGTTCCAATGGACAAGGATTTGTACATGCTCATACAGTATCATTTTGAAAAGCTCAATGATATCTATCAATTTTTATATGGGCGTTCAGTATACAAGGAAATCCCGTTCAGTTTTGGTATTTATGGACAGATTTCATCTATAAGACCCCTATCAGAAGCTCCTTTCAAAACTTAAAAGGTTCATATGCCTACATACATACCTAACTCCTATAATGTGTAATACAATGTTAACGTCTCCATGTGCTTAAGCATTCTGCACAAACATCATGGATCTCCTCTCAGTTTTAGTAATGAGACTTAATTTCCTTGTAGTCTATGCGCTCATATATATGTCATCTCAGGACTTTTTTTAAACGATTGGAACGAAGCGGACCGGTGTGAAATGTAGAACTAAGAGAGGATACAATACAGCAGGTGATTAGTGTTCGATACCTAGGTAGTATTATATGCGATTATATGAAGTACAAACATGAAATAAAAGCAATTATAGAAATGGCTAAAGAAGTTTGTAGGGGAAAGGAAAGTTTACTTTGTTGGACCTTGAATAAAGAGTTGATAAAATGCATAAAGTGCTTCGTGTGGAGGAGCAGAGACATGGCAGTAATGCAAGAATGATGAAAAGCGACTGGCAGTGTAGGTGTGGCGTGGAGAAGAATGAAGAATGAATAGGTGGAGAAGAATGGAGAATGGAAAACGAATGAGATGTTACTAGGAATGGTGGAGGAGAAAATAACACTTTTAAATATTATTGAGAAGAGAAAAGGAAACTAGTTGCGACATTGGCTAAAAAAGGATCTGTGTCTTGAAAGAAAGGGAGGGGCGAAGAAGGCTATAATTCATGGAAGATATTAAAATAGAAAAATCGTACATGGAGACGAAGAGGTTAGCGTAGACCGTGAAGCATGGTATCACTTCTCATTTGTGATAAGTGATCTACCAGTAATAGCAGAATACCTATGATGATCATGATGTCGATACTATTATTGAAAAACTATTGATATACCTCAGATTTAAATATTGACTACAATACAGTAAAATGGTTGAGAGCGGGAAGCGACTTTCTTATATCGATAACCGTATATTGAAACAGAAAGTTGTAGAAATCAACTTGCTATTCCGGTTTGAATATCAATCCTCAATAGCTTAGAAATACGTAATAAGAGATGACGAAGCTTATCATATATAGATCCAACGCACCAAGGATAGGATTTATCTCCGATCTTTTTCCGCCATAGAAACCGAAAGTTTTAAATTTGCAACTTCTCCTTTCAATAGCCGTATTATATAATGTGTGCGAGTCTACCTTACTTTCAGAAAATGAAGCGAAACTCACTTTAAATATATATATCGTTCTTAAAACTAATCTAGTTTAATTTATTCAGGATGAAACGTACGATAGCATATGCAAAAAGAAAATACCGCTCTGGTTGAATATGTTTGTCTTTTAGTATGTATTATTCATTTCTCGTTGCTTTTCACTTGCGGTACGATGTACTTAAATCATGATGAGAAATTTTCCGAGTAAAACATCAGAACATGCAGCATGCAGAACGAAGATATTTGTATTAGTTTTGTGTCTTCAACAGTAACAACAGTAGGTAATATGGTGCCACTGAAATCATATAAACTATTTATTCAATGCAAGATTTTCAACTACTCTCATTTGTGGCAGAAATATTCAAATGTACAAAGAAGGGAAAGCTGTGGAAGACCATTGAATGGAATTGAATAGAAGACAAGAGCAAAATTAGACAATCCAAGCGTGCTTTTCTTGGGGAAATGATGAAACACATGGTAGTCTCGAGGTAGTATTCAGCTAACCTACTTCTAGACAGTACCACGAAAATATCAGGATTTCACACAGTAAAATTAGTATTAATTCACTGTGAAATAAGTTGTTAGTTCAAGGTTGTTTTTTGGTAAATCCAAAGTAATGCTAGAATTAGCTTCATATTAAATTAACAAGAATAACCCAATATATATATATATATATATATATATATATATATATATATATATATATATATATATATGCATTAGATTTATACATACGGAGCGACAGTTAATTAAGTACTACTTCCGAAGATAACACAGTGGTTCAATGCCCGTCCGAGACCTATATGCGGAGCCTGTAACGTGAAAGCTAGTAACTATTTCCAGTAGTTCTAAAACTTTCACACGATATACGCTGTTTTGTGAACATCTATGATTAAAAAAAGACATACATATAGTTATCAAAATAATAGAAATACCTGGGCTTGTAAACACCCGGATGTTTGGGCTAGCAACAATCAAGCAGCTACCGCAGTACTAGGCTGTTAGGAGCTGCATGGTGCCAAACTCCCTGCTACGTGAAGACCAAAATCCAGTGTGCAGTGAACTGAGCAGATGACTATAATATAAAATGGGCAACCTTTTTTGAATTTCAAAGAAAGAAAATTATTGACACTTGGTTATGTGGCGCGTACATGACGAAAGTAATAAATGTATTAAATTTATCGCGAGCAACAGTTTAAGGTGAAGAAGGCCTAAGGAACAGTGGTCGAAAGAAAACCCTGATTGGCAGGCCATGCCAAGCAATAAAGTAGATTATCACCCGCAGCTATTATACAACTTCAGTAGAATTGTCGGAGGAATTCAAGCATTGCCTTCCAGAGCCTGTATCAACAATCACAGTCACCCGGGAGCTACACAACACGAACGTACACAGGCGTAATCACTGGCAAGAGCCAATAACACTAACCGTGCAGCAAACGTACAATAAGGTCCGGTGATGACTAGACTGACTATCCTAATCTTGAAACATGACGGCAGCTTGACAATCCTTTGGGCTGCAATATCATGGCTAGTGATAATTCCTGTGCTAGTGATAATTCCTGTTACCAGTTCCCTCAGTAACCATGATTATGTAGGTATTTTAGGGGGTTATGCGCATCCAATAGTCTAACTGTTTGTAAGCAATGAGGTCCTGAGTAAGTTTCCTTTTACAAAGCTGTGACTGTTGCTACGTAGTTGGGATATCAGGATGGAGTTGGACACTTCCCCTGGCCCACTCAATCCCCAGATCCGAATAATTTAATATCCGTGGTACGTTTTAGAGACACGAATATGCCAGATTTCTGTCTCTATCTTCTCTTAAGGATTGAGTGATGCACTGCTAGTGAAATATTTTAATATTCCATTTGATACTATTAATCAAACCTATGAATCCGTTTCCCATCACATAAGAGCTGTTTTGATGGCGAAAGGTGGTCTAAATCCATAATAATCTGAAAATACACAGTTTTCAGATGTTTCATTAAATTTAAATGTAAATATACACTTATATTAAAAGCTTCGAAATAATGTAATTTGCAGGATGTATAACAGAAAGGAAAGAGAGAAAGAGTCATAAATTTATAAGAGATTTTCTGATGTTAAAATCTGATGAAAATGGGAGAGTGAAAATATATAGGGGTGTGAAAACAGGAAATGTACCTATGTGGTATTCCACAAAGAAGTTCTACGTAGAGGAACACCAATAGTGTATGTGAACTCCTCGCATTGCAAGACATGTAGCACGACATGATTGTGCTGAGGAAGGAATTATCGATAAGTGTTTGCGGCAATCCTGCTATTCTTAAGTCAGAATGTGTCAGATTTCAAGAATCGATCACGAAGAGATGCGGCGGCGTGCAGTTTGTCTGTCGAGCATATACCACGCTTGTTCTAATGGGATCGCGTCTGGTGATCGAGTGAGCTAAGCGAATCTTATAATTTCCTGAATCTCAAGATACTCATCCACTACGCCAGGCACAGGCGGATTCAAGGGGGACAAAGGGTCATTCGCCCCTTCCCAGGTGGCACAGGTATTAGTAAAGACCGATCAGAGATAATGATGGGCACACCGATTCACCTCTGAGTTCGCCGCTCAATAGTTCGCTCACTAGAATGAATCGATTCATTTGAACGGCTCAGTAACTCACTTATATTATTACACGGGAGAGGGAAAGTTAAAAACTGAAATTGTATTATCAGACTGAATGTATTACATAAAATGAATTTAAAAGCTATAACTACAATTTTAAATTACCAGCATACTGCTATTAACATATTTAACCTTAAACAATCACAGGAAGTTACACTTTTAAACTAATGAAAATTACAATTAACAGATGTAGCACACAAAAATGCCATTCAGATACAAAATACACATACAAATTAGACTAAATAAAATTGCTATTAATAAGTGTGAAAATACATCACAAATGCAATAAAGCTATATGCAAATTACAGCCTAAACGAATCAAAATACAGAATGCAAACTATTACAACTTTAGACTCAATGCTATAGCAATACAATTTTAGAATTACTGCAAAAGTGTTACAACTTTAAATTCAATGCCAAAAATATTATAATTTTATTACAACATCGTGAGAAACTAAATTTTTCCTAAAAATGTTGGTGACCACATCCCCCTTAGAATACACATTTTAATCAAAGTAACGAGTTACCCCGTGGCTAAGCGGTTAGCGTACGCGCCTTTGGCGTAGGAGATCCGGCGTTCGATTCCCGATGGGAGCTCATGTGGTTCCGGTTCCATGTTTTCAGTAGGTCCACGTTTCACATAGCCTCTCTGCTGATATAAAATGAAATATTTTAGTTTAATGGCAAATAGAGATGTAAAAAAGCCGGCTTTTTTGAATCGATGGTTTTTTGCACATAAAAAGCAGGCTTTTTGGGAAAAAAACGAGAATTTTGGAAATTTTGGCTTTTTTCATTTTCATGATTTTTCTGTTTAAATAGCTTTCTTATAGTATACTCTAAAGTTAAATAAGATTTCATGACCGAAATGCCATATTTCGCTCTGGAATTCACCAACATGATGGATGGAGCACATGGTTTATAAATTAAAGTAAACATAAAGTACGTAGTATTTGAGGGCAATTTTAATAGCTATTTAACTTTATTTTAACTTCTGAATTATCGACATTTTTTCTTCTCTAGATCATTTCTTTTTAGTCATCCGTGTTTTATTTCTTAGAGCTTAGTACTCTAGCTTCTAGCACATAATTAAACTTATGTTTTTCAATATATCCATCAGAGCGTACTTCCACATTTCCGTTATACTGTAGCTGTGCAATGATTTAACAATAATCTTCGTTGAATACCATTTGATAGAAATAATCAGTATCAGATTTAGAAAAATACTTGGGAGGGGTTTTTTCTGAATAATGTTTGGTTTTTGTAAAAATTCCAAACTTTATTTAAGAGGAGCTTAAGTTTATGAATACAAGCATAACAAATATTTCGTTTCGTTTGTATATTCAGCTATAATCTTCCAGATACAACCTTGAAAACCATTTTATACTGATAATTAGTGGCGGTTTTAGAAAAATGTTTTGGGAGGGGCTCTTCTTATTAATGCTTAGTTTTTCTAAAAATTCCTTTTTTTATTTTTTGAGGACAGCTTGAAGTTTATGAGTAAAGGCAAAACTAATATTTAGTTTGTTCTAGAAATTCCGTAATTTCGGGGTAGAGGCTTCAATCCGAAAGACATCCCTACCCTAACCCTCTTCGCAAATCCATCACTTCTGGTAATTAGTAATAACAAAGGTTTAAAAACGATTAGAAATGAAATCGGTCAGGACTCACAGTACACGCACTATCTCTATATTCATAGATGGAATTAAGAAAACTTTTGTCAAAATAGTCGAATGTGGGTTTGAATCCCGGACTTCACCATAGAAGCGGGAAAGCTAACCACTCACTCATGTTTGTTGTGCTTAACTTAAATGTATTCTCTCTCTCTCTCTCTCTCTTTCTCTTTCTATATGGCCACAAAAGCTCTCCACTGAATTCTGTCCTTATCAAATTCAATCCAGTTTGTACTCTGTATTCTTATTTCTGCTATATCCATCTTAATATTGTCCTCCCATCTGGGCCTAGGTTTTCCTAATGGACGTTTCGCGATTGGATTTCCAGTTAAAACTTTGAAAGAGTTCCTACTTTTTTCCATTCTGGCTACATGACCTGCCAACCTGAACCTCCTAGACTTGATGACTCTAACGATGTTTGGTAAACCGTATAAATTATGTAGTTCCTCCTTATGAAGTTTCCGCCATTCCCGTTCCTCTTGGGTCCAAATATTCATCTTAGAATTTTATTCTCAAATAATTTCAGTCTGCGTTCTTCCTTTAGCGTAAGCGACCATGTTTCACACCCATAAAGCATAACAGGCATGATTATCATTTTATATATTTTAAGCTTTAAATTCCTTGACAGAATTCGCGACGACAAAATATTTTGAAGTGAATAATAACAACAATTTCCTGATTTCAGTCGACTGTGGGTATGATTTTGGTCTGATAATACTGATTCAAGATATTTGAAAGTATCCACTGTGTCGAAAGTACTAATTGATATTTTAACGCATTCATAATTTGCCGTATTACGATCCTTGTGAACTTCCTTGTATTTAGATTTCTCTGTATTTACTCTGTCCCTGCAAGCGTTTAGTAAGGCCTCTGTATTTCTTTCGATTGTTCTCCTATCAGATTTACATCATCAGCATACACCATAACCTGGTAAATACCATTCAACTCTAGGTCCTGGTTCCTATCTTCGATTTTTCTTATAACGTACTCCGGAACAAAGCTGAATAATAACGACGATAACGTATATCCTTGTTTCAGGCCAATCTCGACGTGGAAGCTCGCATTTTTCTACTTGGACTTTACTCTGGGATTCATTTAAACACTTAATGAATCTAGCCTTTTCGGTATTCCAAATTCTGTAAGAATGTTGTACAATGCTTCCCTCTAAGCGAGTTGTAAGCCTTTCTAAAATCAATAAACAGTTGATGTACTGGGTAATATATTCCCATTTTTTTTCGAGTATTTGTCGAATGGTAAATATCTGGTCGATTTTGACTAAATCCACAATGATAATCTCCAATAATTTCATCTGCATATGGGGTCAATCTTATTAATGAAATGTTAAGAGAAATGCCCCGATAACTATTACAATCCATTTTGTCGTCTTTCTTGTGAATTGGAACAGTGATTGATTCTTCCACTCTTTTAAAATGTATTCCATAGTTTTTTTGTAAAAGAAAAACGATCGTAACGATATGTTGAATTTTCTTGTTAAAAATTCAGAAACCTTCAGGACTGTGTAAACCGTGATGGTGGTTATATATTCTACAGCCTAGGAAACCATACGCTCAGATGAACCGTCTATTACGTATACGATCCATGAACAGAAAATTCGATACTTTCCCGATTCTGAACAAGCTTAAGGAACAGTCAGTGCATTACAGAATTTGGACCTTTACCGATTTTGCAGATCCGAAGCACCTGATAGGTTTGTAACGATGGATTATTACGTATGTGATCAATCAGTGAAAAATTTGTTCGAAATATTCGTACAATGCATATGAAAGTTAAAACTTAACTGAAAAATTTCATGAATGTACCGAACCACTCAAAACGAAGTTCTTGATGTGCAGATTTCTCTCATTTTTTTCTTTATTTCGCTTCAAAAAGAGGGTGTGTGATATGTTGAAGTAAAAATACTACATACAATTTTGCTAGTTATTTGTGTATCATTTTTAAAGTACTTATGTATATAAGAGGTTAAAATATTATTATATATATTGGTTAATCCTTTGGAATTCATAATGTAAATATGTTAAGAATTTTTAAAAATCTTTTTGAAATTCATGGTTTATTTTCGAGGTTTCATATTATTATATGCATCAACCACTAATTAAATGAATTTTGTTGTTATAGAGAAGCGAAACAAAGTCTGCATTATTAGATTAAAGCAAAATGTTCAAAAAAGCCCAACATTTCCCAAGCAAAAAAGCGAAGCAGAAAAAACCGAGTATTTTTCCCAAAAAGCCGGGTTTTTCCCGAGCCCTTGCGTCTCTAATGGCAAACAATTAAGCCCTGTAGGCTAAGGAAGACGATGATTAAAGCAGCTGAATGATGATGGAAGAATTGGTGGAATGAGAAAGTGGGAGAAAACGGAGTACTTGAGAAAACCCACTGGCATGGTGTCCACCACGAACTTACTTGGTCGGGGAGCGAACCAGGGGCCCTACGTACCAGAGGTAAGAGGTTTATTACTGAGCCACAGTGCCTCGCTACTGAAAACGACGTTAAACTCAAAACCAAATCAAATCAGGCAAGTAGCCAGCCCAAAAGTGTAAGTGGCTTGATGGATGTTAGGGAGGGCGATCCAACCATATTATAGGTCATTTGGAAGCCTACCGTGAACATTTTAGGAGAGACAGTAAAAATTTAGAAGTGGCTTGGCCCCCGTGCCCCCTCCCTCCCCCCGTGGATACGTACCTGAATCGAATCAAAGTAACATGATAAAAACTGAATAAAAAGTAGGTGTTAATAACTATATCAAAAAATAATTTTAAACGGTTCAACTGTTTTCTCTTGGCGTGACTACAAGATTCTTGTCATTTTTATATAATAGACGTATTTTGTCGATAACATAACATTGCGGTTTAAGAACTGTTTTAAGTACAGAAAACCTTAACAGGGGCATCGGTCCCATCCATCCCAACCGTGTGTGCTTCCATAAAATTCAGTTATGTTGTAGATACAACTTACGGGTAATACGTTTTGAATTTTGTACATCACAGTCTTAAGAATTCCATATAGGTCTATATTAGAAAAGTAACTTAAAATACCCATAAGTAGACCTTCGTTATTTAAGCTGAAATTACCATTTGGAACTAAAATAATGAACTAAGACAATCAGTATCAATTCTCTCCTATTATAAAATATATTTAAAATTTACTGTAATTACTACGAATTTAAAACTAACAGTTTCCCAATATTGATGTACGAACAAACGCAGAGTGACTAATCTCTACTACTGGGGCGCTCTCGTTTTCATTAATTTCTCAACTGAATATTCAATTGTCTATGTGCGATTGCTAGAGCGGATCCAGGGAACAAGAAAGAACCGACTCTTTTGGTCTTTTACGTACTTGACCTACTCCCGCATTCTGCACATTCGATTTTAATTGATAGTTAAAAGTTTACGCTTTATATGTAAAGTATCAATGTGAGTCCAACTGCCACATCAAAGTGCTAAAAATTTACATTGTTGGTACTCTTTTTAATCTATTCACGCCAGAGGTACAAATACACTAAGGCAACGCACATTTGCCGAACTTGACTGAAGAGGCACTCGCCTCAGTGAGAACCAGCGAAACTACCCCTCCAAAACAGCAACTGACTGAATACCAACAAGATTAAAAAGCAAGAGGGCGGTTCGCGAGTGAGTGACGTACAAGATTCACGTTCTCCAAACATTGTCACTCCTAAAGAATCGTCCCTTCCAGAGAACAGTGGCTCAAAATGAACCATGACTCCTGAAGAATCACGACTCCCGAAGAACAATGACAAACCACGACTCCCGAAGAACCATGAGTCTCAAAGAATAACGACTCCCAAAGAACAACGACTCTCGAGGAAACGCTACTCATTTCTAGTGAACAACGACTCACTCACTCATCCAAAAGAGTTAGTCAGAAGAGTCGGCTCACTCGCGAGCGATACATTACTAATCAGAGATAAAATTGAGACTAGACCCTCAACTGGCCCCAGGAGTCCGTCCTGGATCTACCCCTGACGCCAGCTCGATGGGATGCCCATTCTCATTTATTAGAATGAAATTAGGATCCAATGAACTTCTAAACGGAGTTACATACTTTACAAGTTAGCATCCTACAAAGTCCAAAGATGATCATAACCCACACCACGTATCCTTCATTTCAGTAATGGTTCGGTTCAGTTACGTTAGCTGGAAGAACCTTTGTGAACAGGGCATAACTCCATTGCTATCGGGTTCATACTTGGTATTCTCTGCAACAATTTAAACAGACTCGTCATTGCAGTGGCGTCAACGGAACACACGTTGATATTCGTCTGGCCTTTGATCCATCGCCAGTTCTTTCAAATAACACTCTGGGGGACACGAAGTTCATTACAATACTTCTAACTGGATATGATCAAACTCCTGTTATCCGATGACTCGAACACGAGTAAATATAATCAGTGCAGTAAATTCGCGCCATTTTCATGTTCATTGCATGTACGGCCTAAAATACGGCTGCATGAACAGTGCTACTGGGCATGTGAGTTGTAGAACAGTACTATTGGTGTGTTAAAACAGCGATTGTCAAATTCTCATTGTCAATGAGTATATGTAGCGCCGCCTAGCGATAATATAAGGTATCACGTTTTGCAAACAGTCAAGAAATCGTACTGAGAAAATCTCAATGCATTTACGTCTGTTTCCAACAAACGTTTGCATACATTATTCTGCACATGACTGTAGCATGTTGAGGTTTACTTAAGACGTCGAGTCGCATTTTGTTTTATCATACTACGAAGTATGGTTTACTTAATTTTTGTTACGAAAAGCAATTTTTATTGTTAAATATAAGGTAGAAACCGGATATCCAGTTAAACAAGTTTATGTATTTGTATTTGCTGACCAAAAGAAAACAACACGAATTAGGACAGAGGCGACATAATCCTTCCATTTTTCTTCTCTCCGTGCCTCTCTCTCTCTCTCTCTCTTTCCCCTCTCTCTCTTATGACCTCAGAGTATTCAGAAGAAACGGATTTTCTCACATGATAGAAATATCTCATTAGTCATTAAGAATTCGATAAGATAGGAAGTGTTATATCCAGTTTCTCAGTGGATACAACGTGAACTAAACAAGTAAATATAAACGAAGTACCCCATGGCTTGAAGCAGAAAGTATATTGTATTGTAATAACTAAGATTAAGTTGAGAGTATACGGCGTATACCCTCGAATTGCTCTCCGAATATTCTATTCCACACGTGTTATTTAACCCATTCGAAACCAACAGAGAGAATTGATTACATGATTTTGAATAAAAACCAAAATACCAAAAACTAAAGAATACACACATATGAATATAAAAGATTTTTAAAAGCAATGCAACATTTACAAAATGCGCTGCAACCAGAGATTTTTTGTGAAATACGATGAAGAAATGGAAAGGAACCACTTTCATATAAGTAAGTACTTTTGTACTACGTGAAGCACTGAGAATTAATTTTCAGTAAAACAATAAGCTAGAACAAAAATTATGTAAATTGCAAGATCTAACAAATAGAGAAATCAGTGTCTATGTTACAAATAATTCTCCTCTTATGAAATGGGTTTAACCCTATCTTAAAAGATCTGCATTTAAAGGGGTGGCCTTATTGCCAAGATTTTTAATAATTCCCTGTATTCCTTTTATTGTCCAAGCAATGCTGAAGTTTCAGAAGCAGACAATGGATTAATGTTATCAAGTTCAACCGACCCCAGTCTTCTATAAATGTCCTGGGGACCTCTGAATGCCAACTAGTTGTATCTATTGGCCGAGGGTACTCCTGCAATCAGCAAGGTGTCGACTAGCATATGCATTTTAGGCACCCTAGCGTTATACGGTAAGTTATAGAATCCCAAGGCATAACCACAGGAAGTAGTGACCAATAAAATTCCGGGATCTCCATGAATTCTTGAGGAGACTTGCTTGCTCTAGCCTCTGCCTTCTTTAATCGTTCAAATTCCGAAATTAGGAAGTGGAAAAGTAACCTATTAAGAACGTTGTAATAACAATTAATAATGAAAGCGATCAACGATAGTTTATTTCACTATTATTGTATTCACAGCGCCTTCTTTGGCTGTAAATTAATTGTAACGGTTTTAAAGATTTTTTTACTAACATCTCGTTATTCGAACACAAAGTGTTGAATGTGTGGTCTAAGGAATTGATGGTGTCATTGATGTGATTAAAAAGTAATAATTAATGCTATACTGCCTGAATCCCACTTAATTTGGAATTATTATCACTCACATCCGTTAGGCGCTACTGTAAATTTCCCTTTTGTTATCTTCTTAGTATACATAAAAGTAATATTCTAAAGCTTTTTAACACCTTTCCGCATGATCTTTTTTCTTAGCGTAAAAAATCAGTATTGAATTATAGATTTTTCACTTAATTTCGACAAGTAATAAGTACGTGCCATATATGGCACACTATGCAGTAAGGTAAACTTTTCTAGTAGTGCGCAGGGATATAATTCTAAGGGTACATTTGTAAATCAATTTCGAATATTTTGTGGATTATATTTCGAGGTACAGACTAAGTCAACTAAACATCAATGTTACTACTATCGCCTAAGTCTGCAGTTGCAGTAGGAAAAATATTACTTTGGGCCCATGTAAATACTTCGAAAACATAACTGAAACCTGAAATTCCACTCAGAACAAATGCTTTATAACCCCATTTATGAGGTTTCTTTGCGTTATATTGTTTCATCGATGATCTACGCTTTATAGGAGTGATTTGCTCATTCACTTCCAAGAATTTTTCTTTGGAGACTTCTCTCAGATGTTCTCGTATCTGTTCAAGAAAAGGCATAATCTTATGAAGTATGCCATGGGCAAGTTCTCCTACAGGAATAAAAGTTGAATTGGCATTGAAATGAATAAATTGCTTGATCTCTTCAAATTGATCACAATTCATCACCTGATTTACCGCATTATGACCAAGCCTTCCCTTCCAATAATGTCTAGTAGCTGCGAGTTGAATATTTGACATGTAGAAAACCACACAATAAGCTGTTCAAGTTTATTTGTAGTCATTTGTTGGCCGAACATGCGTTGAATATAGCTTTGAGTGTTCAACTGCGTAATGAAGAGTCTCATCAATGAGCAAGTACTTGAAATATTCAATAGGCGTTTATAGCTGTTTTATTATTTCAGGTAAGTCCTGAGTTCCTTGAAATTTTACATCTTTTGGGACTATTCCAAGTTTCTAGGTCTTGATGTTTTCTAAATCGCTCGATGACCTAGACCTCCTATCCTGATAATTATTTATGAGACAGAGAGAGACATCATCGACATCTGAATTCATTGCATCATCAGAATTGGGTATGACGATCTTCTCAGGGGAAGGAGAAACAGAATCTTCACCCAAGTCCGGTAAAAAATATTGGTATTTCTTGGATCTTGTGCTGATTCATTTTCGGATAAATCCTATAATTCATTGTCTTCACCATTTGGAAGTGTTCTAACAGCTACTGATGAACGTCCATCATAAAAAGCCCTGGATCAATTGCTGTAACAGAATTGCAGAACGACTATAGTAGTTGTCACTTCCGTACTTCAAGAACCTAAAAGTACCTATAAACGCATGGTGTGATATATATGGCACATACGTGTTTTTTCCACATTACTCCAATAGTAACATACAAAATGAAGATCGTATTGTTGGAAATACATCTCAAAGTACTTATCTTGACTGTAATATGTTTTGTTTGGAAAAGTGCGCACACTGTTTTTCCCCAAAAATTATTTTCACTGATAAAAATCCACTGCTTCACAAAAACCGCATGTCAACGTTTCCCCGCCTCACAAAGAACATCCCGGATGACACCAAAATCTCATTCATACACGTCAATATCTCACACAGGAGACGAAACAGTCATTTGGCGCCTTTGATAAATTACACAAAAGCTAAAGTGAAAAAAAAGGGATGTGCCATGTATGGCACGGCATGCAGTAAGGCCTTAAATCAATAGACGTCTTGCCCGCAAAAGCGACAAGACAAGCACATTTTTAAGGCATTTAGTTTACCAAAAACTCGGTATTTACTCTTTTTATTCATATGTCAAATCCAGGCGAGATAACATCCCCAAAACTACTTCATTATTCACCTCCAATTTTGGCAAAGTGCAGTGTGAAAAGTTCAGAATTGAGTTCATTAATAGATGTGATCCCACAAGTTGATCCCACGATATGGACAATAAAAAAAATGTTTTCTCTGTGGTTTCATTGGGAGCAGTTATAAATATCATGTTTGTTTCATAGACTATCCGCAATGCTGTTGAAATTAACGGATTAGCATAATCGTGAGTATACAAAATATTAATATATCCGTGGAACACAACGCTAAAATGAAACTCAATTTATTTTTATTCAGCTCATTTCAAGGCTGAGATATTTCTATGTTCAAATATTTATTCATTTTACTCACATTTGTGAGTGTAAATGGATGGTGAGGATAAATGCGAAGAGTTAAAACTTCAATTTTCATGTACTGTGACAAACTAACCGGATAGTCCCTGAGTTGAGCAAATTCGACAAATGCAAATACCTATGTCAGGAATTTTCCACATAACTAAAATTTACGAACGATACTTATATCTGAAGTAAGAAATACTATTATGTTTCTAAATTTTATTTTGAAGCTGAATTTGAAGACTTGGTCGTTAGGGTGAAGCGTTTTGCAATTTTGTTGGAAATTCGATAACGGCTAGCGTGGAAAAGGTGTCATTAGTGGCACCGACCTTACTGATTTTTTTTGGACAACCTCTTACCATGTCGCAACGGACTTAAAGTTTTTTTAAGTGTTTGGTTAGGCAACACATAACAGAAAAGCTACTTGTGGTCGTTTCTAGAGTTACCTGATGGCTATAATACAATTACTTTATTAAAAGAAACTTGTAGCAATGCCAGTAAATAATTTTAAAATGTTTATGAGTCAAAGTACAGCCATATTAGCTCAGTTGTTGGAATGAATGTACAGATTTTGTTTGGAATGCCACGTTCACGATGATTATAGGCATAGCTCTTGATATAACACGATTTGATTTGGCAATTCTTCGCTTGTTATGTACACCGACAGCAAATGCCATCTAGCGGCAGGCTACACAACTTCGTGGTTGCTCACTCTGGCCACGCTCTTCGAGCGTCGTCGCAACGCCCGGCTCCATCCAGAAGATTCGCGCACCTTCCGCTCTTCTCGTTGGCTCTAGAACCTACGCCGACGTTTCTAGAATATTCTAGAATATACGTTCGGTGGTGGTATAAATATTTCGTACTTCGGCTAACCAATCCAACAGGCCAGTTTATTGTAGCTTAAGCTTTAACGGTTTTAGTTCGCTAATGTTTCTGTTAAGAAAGAGAGTTTATGCATTGTACCTTAAGTTAAGGTCTTCTTAGTGCGATACGATTTAGAGACATTTTGTATACTTTGGTTTCCTAGTTCGGAAGCAATAGGAAGAAAGATAAAGAAAAAGCCTCATAGCAGACCAACGCGGGAAAGTGTGAAACGAGGCTTATTTGGCACTCCAAGTGAAATGAGTGAAGTGCAGTTACCCACGTACGCTGACGTTATGCGACATCATTTTTGATTTCGAAGTGATTTAAGTGGTGACGAAAGTGTAACTAAATTACCAGTGAGCAACATTTGTAAACTAGTTGGACAAAGAGTTGTACATATTTGGCGTAAAGCAAGCAATCCTGTGGTTTCAAAAAAGAGTTTCTGACATGCTGAAAACACTTTATAATAAGTGTCGCACCAAGGAAAAACATTTCAGTCGACAAGGGCAAGAAGCAACACTTCTTAAAAGTTTTGTTGCACACGCGGAAATGTCTCTTTCTGATATTGCGTCTTGCAAATGTAAAACCACCAAAAATTGAAACTGTGAGAGGACACGCAAGATTCCAAAACGAGAATTCAAGTTTCTTTTGGACCAGAGAACATCATATGTAACATTGACGTCCGAACAAGCAAATATCTGTCAAAGATACTTTCCAAAAGTGAGCAGATTTAAGGGGCAGACAACCAAGAAAGACGTTGGAAGTGTTAAGCAATCCATTAACTAGTGGGATTAGGCATAGGCACAGCTCAAAGATAGTGGCGTCGTCAGCGGAATGAAGCGAAGCTGTTTAATCGGGAAGCACGTCGGGATCAGACGCCGAGGCGCGACCAAGAAGGAAACATAGCCTAAAGCGCATCTCTTTTCAAAATACAGCGGAGGCGGCGTTTAGAACTGGAGTTTCAGACAGAAAGGTTGCTTTGATCGCTTCTGCCGTACTTCAGAATGCGAGACTCATAACGCCAGAGGACAAAAATCTTGTTGTTGACAGATCTAAGGTACGAAGAGGAAAGGATAAAATGGGTGAGAAGATCCAAAAAGAAAAGGCTCACCTAGGCCGGGCGATTACAAGTATCTACTTCGATGGAAAAATGATGCAACTCTTGTGCAAGAAAAAAATTAACGGCAAACTACAAAGACGAGAGATTACCGAAAAGCATATCACAGTTCTATCGGATCCCGGTTCAGAATACTTGGGTCATGCCACACCTAAATCAGGCACTGGCAAGAATATTGCCGACTCTATATTGGAGCTTTTAGAGAAGAACCAGTACGACGTGTCAAGTCTTGAGGCAGTCGGCAGCGATTGTGAAGCCACAAACACAGGATGGGATAACGGCGTGATAAGTCAGATACAAAGATCCCTAGGAAAGGAACTTCAGCATCTCATTTGCCTTCTTCGTACTAACGAGTTGACACCTGGTTACCAAATTGGATGGTGGGACGACCGGACTCAACGCTTTTTCCGGACCCATCGCAAAGAAATCAAAGGATTGTGAACGTTCACCGATCGTCTGCTTTACACCCATTCCCGTTGAATGGGTGTCTGAAATGGAAAAACCAGATGGTTTAAGCAGCGACTAGAATTATCTCTTTGACATTTGTAAGGCTGTTGCTACAGAAATGTGTGCTACCGATCTGGCAAACAGAAAACTAGGACCATTATCACATTCACGATGGCTTACATTGGCCCATAGGATTCTTCGCCACTACATCAGTACTGATAAACCTAGTTCAAGCTTGTGTCTACTCTGCCAGTACATTGGTAAAGTATACGCTCCCATCTGGTTTTCAATACGTCGAAATCCTTCATCGGAAATGGGCGCCATGCATCTTTTAGCATAGTTAAGCTATCACGTTTTCTGCCAGAATATCTACAACACATAGTTCATTCTGTTCTATAAACAAACGGATACTACGCTCATCATGAAAACCTGCTGGTAGCTATGACAGCAGATGAAAATCCGCATATTCGAACGTTAGGCTGGAGAAGCATAAAAAATACCGCAGCCAGAAGACTCCGAAATCAAGCCGCCCACGTGACTTCACTGTTCCGAAGCCGAACTTTACAGCCGAAAATTACTACGACATGATTAATTGGCCTAAATGTCTAAAATAGCCACCAATCACACGAAACATAACGGATCAGCAGCTTGAAGAAAACATCCGAACTTCAACTAGTCTAACAACAACATTCCCTCGCCATAGTCAAGCTGTTGAACGCTTAGTGAAGCTGGTGGCTGAGGAAGCGTCGAAAAAGTGCGACCAGAACGCAAGAGATATCTACGTTAGAACCAAACTGAAGTCTAGAACAAGAATGCCCCGCTTCGAGACAAAGAAGAACTACATGACCTAAGGTCAAATGTCAACGTATGCCTACTGGGTGGGTGGGTGGTCGGAATTCGATGTGTAACCCCCCGTGGTGATGTATGGGTTAGTTTGCGTACAGAGCAAACTCAGCTAATAGTTGCACAAAGAAAATCGTGTTATATCAAGGGCTATGCTTATAATCATCGTTAACGTGGCATTCCAAACAAAATCTGGACATTGATTCCAACAACTGAGCTAAGTTTTCCATACGTGTTTGAGGTAAATCTTAGGTAATTACCGACTTGGTTTAGGCAAAAAACATTAGAACGATTTATTTTAGTAAATCGAGAACATCTACTGTTTTATTTCCATTTACAATTACATTATTGGCTATAAATTGTTTATGATATAGGTAGTTTTCCTTAAATGAAGGACCAGATTAGATTCCTCTAATAGGATTAGAATAGACGATCTAAATAGCACTAGCAGACATTAGCACAAACATACTAAGTGGACTATGTATCGCGTATGAAGTCTAAGATATATTTTACGTACCCCTCTTTTCATTTCTGTGTACCTTGATACAGGCAACTTTTTCAATCGATCCTACAGGCAAAGACAAAATACTTATGGTCCTCATTTATTTCCTGTCTTTTTATATACAACAAGATCCATTCGAGAGTAACCATCATCACATCACATCACATCTCAAATCAATATAGACAGTATCAACATAACAACTACTCACTAATCTACTATATTTGAACACTTACTACGTGCACATCGTGCTGTATTATTTTTTCCCAACACAGATTGCGATGAATAATTCAGCAACAACTGTGATGAGATTATTGATGTGCCGTCGTCGTCAAATTTAATATCACTCGCTGATTGGACAAATCGCTCCGGACGTCCTACAGTGAATTTAGTTTTAGTTTAGTTTCTAATACAGGGTGATTCTTTTAAAACTCACGGATTTCATTTGAGTCTAGAATTTCTAACTAAAGTCCGATTTTCATGCGATTTTCATTTGCGATTTTATGTCAAATAATCAAAGAAGGATGGGAGATTTATGGGACGATATTTACTGGTTTAAATTCATCCGGGTTAATATCGATCACGCCTCAAGAAAAACAGCACATTTTCGCCAATGTACCTTACTATTGGAACAATGTGTGGTGCGGTGTGAAGATTTGAGTTTTCTTCGTTAGATGGCAACCTCATCAAGATCAAGAAGAGGCAGCAAACTGGACCGCTGTATTGAGAATTGTGCTGTACTGTTCTGTGCTACTGTGTGAGTATGATCAGGACACAGTGAGAATAGTGCATTCTTTGGAACAACACGAGTTTGTTGTTAAAAGTTTTGGAGAACGGAGTTTGTTGTTGGTATGCAAAGGACATTCAGAAACAAATTTTCTTCACGTTCTGTCTCAGGCAGGAACATAATGGGGTAGCTAGTAATTAAATGGGATTTAATAGGATCGCTTCTGAATGAGATAGGACGCATCGGACTCCACAGATGGCTGTTGTGGAAGATGTCAGTTATCCTTAGGTCGCCCAAGAAATATCTGTCAAGAAACTGGCTATAGCTATCCACATGTGATTTATGGGTGTTACTACTAACACTTAATTTGTATTCTGACTAACGCTTAATTTGTATCCTGCAATTTGACTTAAAAAATCCAAAACTTCATTCCAAATGTAAGGTACACTGGCGAAAATTTGCTGTTTTTCTTGAGGCATGATCGATATTACCCCGGTTGAATTTAAACCAGTACACATAGCCCCATAAATCTTCCATTCTTCCTTGATCATTTGCCACAAACCGCATGAAAGTCAAACTTCAGTTAGAAATTCTAGACCCAAATGAAATCCGCGAGTCTCAAAAAATTACCGTATATATTGTTGAAAAGAGCAACTATTAAGAAACTGTAGGAAACATAAATAATAACTAAAGAAGCTTTTCTGGTGTCGTAATGAATACATACTTTCTAGGTTACACTGTTCAACAAATTTTGATCGAAATTATGTAAATTCTTTGAAATTGCGATTTTTACATTTATTTAAGCATAATATGAAAGGAAATGATAATAGAAGAATTTTCTTAGCTCAGGTTGTGAAGAAAACGCCGTTGTAAACAGTAGCTGTATATATACAAATGTATTATTATTTATAGAACATTTAAGCGAAATCCTTGTAAAAACCTACATTTCACTTTTTTTTTTATCAATTTTCTGTGATGTGATAAGCTGGGGAGTTAAGAAGTACCCTAACCTATAGCTTTCTATACCCTTGTACTTCCTTTTTCAAAATTGCGCAAATACCAGTTTCACAGCGATACAGAAAATAAAGTAACCGTGGTCAAGTTAAATATTAACAATTCCGTAATAAAAATCAGTATTAACATCAAAACATGAAAAATATGTACAAATACCTTTTTGTGCAAGAACTACACTGCAATGTAGACAAAAGTTTCAAGTGATCCCCTGTACAGGATTATGTTTATTTTATTTTGAGCGTCTTCGCTTGGCTTGCCTTTTGTAGGTTACATCTGGAGCATCCCTTGCAATAGTCCAACAGTAGTCGGCCAATATGTTAGAACTCCACTTTCCCTCATATCTCTTCTCCATGGCTGCAATATCTTGATGGAAACGCTCACCATGTTCGTCACTTACTGCTCCACAATCTTTGGGAAAGAAGTCTAGATGTGAATGAAGAAAGTGGAGTTTCAGAGACATATTGCAACCAAGATTTCCGTAGCACAATAACAACTTTGCTACCAGTTGTTTGTAATTTGTTGCTCGGTGTCTTCCCAAGAACTGTGAACAAACACTCTTCAAGTTTTCCCACGCAGCTTTCTCCTCACCTTGGAGAATTTCGTAGAACTTGTGATCTTTGAATAGTTGCCTAATCTATGGCCCTATGAAAACACCCTCTTTAACTTTGGCGTCACTTAATCGATTGAATTGTCCTCCTAGGTACTTATAGGCCTCACCCTCTTGGTTCATGCTCTTAACAAAACTTTTCATAAGACCTAATTTAATATATAGAGGGGGAAGCAAAATTCGGTTACGATCTACCAGTGGTTCATGCTGCACATTTTTCACTCCCGGCTGAAGAGTTTCTCTGGTACTCCAATCACTTTTGCGGTACTCCAATGAGATCCACGATCCCTGCTGCCCCATTCACATATAAAGCAACAATATTTTGTATACACTAACTGCATACCTAGCAACAGTGCTATTACTTTCAGATCACCACAAATGAGCCACTGAAAATCGTAATATTTAATGGCTTGAAGTAAACGTTTCAAGTTTTCATAAGATTCCTTCATATGAACTGCGTAACCTACAGAATTGAAGGAAGTTCTTTTCCAATATGTAAAAGCACTGCCTTTAAACTCACCTTGGACGAATCTATAAAGAGCCTCCACTCCGTAGGTTCGTAATTAATTTTAAGTGCCCTCATGAGACCATTTACATCTGTACATGCCACAAGTGTGTCTTCCATAGTAAAAAATGAAGTGAACATCCTCTCCCTATTCCAATACACTGAAATATTTAATTTTTTCTGCAATAAATTCCATTTCTTTAAGCGTGACGCTAACATTTCGGCTTTGCTTTTCAAGAGGTCCAAGTCTCTGATAAGATCACTTAGTTCCTCTTGAGTAAGTCTATGTGGTTCACATGGAGGTTCTTCTACAACAAACGTAGGGTTCTTCGAAGTACTTGATTCAGGAGCTTCAACTTCTTGATCATCATCAGAAAAAAGATCGTATTCTTTAGGTGGGTCAGGAACAGGTAGTCCTTCTCCATGTGGAACAGGGCACATTGCAGAAGGAATGTTAGAATAGATCAAGGCCCGCTTCTTCTTCGTGGAAATTCCCTTCTTGACGGAAGGAACCATACAAAAATAACATTCTCTGATGTGGTCGCTTGGCTCCCTCCAAATCATGGGCACTGCAAAAATCATTGAGCGCCCCTTCCCATTAATCCAATTTCTTAGATTTTTGGCACAAGTGTTACGCACAATGTGGGGTGCCCAAGATTTATCTTGGTCTCCAATTTTACAACCAAAATAATATTGATAGGCTTTTCTTATTGGTGGTGTTATAGTCTGCTTTTGTGAGGAAAATGTCACTTCCCCACACACGTAGCAGAAGCTATCCGCACTGTTTACACAATTTCGCGGCATTTTTGTTTATTTAAATCCTCAAAATGTCACTTAAAATAGTTCCGAGAACTATCTGAAAATATACATTCGAAATACCGGTATTTTTGCGTACTTGTAGTTGTATTTTTATGTCCTGCACTACACAAACGTCACACCCGAAACGCTGATAACTGCACTAAACCTGTCTTTTCTAACAATAGCAGAACACTACGGAGATAAGGAACACAATGAAACCAAGCGTTCATATAGTTTCTCCAGTGTTGCCGGATCAGTGTAACATTTTACCCCAAACTAAGCGAATATATTTATTTTTAAAGCGTTATTATTAGACATGCCTGTAAAACGAAAAGTAGAGCTAATATTCGAAAATAACTTTCAAATTCATGATCAGCACCACAAAATCAATAAGAATTAGCTGATTTTGTTCAATTTACATTGTCGTTGTTAAACAGTGTTATCAAACAGGTAAATTAACGTTGTGCAACGTTTCCAGAACTGATCACATTGTTATCATCTTCAAGGTGTGTATGTTGTGAGAGAAACAAACAGAAACACTCCTTATATAAGTGCTGGTAAACAAAAAGGCAGAATATGAATGATCGGTAGAGACTCAAAATTAGCGCAAGTCTATGTAATCATTCTGATTGGTTGACTATGTTTCTATATGTCTATGCACGTCCTGATTTAGTTGTTTTGTTTTCGTTGTTGTTCTTTTGATTTGCTGAGTCGTAGGCCGATATCTTTGTTAACATTGCTACCTTGCTATGGCTTCCTTGACTTTTCTATCCCAGTAGTTTGAACACTTCACTAATACAGTGGTTTCTGAAAAAGATATGTTATATTCCTCAATTACTCTACTCAACTAATTTTATAATATATAATCAGAAACGTGCCGATATTGGAGATGGTGAAAATGTTCACCATCATTGTCCAGGTAGAACTAAACGCGAGGCTTCATGTATGAGAAAGTAGCCTACCGTATCTAATTTCTTTAGCATCTGGTAAAGAAACCTATCATTTAGCCTTTAAACTACGGAGGTAAATTCTGTAACCTTTGAACTACGAAGGTAATTTACCTTTAACATTTAAACTACATTTAAAGCGTTTTCGTAGGGGGTTTTCAAAGAAGTCAATTTCTTCACTCCTATTTATCGAAGACACATGACACAAAACGTGTTACAAAAGTTATTTCAGTATCATTGAATCGAAATATCCACAGTTAAGACAAGAAACAGAGTATTTTGAAATCAAAATATCCCGTAGTTTATAGGTTAGTAGTTACGAACGACAAATACACAATCGTTTGGTGCCCACAATTAACAACCATCTAGAGCAAATACATTCTGAAATTTTGCATTAAACATACAACAATCGCTAATACACGTTCTGGCACCATTTTCTCATATTAAATATAACAACCGAGAATTGTGATTAAGCACTTCCTAATATGTAAGGATTTGTGTGACTGAAGCGAATTGAATTCTGGTGAAAACCAGATTTGCATTAATTTTGTTGATACAAAATTTTTGGTTATTTAACTAAATTAGTTATTTAATTACGTAATATGAGTAGAGAATGCATTCTTTATTTAGATAAGATTACACATAATACAATAAACTAATGTTGCTTTCGCTAAATTAGTGTTTCATTTGAGCAAGATTCATTTAATATCTATATTTTTGACAATTAATTACACTTACCTTAATGTACCCAATAAAATCTGTAATTTGATTTAAATTATAATTTTGATCAATATTTCAATTTTATCTAGTATGTTATACTTCTTTAAAGAAACACATTTTTCGTAATTATTAAAAATCTCACACTTCGTACTTATATAATTTCTATGGCGGTACGAAATCAAAATATGCGACTAATGTCAAATGATTTTAAATTTCTAGTTCTTTCTTTCTCTTGTAATACGCTTCGTCTACTAGAACAAAACTTACCAGAAGTCATTCATCATACGAGGATTCTACCGGAGATAAAATTTTCATTCCGATCACTCTTCATAGCTTCTAAGTTATCGGGATAAAGCCTAGATAGAAATGTACGAAGTGAATTTTCGTTCGAGCTGCCCACAGTTTTTACAAAGTTTTCTATTAGGCTTAATTTAAGAGTAGCAAGCATTATTTTGTGTGAATCTGCTGAAGGAATATACTAAACATCGTGGCGTCATGCCGTATACGTTTGTCTTATAGGCCAGTATAACTCTATTGTCCTACTGCGCCAAGCAGCACTTTCTAGATTATTCCTGTAATTTTATTAATATAGCAATAAACTGCTATTCTTGTAATAATGATTCACATCTAACTACACAGATGTAATAATATGATTCCTCAATGTCTCTGGAATATGTCTTTAGCGTTGTCTGTTTAATGTTTATGTTGTATAACAATAGTGCTTTAGGTCTGTTTAGAAAATTCGGTAAAAATCTTATCAATCAGGGGCGTGTTGGAAGCCTAGTGCCTATAACAAACCTAATGTCTAGATATTTACACAGGTACAGAATGTTATTATTCTTTCATTAAAAAGTACCAGCAAATTGTTCATGTATGTTTCCAAAAGACTCAATTCTACTTCTCCAATTCAGTAAATTCCTTTCTTGCATCTATACTCAGACTTCTGAGCTTGATCCCTGGAGAGTTTAGTGCTCTTGGTAAGTTGTCAAGTCGGGGGTCCAGGCAAAGTTAATTCATTTCAAGTTGAGGGCTATAGTTTGGGTCAAAGGTCTAAATATTCCGAGTAACTAATTTACTTGTCCTGTTAGAGAGAATTCTTCTAGCTTAGTAAATGGCAACGACTGCAGCTAGGTCCATGCAGTATGGGATTTATTAACGTATGGAACATTAGAGTACCCAATATTTAATTTTAATCTTTTCGAATGTCCCTCAATTTCTGTTAGGCAGAATTATAGGTTTCCATTGTAGACAAAACAAACCTTGTTACTCTGGCATTTGACACAGCTTTTCAGAGGGAAAGCCGAAATCTAAAATACAAAGCTTACAGATTAAAAGAACCGCTTAGCCACTTTCCGTTGGTCAGGCTCATAGAATAATAAATTGATGATATTCGCTGATACATGATAATCTTATGTTCTATGTGGTTTGAATAGTTATATAAATACTTTGAATGCATTTTTCTTAGTTGTCTCTACAATTCTCCATACTGCAAAAGACGCCAACACCTAGAGATCCGCTTGCCGGTAAATGTCGATCGTCGATATAGTGACACGTCGAAGGATTTCCGCTAGTATGCCACTGGTGGCGGGGTTTCGTTGAGTCGAAACAGATATCTAGAGTCCAGTTGTTGAGGTTACCACCGGGTAGCAGCGAGAATTTAATTTTATTCCGCGTTTCTTGTATTTTTCGTGGAGAATCGCTAAGGGACCAACACGAACTATCGTCAGTCTTGTGCGTGCAGTCATTATTATATATTATTTTCCTGACGAATTGATACTAAAGTGAGCTCCGGGGATCAAGAGTAATCCCTGTCTCTACAGCATGAAGCGAAAAATCTTGAGATGAGTCCGTATAATTGTATAAATTTAGATGGCAACTGTCGCCGATCATTAGAAAGCGAATATGGAAGACTGAAATAAAGTAAAAAATATGCATGTCATTTTGTTATAAAATTATTACATGGGGAACGCATTTTATCTGATCCCAAACGATTATTGTCCGAATATACACAGTTAAAAGAACCACTCTCATTGGATAAATTAAAAACAGGCCTAACGATTTATCCCTCTACAAGTAAGGTTTTCTTTATCGTCTCCGTGGCGAAATCGGAAGAACACGTATCTAGTAATCAAAAGGTCAGTGGTTCGCGCCCATATACTTCATTGGTGTTTCGTAGTGTCTCTGCCGCTAGTGAGCCGCTGATAGGATAATTATCGAAACTGAAGTGTGGCCACCGCTTATCGTCGCTGCAAGGCCACCAATTTTTGTCGAGATGACGTTAGTTGTCCAACTGTGGTCCCCCGATGCTTGTAAAAAAAAAGGAGGTTACAATTGCATTTTGTACCTTTTCTCTTTTCAAAAGAAAATAACATTCCACTTTTGTCATATTCTTAAATGAATCCAAAGCAGTGTTTAAGGCTGGGATAAATGTTTACATGTTTTCAAATTCACACACACAGACATATATATAAATGCATATATATATATATATATATATATATATATATATATATATATATATATATATATATATATATATAGATAGATAGATAGATAGATAGATAGGTAGCTGCAATGGGTCTATTCCGGACGTTTTCGTTCAGTTTAGACCTCTTTTGCAATGCACGAAAATACACAAGGGGTCTATACGGGACGAATGGGTCTATTGAGGACCAAAAATGGGTCTAAGCCGGACGATAGGGGTTTAAATGGGACGGAGGGGTCTAAGCAGGACGATCAGTGCTACCAACATACTTTTCTTAAAGTGTTTACTGAAACTTAAATTATGCTCATCTGATAGTGATTTGAAGTTTAGTGTTTCTTTTCAGCAGTAAGGCTATTAGACACTTGAATCTAAAGTTCGAGGTGGAATCCGAACTACATTTGTGCGTTCCAATTTCTGTTCTTTTTCAACCGGGAATCAAACTCGGGACCCCACGTACCAAAGTCGTGAGTGCTAGTCACTATAGCAACGAGAATAGCAATAATCATGACATAAGAGCTTGTGGTAGCATTATAGTATCAAACTACATATATCCATTATATTTCTTCCATCTCATTTGGGATTTTTTTAAATGAGAAATATTATACTAGTTTCCAACTCTACCATTATACCAAGATGACTAAAAGTACAGTCATCCAAGTAAACAAAACACATCTTAATTCCAAGTAATTCGGAATACTTAATAAATAAAAAGATAAATACACAAAAACATTAAAATAGAAACGTAAAACATTAAACACTTGATGTAGCACTTACAATTTGGGACATCTTTTCGGTATAGTTTATAAATATCTTATTGATAAAGTGGTAGACCGTTTATGGTGGCGTTTCCTGGTTCGATGGTTGGCTACTGCCAAGTCAGATTTGGAATAGAAAAACACCGTGTGCATCGGTTTTCTCTGGGTTCTCCCGTTTCATCTATTATCAAGTGTGGGAGGATTCAGTATCCTCCGTAGAAAAAATCATTTTGGAAGCTCCACTATTTTCACGAAATATGGTCAAAGTCCTTTTTCAAGTATGATGTTGCAAACTAAATGTGTTTCAACTTTCATAATACTCAAACCGGTTACAAGTATGTGGGGAAAGACTATGATGATTATTGAAGTTTAGCATCTCTTTTATGCACCAAGGCTATATAAGACGTAGATCTACAGTGAAATATGGAATGTGAACGACCATAATATTTTAAAATTTAGGTACTCTTTCATCACGAATCGAACCCATGATCTAATGAACCAAGGACGCGTGTTAATTACTAGACCAGCGAAAAGTTTGGGAAAAAACTGAAAGTGTATATATTACATCTTGAAAATTGATCTATCAGCTTTCACAAGAACTAAAAAAAAGGGAAAAAACAAGTCGGGATACACGGAAACGAATTAGATTAGTCTTGACTTATGAAACAGTAAAGAGATACCTGTAGTATGCATTCAAAGTTCACTACTCTTACGCTTTTGGTAAGGAAAATATTTAACTTCGGAAAAAGTATTTTAAATCCATCTAGTGGCAAACAGTTTCTAGTCACCGCGCTCCAATCACCGCAGGCTTCTTAGAGGTACGCATAATGATTTATTTATACTTTGTCATTTACCCCACACTTCCCTGGCTACAACCCAATTAAGAATTAGATATTTGGAAGCTTCCAGTTGGATGGATGGTAAGTTAGGCATAAAGCCTAAATGTATATCAAATAACGAAGGGACACTAGTATGTTTGGTTTAAGTTAAACATGAAAGATAGACCTATATGTCATCTCATTGAACCCGTGCCCTTATATGTGGAAGCCATACCATGAATGCGCACTTACAAAATGGGCCAACCTGTTCCAAAATGAGTGTTTCTTTAATTGACAATTTTGTAATACGAATTTTGATTACTCCCTCAGTAATCACCATAGCTAATAGGATCATTAATAACAACTACTTTTTATTTGTGTTAACATTCTCGGATTTACAGATTTTATAATTCAAAGAGAGAAGGATTACAATCATTAGATTGAATGAGTGGAGAATTGCAATATGTGTTATCAGTGGCGTATTTAAGATTTCGTTTCGGGAGGGGCTTTGCTAACTTTCGGGGGGGATTTGAATGTAAATGTGAAAATTTTGCAAGATATTTCATTTACTTTACTATAGTAAGTAAGATTTCCGAGGGCTTAAGCCCGGAAGACCCTCCTAAATACGCCACTGTGTGTTATTGTTTATATTATTTAAAAAATATGATCATTCCAATGCAAAGTAAACATTTTTAATGCACTTAATTTTCCAACTTTAAAAATTTCTAATGTTTCTTAATATGCCAATATTTACTCTAATTTCTCATCTAAATTTATGTTTTGTGCAGTTTGTGTTTAGAGTATATTCTTCTATAGTTATTTTGCGTTTTTTTAAATTCAATTATTGTCAAATTACTTTAAGTTTAAGGCCACACGAAAGTTCTATGAACAACAGAAATTGATATAGCATAATTAAATAAAAATATTGTTAAACCTACCCAGGGATTAGTGGCCGCATTGGCTTAGTGGTAGAGCGTTCACCTCTGGTGCTTGGGGTTCCTGGTTCGATCCCAGCTCACGCCAAATGAACTTTGTGGTGGACAAACACCGTGTACGTGGGTTTCCTCAGGATTTTCCTATTTCCTCCCAATTTCTTCATTTCGCCATTTCATTCATTTCTCACCATCACCGTCTCCTTTAGCCTATCCGGCATAATCGTGGGACATAAAACTCAAGGATTTCATTTCATTTTCTACCCACGGATCAAGGCCGGGTTAAGGAGGGCTTAGGGGCTCTAGCCCTGAGCCTAAAGGCGGATGGGGCCCCCCAATTTGATCAAAATCTCAACTGGCTGTCTAAAACGAATCATACAAGATACAATCATCATAAGATAAAATATGACCAAAAATATTATTCTCTTAACTTTCCTATTGCACTTTCACAGAAATGTATTAAGCAAAGTCTACAGGGCTCACTATTTTTTTTCTAGCCCCGGGTTTCCAGATGATTTAGTCCAGTCCTGCCAGGGTTCTGCTACTAGAAAGTGATGCCTCTGTGCATGCATGTGTACTTGTAAGGAAGTATTCTGCTGGACACAGTCGAGATTAGTAGACTAATAGTACACAATTAGAAAGAGCAATTTTAACTTGTTCAAAAATGTATGTAAAAACTGCAGAGTATAAAGCTATAGAATTAGAGATTTTACGTATACAATAACAGAGTAACTACGGCTTCATCATACTGAGGTTTACTTGCCCACAAATATGTGTATCAGTAGAGGTCAAAGCAGGATGTGTGTTTACTGGTCGAGCATCGGTAATCTTTACTGATTTGCAATCGGAAAATCCTGTAACCAAGCATTCTGTTGAAAATAAAAGTTAGCAAATGGTTTTATGTACATACAGATGCAAAAGTATTTTAAACTCATGATGAAAATTTTCTATTTTTGATTACTATATTACAATATGTTGATGTTCTTAGGTTTAGTATGTTTGGTTACACCAGACCCACCACTCTCTGCTAATACTTTAATATATTAACAGTACAAAACTATTTCTGTCTCCAACTGCTTTTTTCATCACGTGACTATTTTTCTATATAAGATTGTTTTGTTTCAGCTTCTAAGCTGTAAGTTATCTTCTCGTAATTGATTCTTCGAAATTTCTTTCCTTCACAGTTTAATTTATTATGACTATTAGGGTGTTGCTCTCGTGTTTTAAGGCAATTGGGAAACCCTTACATTATGAGCTATCAAATCTTTGTTTCAAAAAAAAAAAAAATAAATAAATAATATTGGAAGTCAGCGCGCTGCCCACACACTATTGATTCAAAGTATGCCATTTGATTCGCTGTAGCCATTTGTTGTAAGTTGAGATAGATAGAAACGCCTCATATCCAAGGGGTCTATTCAGATCTTTTCCGGCGCGTTTAGACCCATCTTGGAATGAACTAAAATATGCAAGGGGTCTAAAACGGACGACTAAATGAAACAACGTTTCCGACTATTTTTCTGTACACTGTTATTACTCCCGTTTTAAAAGGCTGAGGTAGCTAGCTACCATGAGACAAAAATAGCCAAAACTTGTTACAAATATGGCTTTTGGCTCGCGCTAGTTATAAAGTGTAATCTACATTCTCGCGAAAACGAGACGAGACTACATTACCCTGAGACAATCTCAAATATCGTCTCATGAACATCGCTGCTATTAGCAAAATCAAGCTAAAATTTTGTAAATAGGATTCTTTCCCAGTAATTCGAGAAAAAGCTAGCACAGTGCTTACTAACCTGCGGATGAACTCGGAAGAATACTGTGAAAATCTATTACCGTAAAACCCTGATAATCCGCCGCAAGGAGCCCTGACCAGGACACCGAAGAACCAAGCGTAGGCATAGGCCCTCATATTCCATGTTTCTACGCATGTGGGTTTCGTCCCCAAAGCTCCTCTCGGGGCTTCTCCCTCAGACTCCGAAGTAACTTTTTTAACTTCGAGAATTAGAAAACACTACTTTTTGTAACAGTTATCGCTTAAAATTTTCAAGTTGACCTCAGAAACACTATGACAGTTTTCTTTGGAGAATTTTTACAGAATTGAAACTTTTGAAACTGTTACACTTTATTCTCATTCATTTCCCTCACATGCATATAGTTATTTTTTTAGGCTGGTCTTTTGATTCAGGGGTTACTAATACGAGTACCTTGAGAGCACTTCTTATATAGAATTTAAAACTAAGTTTGAAATTATATAAAACTTATTTTCATTCATTTTAAACCTAATAGCACCAATTGAATGCATGTGTGCCCCAACTTCAATTTTTCATTTACTGTTCCCGTTTTTTTGGTGGAGAAATTTACTTATTCAAAGCATTGTTTTCTGAACGCTACGTTTCTTGAAGAAAATATTCAGATCATTTCAACAAAATGGACAAGGAATAAGTTTTTTTTTCTGTTGCAGTGTAGCTGCACCCAACATTCTGCAACGATTCAATTTCTCAGGGATTTCTAACAATGTGTTACAGGTTTTGTGAAAGATTTGTTTTCAATATTATTAAAAACATCTGAAGTATGATTACTTTCATGAACAACAAACGTCCATCTGCACACATTATCCCCGTATATACAGTATATTATATAGGATGTGAGTGTACTGTATAAATAAACTGTGTCCCATAAGTCTGGTTGCATAGGCCATCTAGATAGCGATTAAAGATATGAAAAAAAGATGAGACATAAGAGAGCAATGTTACTGGAAAGTATAGGCTTTCGGTCTAAAATGTTTCTATATTTCAAATTGGACCAAATACGAAAGATGAAAGATGGAAGAGACGGGCATATGAAGGATGAAGGATCACATCCCACTTCAATGTTTACGGCACTGGCGCCACCACCAATCTTAGTAATACATACGTTGATTCAACGTTGAAATTTCATTTATTGTGAAACGAATAAACCGTTTAATAGGCAGACATTTTCCCTTTATCCAACGATGGAAAACACTACGAGTTAACAATTAACTACCAGTTGTTGTTCTGAAGACAAATTCTTTAATCTATTAGGTCACCTCTATTTAGATAGTAATGCTCATTAGTAGATGGGAGACACCTGACCCCCGGTAGCTGAAAAATCGCCTTTTTTTCCATGGTCTCCTGAGAGCAAGGACTCAATTTTCCACTGTCTCACGATACGCTATGACCCACGCCCCGTCAGCTCACGATCTTTTACGACCTCCATGTTAGGGGTGAATTTGTTCCCTTTTATGAGCACTTTTAAGGGGGTGTATTCGTTCTCTTTTACGAGCAGATTTTAAGGGTGTACTCGTTCCCTTTTATGATCACTTTTCCACCCCTACGAACACATAGAAGAGCAGAGATAACATATAAGAGTACGTAACACATAACAAAGGTGTACTCGTTCCCTTTTATGAGCATATTTTTCAACCCCCATAGCAGAGACAATGAACACACAGCAGAGCAGATAATACAAAACACAGTTAATAAAAGAGCATGGCTTATTTTCCAACCCCTAATTTTAACATAGCAGAGACTATGAACACACAGTATTTTAGGGGTGTACTCGTTTCAACCCCTACGAACACATAGCAAGGTACGAACACATAGCAGATCAGATAATAAACACAACCACCTCCAGTTTAGGGGTGTATTCATTCCCTTTTATGAGCATATTTCCCTAATTGAACATAGCAGAAATTACATAAGATTCATTCCCTTTTTCAACCCCTACGAACATCAGACTACGTAACACACAGCAGAGCAGATAACAGATAAGAATACGTAACATAATAAGGGTGTATTCATTCTCTTTTATGAGCATATTTTCCACCCCTTATTTTAACATAGCAGATTTGTTCTCTTTTTCCACCCCTATTTGAACATAGCATATAATACATAAGTACTCGTTCTGTTAGAACCTTCCCTCCTCCTTTCTCATCCAGGGCTTGGGACCGGCAATGGCGGAGTTAAAAGGTTAGGTTATTCATTTTGTAGATATTTTAGCAGAGTTTAAAAAAATAACGACGTCTGGTTATTCACACACACATAATCTCATGTCAACCACCATCACGCATACATGGTTTACGGAGAACTTAATCTCGCGCCAGTGACCATCACATATACATGGTTTACGGAGAACTTAATCTCGCGCCAGTGACCATGGTTTACGGAGAACTTAATCTCGCGCCAGGGACCATCACACACACGGTTTACGGAGAACTTAATCCCGCGCCAGTGACCATCTCATAAATGAATAGAGCATAATATCATTAGCATCAATAGTGGTAAGTGAAAATTTGTTTAAGAAATTGCGTAGTGAATAACCAGACGCACGGCATGTTAGATATAAAAAACAATAATGTCCACAAAATTGAGATAAATCACCTTGAATTCGTCTTTTATTCCATGTATAATACAGACAGTTTCGTTTTAAAAACCTTATATGATGATGTACATAAGGTGGAATACCATAGCTATCGAAATACTCCCCCACACGCATATTAGTTATATAAACAGCAACCCAATGTTCCCCAGACTTATCACTAGAATGTGTATTTATAATTATGGCTGCTGGAAATGTATGAATAAACAGTGGTAGCTCATCTGCAGCATATACTCCAATAAAATGGTTTTTAGGCAGATTTTGTTGTAGCGCCTCATAAAGTTCAAGTGTATTTAACATTTTTTTGTTTAATTAATATATATTTTTCTCTGGAAATCAATTTCTAATTCTGAGGAGAATTCACCGTAAATAATCGCTGTTACAGGAGATGGCAATGCTTCTTTAAAATGAACCTCTAGGCGTACACTTCCTTGCCGTTGTGGACTAGTATGAAATGCAGCACTAGCACTAGAATCGGGAGTTAAATCAAACACCAGTAGAGTATAACCATTAGGATATTCGGCGAGTGAAATATTATTACCTTGATTAGAATAATAAATACCTGAACCTGTAAATAACGTGGAATATGCTTGTATATATAGCTTATTATCAAAATCAGGTTGTAGTGGTTTGGAAGGCACAGGCGTTCCATCAACATACAATGTAAAAAATGACATATTAAAATGTTGAAAATTGAACGGATTTGTCTGATAAGTACCATTAAAAGCAGTATTACTAACAAAACCAATAATAACACGTTTAGGCACTAGGCCTGAAAATAGATCTGGAAGTGTACTATCCATAATTCCTTGTGGCAGCGTTTCAGTCTTCACCTGCACTTTTGTTATAGGATATTTTACTCTAAATTTAGGATTTTGTAATACTTTATTTTGTGCTATTTTAACGGCCGGTGACACATCAACCTTTTTCACAAGCAATGTTGCATCTGTAATTACAACTTTTCCATCAGCATCTGCGTCACCCATTAGACAGAATGTAGGTTTAGCTGGAATTAGTTTAATGCGCAGTTGTACACCATTCAGTAAAAATTTCTCCTGATTAAATATATCAGCATGAATATAACCCAATAATTCAAATGACTGACTTAAAGTAGTGAGAAGAAAACGTTGTTTAAATCCTACATTAGCATCGGCCACAATGTCCATATGCCCTGCAGTATCTTTAAACCACATTGATGTTTGAAGATGCGTTGATTTAGCTTCAGCATTATAATTTAGTAGTTTTTCAATATACGATCGATATGGATATGTGTGTGAAGAGTAGGAAATAAGTTGATTATTTAAATATAATTGCAATTCACTGAACATTGCATTGAGAAAATCATTTACAGGGCCGATTTTCTTATCGGCAGAAGTTAAATTAGAACCATCTGATTTAGTAATTTTACCTTTAATATAAAACATTGTGTGCGATAAGTCAATATAGTCATCCCCATGACCGGGGAAAACAAATTCTATTGGTGCATTATCAGCTATCGAAGCCACAGGCTTATATGGAACTATTTTATTACCTATAATACTGGTTTGAGTGGGTAAACCAGCAAATAAATCTAATTCTGATTTCATACACTCACACTGCATTTTTCTCTCTATTAATATTCACACATGGTAAAATTTATAATACCGTATTACGTTTGCGAAAATGTAATTTTACACATACACTGCCATGTTGGAAAGGAAGTGGATTACCTGTACTATCTCTTAAATCAATAATAATTTGATCAAATTGTTTACGTTGCACGGAGACATAGTGAGGATTGTCAAAAATATGTACATTATTAATACCATACTCTGTAATATTTGTATTTATAATACGTAACAATGGAGCTATGGTGTCACCCACCATTTGTGGCTCTACAATGTCGCTGTAAATATACATAAGTGTAGGTAGCGATTTTTGTAAATCAGGTGGATAACGAGCATGATGCACAACTGCAATATCTTCTTGTTGTATGTGATCAAAGCCTAGTATTCTGGCTAGTTCAGGAGATAGACGTACTTCTATACGCCTCTCTTGATCTTTTATTACTCTACTGACTTCAATTCGTTTTACTGATGCTTTAACTTTTAATTGTAAATTTAATATATCACTTTTATGATTAATTTGAGATAGAATATCATCAACCTTATAATAGTGTCCTGGTAAGATTTTAGTTATGTTCCAGCTTTCTGTATTCATGAGACGGTAATAAATATTATTAGTATATTTGGAAACATTCTGAAATGAATTTGTATAATGTACTTCAACAACTGCCGCCTCCCACTCACCTTTCTCTAGCACCAATGGATGATATAATTTGGTAGTATAACATGACAAAGTATTTTGGGGAAAATACTCCATAGAACTGTTACTCGGTAATGTAAGATAAAAGCTAGTCTGTTCCATATTAATCAAAAATATCACTCTCCCTCTTCCTTTTTGCAAAATGAACTTTTCCCCGTTTTCTTCTTCTTCCAGATCCTTCCAACACTTGATTTATTTTATTTTGAGCTTTAGTTTTTAAATTATTTTTAGCTTCTTGCCAACGTGATGTTAATGCTTCGTCAATAGGTCTATTATCACCTAATACATCTCCAGCTACATTAATTCCTGTACGTAACAATTCTTTACCAACAGTTTTTGCTCCTTGTTTAATTAACGGAAATACACTTCGAAATAAACCACCTAAAAAACTTCCAATACCATAACCTTCTTGATATGGTGCACCTCTATACACGTTATAACCACCTCCTGCTTGGTGAGTATAGTATTTAAAGTATGGATCATTCATTTTCCTATATATACAGATATAACAGTCGTTTATAATATTGTATTGTGTCTAAATGTTTTTAAATGTGACACAGGAATCCATGAATTAAAGGAAGGGGGATATCCCCTCCAACGAACAAGTACACGTTTACCTTTAACTTCTAAAATTTCATCTATTTCATAAACTTTAGGCAGAGGCACTCCTTGTAATTCCTCCTCGTAAAATGTACCATCAATTACTTCACCATTTAAGTCCTCCAACACATAAACCACTTTCTTTTCCTTATGTATCACCTGTTTTATTTTAAATATTTCTACAGTCCACTTTTCCTTGTACCCTTTTTCAAAATGCCGTTTTGCTTTAGTAATGCGCACAGTATCACCTTTTTTATATTTTGCAGTGTTAGTATGTGGTATTGGTTTTATTAATTTATTCCAAACTTGTTGAAAAGTGTCCTGGTTCACACTGGCGGGTGGTAATTGATGAGCTCTATGTGGTCTAGAATTATATGCCTGAACAAGTTTCGATAGCACATCTATGTATCGGTAAGTCTTCTTGGCTGTAAAATATTTCCACATTCGTTCTTTAAGAGTTCGATTAAAACGTTCCACCACACTTGCCTTAATTTCGGAGTTTTGTGTTGTGAAGAATTTAATATTTTGCTTTTTTAAGTATAACTGAAATGGTCTATTAACAAACTCTGTACCTTTATCTGTTTGTAGACGTAAGGGTCTACGACGTGTAGATGCAAATATTTGCTTAAATGCTTTTATAACGTTTTCACCAGTTTTTGTACGTACAGGCACAGCCCAGGCATAACGACTAAACAAATCAATCACTGTTAAAATATACCTATTACCATCATTATACTTTTGCAGACTGTGCATATCGTTTAAATCAGCTTGCCACTGATCATCAATATTGAACACTAAATAGGAATTACGTGGAAACTTTTTACGTACTGGCTTATGCAGAGTATAAGTCGACTGTTCTTTTACCCACTGTTGCACTTTGTGTAAAGGAATAGATTTCTTCACAGCTCTCCATAATGACGTTGCGGTTGAAAACGAGGCAGGGTGTGAAGGGTTATAATAAATAGCGGCCAGCTTCTTCATATTTTATAATCACACCATCTGTTGACAACTTTACGTTTACGTGGTGGCTCCTCCTCCTCCTCTTCTTCTTCTTCCTGTTTTGGATCAGCGGCAGTGGCAGATGATGTCAGCTTACGAATATATTCTATACGCTGTGGGTTGCCTATATACTCTAAAGGTATATTGGATTTTGCTAACAGTACAGCAAAGGGTTCCCAACCTGTAGGGGGAATATTTTTCTTGCGATACCTGACAAAATCTGCTATTAGATCTACTATATTAGCTCCAGGAATTAATTTATTATAAATATTAACATTACCATTGTCATCCCAATGAATGTTGGAATTTTGTTTTAATCTACGTAATAAAGGTCTTGCTTTACGCAGACAATTTTCGGGAAGAGTAGATAGCATTTCATCCTCTTCCTCCCCGTCCTCATCCTCCTCCTCCTTCTTAGTACCAACACTAGTTGATGTTGTTGCAGTAGGTTTTTGCACAATGTGTAAATATTTTTGTAACACCTCTTTATAGCGTATCCATTTTTCTTCAACACTCATATTTTTATTATTTAAAATATTTTTCATCTCATCATCTAAATTAGATATAGTTTGATATTGGTGCAATTTTTCTGGTGCAATTAAAACAAGCTTTTGTGCATGCTGCATAATTATTTAATTAAAGTATATAGTATACCTCCAATAATAGGTGCAAGCAAAGCAGTAAGAAACCCACCTTTTTGTACAATTATTCGTTTTTTCTTTTGTTTTAATGATGGACCTTTTTTCGCTAAATACCTCAATTCCTTTCTATATCTTTTTAATCTATTTTTCTCTTTTTTATTTAACGGAACATTTCCTTGTAATACGTTATAGGAACATTCACAAATAGAACGAATTAATTCGGGATCAGCATTTTGTAAAATTGCTTGGCGTACTTTGGGTTTTGCCTTTGCTAAAAGTTTTAGTAAATGTGCACTCTCTTTGCTAATCATTTTTCTTTTTGTAGCTATTATATTAAAATTGAGTATTAAAACATATCAGTTATTGAGATTATTTTTTTACCGGTACATAAACATAATTGTAAGAATCTGAGGGGAAAATTTTTGTTCGAACACGATGTTCGTCTGGAGTGCCCTGTTTTAAATCAAGAACCAAATAACTATGAGGATCTTGTGTTGCGTCCTGATAGGCTTCCTGTACAAATTTTGTGTTACCAGGATATAATTGGCGTGCTAAATAATTAATTTGAGCCTGGTCTCTGGGGTTTTTAAAACATATTATATAATGGCAATTTAATGATATGTCTCGCATACCTTTAGCTTGATGAAACATATTTTGTGTTATAAAAATAACACTTAAATCTCGGTGGTGGCTACCTTTAGTAAAAAAGTCAACAATTCGTGTATCACATTCTCGCATTAAATCGTCAATAATTACCAGATGGGGGCCAGCTTGTGCTGGAAAATCATCTATTTTTGGGAGCCCTTCTTTAAATGTACAACCTGAGGATAGAGTTTCATACAGAGGTTGCCACTCACCATAACACCATACTATATTTTTCCATTTTTCGGCATAATGTTTTAAAAACTCTTTTACAAAATATGATTTACCACACCCAGTGGGGCCAGCTATAATACAAGTAAATGGGTGTTGAAACTCCATATTCTGTTACACCACAAAATAATTATGAATATAATAACATATTATTATTATTACTTTTCAGGCATGTTTACAACTTTACATAATTGAGAACAAGTAATTATGGTCCGCTGAATGCACGGCAAATGAAGCTGGAGTTTTCGCCATGTACAAACACAGAAATTTACCTGACCATTACTATCGTCATCTGACGAGCGAATAAAACACTGACGAATACCTTTAAGAGTATCTGACAATGATATTTTATAATTTTCACTAATGAAAAATTGTGTAGGTAATGAAGAATTTGTAACAGCATTAAAGTAGTTTTCAATATATGAATAATATGATAGAAAAGTATACCACTCATCAGGTGAAAGACGAATACGATCAGAGTAATTATGTAAAGTGATAATAACAGAAAATTCTCCCTCATCATCGTATGCTAGACCAACACATACCTCGAGTTCATTGAAATAATAATAATATTGATTTAAAATTTGATTATCCATTTTTTTTACTCTCTACTTAATTAAAAACTATCGTTTCTACTAATACTGTATTTTCCCTATTCGATTTCTTTTATAACCGTAGGGAAGTGTATCAAAATTTTCTATTCGTTTCCTTTTACTAGCAGTAACCTGATAGATTTTATGCGCCTCAGGCTTAGTAATCAATTTATAATCTTTAGTACGTACAATTTGTCGACCGAGAGGAACGCTAATAGAAGGCGAATTATTTAAAATCATATCTTTCATTTGTTCAAAGTTAACATATTTTAATGTTTTATTATTCAGTGTGATTCCCTTGATTTTACATATTGTCTTTGTTTTACCATTAAGAGTGTTAACAACAGAATAGCCGTAACATTTGGGACCACCAGCACAAAATTCTTCGATATATGCATCCGGACCATATTCTGCCAACTCATTCTTCCATTCCCCTAAATGCACTCCTATTTTTAACTGTGGCTCACCAGGCGATTGAGTGTAAATAATACTATCGGTATCATAATATAACACACGCTCGCCAAGTAAAACCAAATAACGAAATAACTCGAGGCAAATTCATTCCTTCGTTTATTTGAATAACACAAAAAGGTATAGAAATTCTGAGCTTATTCCGTCGTTTGTTTGAGTAGCAGAATGTGGTATTTCTTTGTTTATTTGAGTACTACAAAATAGACCTTCTCCGTTTTTTTTTAAATTGCAAACAAAATTGAATAGGTCACTCAGTTTTAATAGCACAAAAGGTACAAATTGACCTTCTTTGCTTAAGCCACTCAAAATTTATTCTTTCGTTTCTTTGAGTTAGTTCGCTTTATTTTCTCGTGGTTGGAACAAAACTAAATAGGCCATCTAAATTTATTCCTTGGTTTATTTGATTAGTACAAAATGTTAATTCTTTCCTTTTCCTGCTTGTTTTCAAAACTGAATAGGTCACAAAAAATTTATTCCTTCGTTTATTTGATTAGTACAAAATGGTATAAAATTCTGAGTTAACTGAATTGGACCTCCTTCGCTTTCTTCGTTTATTTAAATAGCACAAAAAGATATAAAATGCTGAGTTATTTAAAATGGTATTTCTTGTTGATACCAAATTGAATAGGTCACTCAAATTTATTCATTTGTTGTTGATTTGTGTAGCACAAAAATACTCAACTAGTTAAAATGGCCCTTCTTTGCTTTTTCTTCTGATTGGTATAAAATTGAATAGATCACTCAAATTTATTCCTTCGTTTATTTAAATAGCACATAAAGGTATAAAATGATCCTTCTTCGCCTTTTCTGGTCAGTACAAATTCTTTTCTTTTCCTGCTTGGCACAAAAAAATAATACTCCATCCAAATTTAGTTTTTTCATTTGTTTGAATGGCACAAAAGTACAGAAATTCTGAACTAGTTAAAATGATCCTTCTTCGGTTTTTTGTTTATTTGAATACTACTGAGCTGGTTAAAATGGCATTTCACGCTGGTACAAAAAGTAGAACACCTAAACAAAACATATATAAATTCTGAGCTAGTTAAATTGGTCTTTTTTCACTTTTTTCTTTCGTTTATTTGAGTTGTACAAAATGGAATAAAATTCTGAGTTAGCTAAATTGGACCTCCTTCGATTTTTCTGGTTAGTACAAAAAAGGTACAGAAATTCTCAGTTAGTTAAAATGGGTCTTCTTCGCTTTTTCTGATTAGTACAATTTTGTTCTTTCGTGAAAATCCTTTGGTTGCTACAAAATTAAATAGCTCACTCATATTTATGCCTTCGTTTATTAGACTAGTTTTAAAATGATATAAAATTATCCTTTTTTTGCTTATTCCTTTGTTTGTTGAAATAATACAAAATGGTATAAAATACTCAACTTCGGTTTTTCAAATGCATACTTCGTTTAATTGATTTTAGAGTTGACACAAATTATAAGTCCTTTGTTTATTTGAATACTCCAAAATGGTACAATGCCATTTCTCATTGGTACAAAATTGAATAGGTCACTTAAATTTATTCTTTCGTATATTCAGCTAGTTCATTTTTTCTCGTTGGTATAAAAAGTAGAACATCAAAATTATTCTTACATAAATTCTTAACTAGTTAAATAGTCAATTTTCGTTTCTTTAAACAGTACATAATGAGCTAGTTAAAGTAGCTCTTCTTCTCTTTTCCAGTTGGTACAAAAGAAAATAATCCACCTAAATTTTATTCATTCTTCACTTATTTTTTGCTGCTATTCCTTTGTTTATTTGAATAATGGCCCTTCACTTTTTCCAGTTGGTACATAAGGAAATAATTCAATCAAATGTTTCTGGTTCGTACAAAACTAAACACTCCATCCAAATTTGAGTATTACAAAATGAAATGAAATTCTGAGTTAGTTTAAAAAATGGTCCTTCTTGCTACAAAATTGGAAAGCTCACTCAAGAGTACAAAATAGTATTGAACTTCTGAGCCGGTTAAATTTATCCGATTGTTTATTTAAATAGTACAAAATGATTTAAAATACGCAGCTAGTTAAAATGTATATCGTTGCTTTCTTTCTCGAAGTAAGCCAGTCATATTTTTTCATTCTTCACTTCTCTCTGCTTGGTACAAAACTGAATAGGTCACACAGGCTTCGTTTAAAGTTATTAAAGCTTAAATATTTGACCTTTAACCTCCATGGTCAGTGTTTTCAGAACATGTAGTAGTTGATGACGTATTCCTAGATTTGGAAACAGCACCTCAAAACGTTGCTCTGTTTAAGAGTTATTCGCATTCATTGGTTCATTGGACGTTCATTATTTTTTGGAACTGGCAGTGGTTGATGCCCAATTACTAAATGTGACAATAGCACCTCAATATGTGGATCCATTTAAGAGTTATTTGGTTTTAAGTATTTGAGCCTTTGAACTCGATGGTCACTATTTTGGAACATGTAGTAGTTGGTGGTCGATTACTAAATGTGGAAACAGCACCTCAGTATGTGGATCCATTTTCGAGTTATTAGGTTTTAAGTATGTTGACCTTTGACCTCGATGGTCATTATTTTGGAACATGTAGTACCTGATGACCAATTACTAGATGTGGAAACACCATCTCAATATGTGGATCCATTTAAGAGTTATTTGGTTTTAAGTATGTTGACCTTTGACCTCGATGGCCACTATTTTGGAACTTGTAGTAGTTGATGACCTCTTGCTAAATGTAGAAACACCACTTCAGTATGTGGCTCCGTTTTCGAGACATTAGGTTTTAAGTATGTTGCCCTTTGACCTCGATGATCATTATTTTGAAACTTGTAGTAGTAGTTGGTGGTCGATTACTAAATGTGGAAACAGCATCTCAATATGTGGCTCAGTTTTCGTGTTATTAGGTTTTAAGTATGTTGACCTTTGACCTCGATGATCATTATTTTGAAACTTGTAGTACCTGATGACCAGTTACTGGATTTGGAAACAGCATCTCAGTATGTGGATCCATTTTCGAGTTATTTGGTTTTAAGTATGTTGACCTTTGACCTCGATGGTCATTATTTTGGAACATGTAGTACCTGATGACCAATCACTAGATGTGGAAACACCATCTCAATATGTGGATCCATTTAAGAGTTATTTGGTTTTAAGTATGTTGACCTTTGACCTCGATGGCCACTATTTTGGAACTTGTAGTAGTTGATGACCTCTTGGTAAATGTGGAAACACCACCTCAGTATGTGGCTCCGTTTTCGAGACATTAGGTTTTAAGTATGTTGACCTTTGACCTCGATGGCCACTATTTTGGAACTTGTAGTAGTTGATGACCTCTTGCTAAATGTGGAAACACCACCTCAGTATGTGGCTCCGTTTTCGAGACATTAGGTTTTAAGTATGTTGACCTTTGACCTCGATGGTCATTATTTTGAAACTTGTAGTAGTAGTTGATGACCAATTACTATATGTGGAAACAGCATCTCAATATGTGGCTCCATTTTCGAGTTATTAGGTTTTAAGTATTTTGACCTTTGACCTCGATGACCATTATTTTTGAAACTTTTAGTAGTTGATGACCAGTTACTAAATTTGGAAACATCACTTCAATATGTGGATCCATTTTCGAGTTATTGGGTTTTAAGTATGTTGACCTTTGACCTCGATGGTCATTATTTTGGAACTTGTAGTATCTGATGACCAATTACAAGATTTGAAAACACCATCTCAATATGTGGGTCCGTTTTCGTGTTATTAGGTTTTAAGTATGTTGACCTTTGACCTCGATGGTCATTAGTTTGGATCTTGTAATAGTAGTTGATGACCAATTACTATATGTGGAAACAGCATCTCAATATGTGGCTCCATTTTCGAGTTATTAGGTTTTAAGTATTTTGACCTTTGACCTCGATGACCATTATTTTTGAAACTTTTAGTAGTTGATGACCAGTTACTAGATTTGGAAACATCACTTCAATATGTGGCTTCGTTTTTGAGTTATTAGGTTTTAAGTGGTATACAAAGGGCGTATCCCACATAAACTATAATACCCAAGTAAAAATAAGTATGATATTCGTAATCAGCATGTCCGAAAACCCCTATATACTGAGTTTCACCCAAATCGGCTAAAATTGTCCTAGAAAGGGCGTATGCCACATAAACTATAGGACCCAGGTAAAAATAAGTATGATATTTGTAATCAGCATGTTCGAAAACCCCTATATACCGAGTTTCACCCAAATTGGTTAAAATTGTCATAGAAAGGGCGTATGCCACATAAACTATAAGACCCAGGTAAAAATAAGTATGATATTCGTACTCAGCATGGTCGAAAACCCCCATATGCTGAGTTTCATCCAAATCGGTTAAAAGAGCGTATCCAATCGCTATGTTACATAGGTATTCATTGTCTTAAAATAGGGGTTGAAAAAATTATGTAATTTCTGCTATGGTAAAATAGGGGTTGGAAAAGTAATTATAAAAGAGAACGAGTCCACCTCTAAAATTGAGGTTTTTGTGTGTTACGTACTCTCAATGTAATTTCTGCTAAGTTCAATTAGGGGTGGAGAAAATGAATACACCCCCTGTGCTATGTCCGCCATGTTTCGTAGTTTCTGTCATGTTGAAATAGGGGTTAGAAAATATGCTCATAAAAGAGAATGAATACACCCTTGCTATGTTACGTAGTCTTATGTTCTGCTATATTAAAATAGTGCTATGTGTTATCTGCTCTTCTATGTGCTATCTGCTATGTTAAAATAAGGGTTGAAAAATATGCTCATAAAAGGGAACGAGTACACCCTCTAAAATGGAGGCCTGCTATGTTATGTAGTCTTCTGCTCTTATATGTGTTCGTAATCTTACATGTTATCTGCTATGTTAAAATAGTGCTATGTGTTATCTGCTATGTTAAAATAAGGGTTGAAAAATATGCTCATAAAAGGGAACGAGTACACCCTTGCTATGTTATGTGTTCGTAATCTTATATGTTATCTGCTATGTTAAACTAGTGTTATGTGTTATCTTCTCTTCTATGTGTTCGTAATCGTATGTGTTATCTCCTATGTTAAAATAGGGGTTGAAAAATATGCTCATAAAAGGGAACGAGTACACCCCCAAAAATATGCTCATAAAAGGGAACGAGTACACCCCCTTAAAAGTGCTCATTAAAGGGAACAAATTCACCCCTAACATGGAGGTCGTAAAAGATCGTGAGCTGACGGGGCGTGGGTCATAGCGTATCGTGAGACAGTGGAAAATTGAGTCCTTGCTCTCAGGAGACCATGGAAAAAAAGGCGATTTTTCAGCTACCGGGGGTCAGGTGTCTCCCATCTACTCTCATTGCTCAGTAGACAGATATTTCTTTTTCTATATTTTCTGTTATTAATCATAACTAAATATCAAGGTTTTAATAAACATATGTATAGTAAAATTCACCCTGTTTTAATTTAATTTTGTTTTGTATTTGCCCCTTCCTCTTGTTTGTGAGTAGTAACGGTACTGCCATGAATATTGAAGTCGTGTGTAATCACTCAGCCAGTGGAGTAGAGATCACTATGCCTGCCACGCGTTATTTAGTAGGTCGAGGTTGGCAAGAACCCATGCTCCGGTAGGACATCCTGACTGAGGGGTTTCCTGATTTATTCAGTCCCTCCAGGTGAATGCTGGGATGATAGTTACTCTTTTAGACTAGAGCCGCTTTCTTTCTTAATCCTAGCCCAACCTAAAGGGCAAATGTGACCTCGGTATTGAAGGTCCGAACTCCTCCTTGTATCCTTCCCTTGAACAAAGAAAATGCTGGCGTATGATCCTTTCCCCTTCATATATCCGCCCATTCAGTGTACTTCAAACTACACTGGATTTGATTCGAGTCGAGTTGGATAAATTTTCCAAGCCGAGCTCCCGAGTGGAATTGAAAGAAAACTCGCTTCGGACTCGTCATGTCCATCCCTAACTACAAGCCATCATGGAAGTAGATTCTGTCTTTTGGGAGAGTTTTGTTCCGATTCTTTGATTTCCATATTACTTTGTTTTTGCCACTTCCAAAATTAATAATCGATTAAAAAGATAGAATTATGACATCGTTCTATTAACATCTAGCACTCCAGAATTTTCCGTGCCTTCGCAGTAGAGACTGAGATGAAATGTTTTGAATCTGTGGAAGTTTATTTTCCGCGATTTCCAATTACACAGAAGTATTATTAGCGAGGAAAAGGGGGATTAGAAGGTCAATAGCCAGCCGGAAAAATGAAATGAAATCTTACGTCCCAAGGTTATTTCGGCTAGGCTAAAGAGAGGGTGATGCTGAGAAATAAATGAAATGGCAGAATGAGGAAAGTGGGAGGAAACGGGAGATTCACGAGGAAACCCACGCACACGGTGTTTGTCCACCACGAAGTTCACATGGTGGGAGCAGGACTTGAACCCGGGACCGCATACACCAGAAGTGAACACTCTAGCACTGAGCCACCGTGGCCTCGAATAGCCAGACAGATTTCTTACGTGAGGGAGATATGAATACCGAGGGTGCAATGGCAAAGTCACCAAAGATTACAAGAAAGAGTTTATTTATTGCATACGGAATCTGGGAAGAATTGAAGCTCCTTTTAGAAAACTTATGATTTAAACTCAATTGGCTCGTGAATATTTATGCTATAACAGACATGCCATTTGTGTACTGTAATAGAGATGCATATTAAGGCACACAAATCCAAGACTAGAATGTTTTATCAGCAATACAAGAAAACTAGAAAATACAGCGGTACATAATTTAATTCAGTTACATACTTTATGTTTACAGAAAAATACAAAGTATTGATTTTAGAATACTTTGGTTTGAAATTCTTGAAATAGCAATATCCCTGAGGAACACATTTGCTATATCTACTAAGAAGCATATCAAATATCACGCTTTACGCAAAAATAAGTAAAAATGTGCTTTATTGTTCAAGATCAGTAATAAAGACATTAAAAGATACATTAAACGAATGTATTACATGGTCTCATCAACTACAGAATTATAATCCCAGTTTTCCAGCTATGTGATATATGAATGCTACGTCGTGAAAAAAGAACGACATAAAATAATAATATTAATAATAATATACAGTGAAACCTCATAATGACACCGATAAGATAAAAGGTTGATTCAAATTTGTGTATACACCTTTGTAAGTTGGAAAGTATTGTACTGATTGCAATGGAATTTGCGCTATAGCTATTCTGGTTGATGTTTTTATCGGTGATATATTTTAAAACCTATAAAATATACCCATATTTTTAGAACGTAGTAGGGAGAGAGAAGCTGTTGAATATTCGACACACCAAGGAATTTGCTACATGCATCTAAATATTGCCTTTAGAAGTGTTAATAAGAATAATATCATAATTCATGTTATACAGACATTAATAATAACTTATACCAAACATACACACATCATGCCCCAGAAGAGTTAATAAAAAGATGAAAATAACGGAATGTAACACTCAAAAGCGCCGACTTGAAGAAAATATTGGGGGGACCACTGGCGCAAATCCCGGGAGGATGAGAGGGGCATGTCCCCCAATCTTGTACCTGGGGAACAATCCCCCCAATAATCTGACGTGAAAAGTGCTTTTTGGAATAAGTGTTATGATTTGTGTCCGTCTGTCATAAAGGAATGTATGATGGAATTTATTTCTCTTAGCTTTTACCGGTATATATATGGTGGCTGTGCTAAAGGAGACTGTGATAATGAGAAATGAATGAAATGGTGGAACGAAGAAAGTGGGAGGAAACGGGAGAACCCCGAATAAACCCACGCACATGGTGTTTGTCCACTACAAAGTGCACGTTGCGGGAGCAGGGTTTGAACCCGGGACCCGATGCACCAGATGTGAACGGTCTACCACTGAGCCACTGCGGCCCTTTACCGTAATATGGATTTCATCTCCCTTTCCTAGAATAAGTCTCAAGTCTGCCCACCTCGCAATGTTGCAGACAACCAGTGGGGCCTTTAGGATTGTGTTTCGAGGGGCTACGCCCAACACAGGAAAGGAAATGGCAATTGCCCACCTGAGTTTGAGAATTAAATGTATTTTAATTTATGCATGAATTGAAATTTCAATGGCAAGAATTGCAGACCGATAAATCCTATATGGTATAATACAAAAACTTAGGAGTGAATCTCAACTTTTATTATATCCATAGAAGAAAAAGGAAGTATGCTCTTGGCCTACCTAATTTTCCAGGTTAATTATTCCCCCGTTTTGATTTTCTTTAATTCAAACATTTCCTTTTTTTTAAATAACAAAACGATATAATTTTTCCTTTGTTATAATAACTAAAGTTCCGTCATGTTGACATCCGCTCAAGTTGGTGTGGAACACCAGTTTCGCTTATCAACTCCTGTTAGTTTAGGTGTTACTGATGACGGCCGACTTGAATCACAACTAACAACGGTCGATAAAGTATGATAGGCGAAACCAAAGATAGTAACATCAAGAAAAAGAAACAGAAAATTAGAAAGGACAAAAGAAAGAAAAAGAGGATGCAATTCTTACATTATATGAAATTTGGCAAATACAGTATTATTTCTGAACAAAGAGCATAAGAAAATGGAAAGTCAATGAAATTCTTAGAAACGCTAAGAAGAAAAATTGATTATTGTTCTAAGTGGAATGCGAAAAACTAACAGATTTATTACGAGGCGATCTTGAGCTCGATAGCACCCTATACGCCACTGAAGACAACTCTGCTCCCCTGATCCTCCACAACATTGTTTTTGAATTTCATAAATATTTTGAACATTGCTTATATATATATATATATATATATATATATATATATATATATATATATATATATATATATTACCCCTCTCGCTCAATATTGAAGACGGATTTGCGCCGATCGGGGGGGGGGCAAACAATGAATAAATATATCACCATATTCAGACGTTTTCTATCAGGTGCTGGATGAAAGCCCCTTCCCCACAGGATCTCGGTCCGCTCCATCCGTTCCGCTGCGAATTTCAATACCTAAATCAAATTCGCCTAAAACAAATTCAAGTTCAAAATTTGGGAACTTCACTGCAAGTTTGCGCACCACATTGATCGTCCCTTGTCATATCAGTGCTGCGATAGTGTTGGTTGAAGCTTCAGTGCTCTATTAAACATAACTTTGAAAGTGGCGTTTTGTATCGAATAAGAAGGCTGTTCCTAATATTGAATTGAAGGTACGACAAAGTTTATGACAGAAATTCTCCTCTTTGTTACTTTTTCCTAAACTGGATTATATTCGGGGGGCAAGGACGCCACCTTTACATATTGGGGGGCCAAAAGTGTCCTTCCTCCCCCCCACCGAAGTCGGCGCCTATGATGCCCGCTATTCGAACAGATAGAATAAGTTTTATGGAAAATATTTCAAAACATTGTAACAATGAAAAACTCGATCGACGGATTTTAGACATAGAACTTACTCGTTGCTCGTAAATTGTGTTTAAAACTACGGGTTTAGTACACTACTTTTAAAAATAAAACTCATAATTGAAGAAAACTCGACATGAAATGAAAGCTTAACCTATTTTGGTTTTTGCTTTGTTTGAGTTTAACGTCCCACTCTTACGCCGTGGTGGCTGAAGGAGACGTGAACCTACTTATTATTGTGGAATCAGAACCACTTTTTTCGTATCACAGTGGGAATCGAACCTAGGGCTACGCACGCCGAAGGCAAGCGTTCTAACCTCTAAATCAAGCATCAGTCCTCAACATCTTCGTTTTACTCCCATTGAGATGAAGAACAACAATGATGTACAGTGAATTATAATGGAGGAACCCATGTAACGCCAAAGAAAGGTAGAATAAAGCTCAAACACCGCGTTGTACACTATAAAATTCACATGAAACTTCCTGTCATTGAGCAAAGGACGAATATCACCAGATGTTATACTTTAGCACTTAGTCACTGCACTACCCTTTAGGGATCATTAACCCGATGACCCTTTCCCCCTTTTTCACAGGTGTCTCTTTCGAAAGTGCTTGTGGTCCATGTGACCTCTGTAAACTGCATCTCAAGTATCCAGTTGTGTAAAGAAATCGGTAGTGAATAGTCGGGAAACGGAAAAAGCTAAATCACAGCAAAAGATTTCATAATGCGGAAGGGGGGAACTCCTTCCATGTGGCAAATTAGTGGTTCAATACATGAAAATAGAACAAAAATTTTACACGCCTGCATTTTTGTTACTGACGGGAGTGAAATAGATGTTCTATCATCAAGTTAAATTTTTTCCTTTGTGTTCTAAAATCCTTTGAATTTCCCTTTACAATGAATGTTTCAAGAAAACTGTCAGTTGTTTTTTCATTCTTTTTCTTTTCTTTTTTCTTATTATAAAAAAGCAACGCTCTCTTGTCACTTGCTCAAGTGTTACGAATGAGCTAGTGCATTTAGAGTAGATAATATTTGCTTGCATTGTTTGTAGGCTCTACCAGGGGTGCCCATCCCCCCCAAAGCTGATGGCGCACTCCCCCCCAAAACTAATAATCTCTTCCCTCCTCAAAACTCAAGTCCTCTAAAAACAATTGCCCAGTGTAGTAGTAGTTTTTATAGTACTAGTAATTGTTATTTTTGTTGTTTTTATTTCCTGTAGTTGTATTATAGAATGCTTGTAGTAGTAGTAGGGGTAGTAGTAATTATAAAAATGGCATTACTTTTATTAGTAGTCTTGGTAGTGTACAATACTAAATATGTTCTATAAGGATATTGAAGGGTATAAAAACTTCTACACACTGTGTATGGCACAGGTATTCTTTTTTTACAATTACTAGTATTATTTTTTCTTTACAAAATATTGATATAATTCCCTTGTACATGAAAAGTAAGACGCAAGTTACAAGTTATTGAGTTTGATACCAAAAGAAAATGTTATCCTCGAAATTAGCCTACAAAAAGAAGTGATATCCAACAAAAAACATTCCTGTAAAAGAGCCAAGTACGAGTGGCCTTAAAAAGAATTGAAATCACAAAAATAGGCGCCAAGTTCTGGTGGACAACAGTTACAAACACTCACTGGCTCATTTCAAATTAGATTTGAAACTTGGCTGTTGTCTGTATGGTTACCACTAGCTCCCAATTATGTAAAACTACTTTATAATTTTCAACAGACATTATAGGCAAGTTTCAAATCTAAATTTGAAAGTGATTCCTTGAGTGTTTGTAACTGTTGTTCACCAGAACTTGGCGCCATCCTTTCATATAGCAACTTGCGCGGTACTTCATTCATAGAGTTTCTAAGCAGGGGGTAGGGGGATTCATTCTCAAGATTTTTAAAAGAAAAATCGCATCGTGTTCCAATGTTATTCTGACGACAGCAAAATAACTTATTCAACATTAGAGTAAAATTCTTCCCCAATTTTTTTATCCCCCCCCCCAATTTTTTTCTCGATGGCACAAATTGCGCCATTCATCCCTCCTCCCTCCTGTGGGCGACCCTTCTCTCTTAAAACGAACCAATCTTTCCTTTCATACGGCTACTTCCGCGGTACTTCATTCATCGAGTATCGAACCATGGGGTACGGGGGTTAACCCCGGAAAATTTTTGAAAATTAGCTTCTCAAAATCGTGTTTTAATGCTATTCCGACAGAAAAATTGCTAGTTCGAAAGTAGAGTAAAATCCCACCCAAAATGTTTCCCAATGGCGCATGTTGCGCCATAACACCCCCTGTGGGCGGCCCTGGGCTCTACTATCTGTGTACCCTAAAAAACTTCAAAGATATGGTTGTCTTTCCTTTTTATCTGGCACATAGAAATAAGCTTAATAAAATATGGTACCATTCTTATCATTCATGGCATCAGCCATTCAAATTTTACATATAGTTGTATCTGACACCGCCTGTGTGAACAACAGTCCTGGTGATGATTTATGGTGATTTATTGATTACTCTCAATACCTATATGAATGATTCGCTAATAATGATCGCAAATTGATATAAAATTGATCATAAAAAACATTAAAACTTTCTAAATTAAATTATAGATTTTTTTGAGACTGAAGCTCTTTTAAAGAATCGTCAAATTTGAAGGAGTTCGGGTAGGGATGGTATATAAACGAGGCTGCAGTTCCGGTTTCGTCTCGTTTGACAAAAGTGGTCTCAGTCCCGATCTCGTCTCAAAGTAAATAAGTATAAAATAAAAATAAAATGTGTAAGTAGTATTTTTTTTTGCTTTTATTATTCAATTTGAATTGTGTGGCATATCCATTCGTAGGTAGGTGGTCAACACTCGTGCTTTTTATGCGTGTTCGCGGGTTCAATCATTAGGGTGTATATCAAGCATTGGATAAAACTCGAATAGTGATCCACATTTCACTTTACACAACATATCTTATCATATAACCTCAGTACTTGCTATGCAGAGAAACTCTTCACAGTCAACTTCAATACTATATTTAATTTCCTTCCTGCTGAATCAGAGTTATTCAATATCCTACCAGATAACACAGTAGATAGCAGCAAGAATGTATTTGAATGGTAGGAAATTTAAATTTTACAATTTCTCATTTATTGTTCGCTACCAGAATGCCCGTTTTTTGCACGGGGAGAATAAGTTTCATTTTGGACATGGCAAAAATACTGTCACCCATCAACTATGAATTCGACACTAATATCGATCATTTTCAATTATTTTTAAGTCACCATCCCCTTTAAGAGCACTAATGGGAGCTGGACTTAGAAGATTTAAACAGCATCGGAAGTGTCACTGTTCGTCTCAGCGACCCCGAAAATTATGGATTCGACACTACTATCGGTTATTTTTATATATAGATATAAATATATATATATCGGGTGTCTTAAAAATAGCGCCCACAAACTACAGAACACTATTCTGCAGGTCAAAATAAAGGGAAAATCTTATATGATGGAATGCTCCCCAGGGCCTCTCTCAGCTGGCATGGGGAATTAAAATTTCACTATGTGGCAGAATCGCATATTAATTTTGAGCATTAGCATCGCTCTACAAATCCATCAAACAGTTATATCGATTGTTAAGATAATAATTGGTGCTAGTGTCAACTCTATTGACTTCACGGGCGTCTCTGGCGGTCTAAAGGGGGACGCGTCCCCCAAATATTCTGAATACGAGATAAATGGATCAATGCTGAAAGTATTTAGATCTATGTGGAAGAAGTAAAAATATAGGCAGAACAAATTAAAATTATGCCTGTTCTTAAACATTAGGTTAGCGTGAATAGAATGTCCGCCTGACGTATGTCACTTTGAAAGAAGGATTTTGTTTATTTATTTATTTTTAAAGTTACGCTTCTTAGTTAGTCAAAGTAGTATCTGCTACAGGCACATAAGTTTTTCATTGCCTAACCAGCAACAATTGGTTTCCATGACGAAGGGAGACTGGATAAGGGGAGGAAAGGATGTATAGAAAGTTTATCTTCGAATTAAGAAGGGAAATCTACAAGGATGGAAATATACAATAGAAGCGAAGGTGACCAAAAAGAATTTAAAAAGATAGAGAAATTTGAATATTATATATAAGAGTAAATTTCATGCGAATACTGTAGAAGGGCAGCAAGGGACAACTACTATGACAATATAGAAATTAAAGATAGAAATGAGTGTTTAATGAGTGAATTGAGTTTGAAGAAGATGGAAAGAATACATTGAGGAGTCGGATGACAGCAAGAATAAACAGTACATTTTATACATTAAAACGGAAAATGAAGTAAACGAGGATAATTCATTGGACAAATTCAAAAACATACAGCGAAATTAAGAACAAAAAGGTAGATAATATACATTTTGAGTTCATTAAGAATGCAGAAGAAAAATTTAAAAAAAAAATCGAAATTCACAATCAAATCAAGCATCATCGTATGACTTCTTTCAGAGAGTTAAGATTTTGTTAGCTAAAGAATCGAAATATATGAGGACTATGAAACTATACTGCTTCAAATGAGTTTAAGAAAACTGAGCAGGGATTCAACGGTAGGAATATCAAGGTGAAGAAATTATCTAATAATCATATTATATACAAACATATTTTTTTTCGGCAAGTAGTCTAAAAGTGATGGAAGAAAATAATGAAGAACTGTGTTGCTAAGGCTAGAAAGAGCGGATGTCATTAGTAAAGTAGATTTCAGTTTACTCATAATTTTCACATAACTTTAGTTGAGGTTTACTAGCATTCTAGTCGTCTCCGCCCCCCAATTTTAACATGCTAGAGACGCAAATGATTGACTTTAACTGTCATCTGGCAAGAATCGATGTAATTATCTGATGCATTGGTAGATGTAATCAATGGTTCTTCATCTGCGACGTTGCCACAAAGTGCAATTCGCTTTTGAAGACAAGGACCCGAAAGGTATACGTACCCATTCCTTCCTCCAATTTGCAGAGCTGAATTTGGATTTAAACGGCATCGGAAGTGTCACTGTTCATTTCAACGACACTACAAACTATGGATTCGACATTAATATCGGTAATTTTCGATCATTTTTGAATGAATCCCCCTCCCCCTCCCTTACATTGTACCGTTAAAATGAAATAATAAAACCACCCCAGGCTGGAACTCATCTATGTTGAAAATTTGATTGTGATCGATTGGGTGGTTCATGAGTTATTAAAGTCACAAAAGTAATTACTTTTATTTTGTATATAGCCTATAGATTACATTCTGCTTTGACTGCCATATTAAACAAAGAAAATCACGTTCATTATCTAAGCAAATAGATATTTTACTACTACAATAATTGTTTCAAATATATGAAATGCTTTATTACCTTTCACAAGACCAACTTTAATTGACACTTTATAACACGGCCTTCTTGCAATCTCATGATGAGCTTATTCTCCATAATACTATAGCTGCACATTAAGTTGTAGGACCACTTCTCAAATACTCTCGGTGCTGAAGGGAATGCTAAACTTAAATCAAGCAATCACCTTTCATTATCTATAATCTCGGTCGCATCTTCAATCGAGTTAGGTTTAGGTTTGAACTCAGGTGTCTCTCCTAGTTTGAATTGCACTTTCTGTTTCTTATACAAGCTCATAAGATCCTGATGCATTATATAGGCATGTTTTTTTTTCTGTTGTAAAGAATGAAAATTACAAATTGTTGTATACTTTCGTGTTTATAGTGGAGCAAAACGAAACTGCTAGAATTTTTGATATAATTACGAAAAAAGTACAGTTGCGTAACGATAACAGAAAATTTAAATCTCAAAATGCTGAATACTATTAGTGATGAGCGCAAGAGTCTTGGTCTTGCAGTTTTTGCAAGAGTCTTGCATGCAAGACCAAGACCAAGACCAAGGTGTGCAAGACCATACCTGCAAGACCAAGACCAATACCAAGACTCTTGCGCAAGAGTCTTGCAAAAGTACCGGCACTACTTGATTTTTTTTATATAATGTAAAAAAGGAGGAGATGAATTTCTTGGCTTCAGTAAAAATGCTGCTGAAGTGAATGTATTCCAGTAGTTTATGCAATCCGTGTGAGTCAATCTGCCCCTGTAGCTTATAGCAACAGTATGTCGTTTTCTGTGCTTGTTCACGTGTTCTGTAGATACTACTCGTTTTCAAGCGACACAGGTGTTATTTCGCACCATGTGAACTTTTTTGATGGACAAACACCGTGTGCGTGGTTTTTCTCGTTATTTTTTCGTTTCCTCCTACTTTCTTCATTCCACCTCTTCAGCTATTTCTCATCATTACCGTCTACCTTAGCCTTGGTGCACAATCATGGGACGGTAAACTAGATACTTCATTTCATTTCAAAGCATATTAGTGGTGTTCTTCCAAAACTAAAGAGAAATGTAGATCGAACATCAGTAATGCCGTACACCATAGGTGTCGACTACATGGGTATGACCTTGGCTTCGAGACTCAAGCATCCGTTGGAAATTTTCAATGCGTACTTTTAAAACTAATATCGAAATAACATTTTCATGACATTGACAAACACTTAGTGCATGTGATCGCAAGTTTGATTTCATGAGCGGATGCTTATACATTGAATAATTGTTTATTAATATTTAGCCTTGTTAGGTATACGACACATCGAGGATTAAACAATATAACATTATACAACAACAATAAATTTATATTATAAAATTGAAAATGATTATTTTTGGAACTCCTAATCTCTTGAACCAACAGACCGATCTCAATCAAATTTTCAACATAGATGAGGTTTGGGCCTGGGAGTGATTTCATCATTTCACTTTAACAGTAAAACTTAGGAGAGGGGAAGGGGGAGTTATAAAATAATAAATAAAACTTAAACCAAACGACCAATCTCGATCAAATTTTTAACATAGATGAGGTTCTGATTTGGGGTGTTTTTTTAAGGGGTGTTGGGGTGTTATGACTTGGGGAATGATATCTGTCAGTTCACTTTGACGGAGCAATGTAGGGGAGCAGAAAGAGGGGAATATGTACAAAAATCAATATAAATAAAAATAAAAATGACTAAGTTTGTGACTCAATAACTCTTGAACCGATCTCAATCAAATTTTTAACATGTATGAGGTTCGGTCCTGAAAAGGTTTTTAGAGTTTGTTTCACTTTGATGGTAAAACCTAAGGGAGGAGGAAAGGAGGTATATATATATATATATATATATATATATATATATATATATATATATATATATATATATATAATAAAACTTAATAACTTCTGAAACACCCGACCGATCTTGGTCAAATTTTCAACATAGATGAGGATCGGACCTGAGATGGTTTCTTTCTATCACTTTGACGGTGCAGTTTAGGGGAGGGGAATGAAAGATATTTTAAAATGATCGAAAATGACTCATATTAAAATGGAGTCTATAGTTTTTGCGGTTCCTAAGATAAACAGTGACACTTCCGATGCTATTTAAATCCAAGTTCAGCCCCGTAGCTTGGCGGAGGGAAGAGAACATATATAAAAATGATCGAAAATGACAAATATTATTGTCGAATCCATAGTTTTCCAGTTCGCTGAGTTGATTACTTTCACTTCCGATACCGTTTACGACCAAATTCAGCATCGTAACTTGGGGAAAGGGAGATAGCACATAATAATGATCAAAAATGACCAAATATTAGTGTCGAATCCATAGTTTTCGGCGTCTCTAAGATGAACAGTGATATTTCCGATCCCGTTTAAATGCAAATTCAGCACCGCAACTTGAGGGAGGTACAAGATATATAAAATTATCAAAAATTACCATTATCAATGTCGAACTCATGGTTTTCGAAGTCATTGAGATGAACAAGGACACTTCCGATGCCGTACCTCGCAACATGGGGGTGAAGGAGATATATAAGTTTATTGAAAATGACCTATATTAGTGCCGAATCCTTAGTTTTGGTGGTCTCTGAGACGAACAGCGACACTTTGATGCCGTTTAAATTCAAATTCAGCCCCGGAACTTGGGGAGGAGAAGGAGAGAGAAATATAAAGAATAATCAAAAATGATCGATGTCAGAGAGCGCTTTACTAATAGTAAAAAGTGACTAACGAAATATATTATTATTATTATTATTATTATTATTATTATTATTATTATTATTATTATTATTATTATTATTATTATTATTATTATTTAAGTTTAACCCAACGAAGTGGGTAATTGATGTTAGTAATCCATATTCACAAGTGAGACTTCAAATAACTTGGCGTTTGATGCCGTTATTTTGCATTTCCAATACAGGTCAAAAGTATTTATATAGATTGAATTTACACAAAAGGCATAGACAGTTGAATCGTTTTTAGTTTTCACTCAAATTATTCTACAATATTAAGAGGTTTGATTTCTCTTTTTTAGTCAATATTGCTAAATATATCATGATCTTCATAATAGCTATTCTGCCATTATTGGCAGGTTACTTGTTGCAACTGAGAAGCTTCGATGTTCGTTGGTCCTCAGCTAGTCTCTTCGTCTTGATGTAGCAATTTTCTGTTTTAATACCTTCCTTCAACTAGTCTCCTTCGCTCCGTCCCTCTCTTTCCTTCCACACTACCTTGCAGCACGTCCCTCATAATACAGTTCCTCCTCAGCCAATATCCTAACCAGTTCCTCTTCCTTCTCTTAACAATATCTAAAATTATTCTTTTTTCCCTACTGCTAATTTTTTAACACCTTCTCATTCGTTGTCCGTTCAACACAGCTAATTCTCTGCTTTTTTCTCCATGCCCATGTATCGAAATCCTGCATTTTTTTTCATCACTTTTGCGTAATGTCAATGTTTCTGACCCATAGAGTACATATTGGAATCAGTAAAACAAAATCTCAATATTTAATTGGAAGTTTGATTAATACAAGGATTAGCTAATCGTGGTTGAAAAAAAAATCTGGCGCCTTAAGAGTGTAAAAATAATTTTGCAATTGGTATTTCAATAATCTGTGCCGTCTTGATTTATCTTTCATGCGTTTCAGGGGTAGCCTCTCCAGTTTGGGAACCAGTGGAGTGTTGGATCTGTTAAAAATATAAACAGATTACGAAACGTTGTGATTTAGGCATATCTTACAGGTAGTGAAACGTGGGCACCCATCAAAAAAGGAAAGGTCATCACCTATGTTGTACACTACCATGATACTTACACAAAGTTAAAACTATATTACATTTAGAAACATGTATTGCATTTCCGTTACTATTGGCGCATTGTAGAGTTTATTATCCCTTATATCCTTAAAATTTACCTATGAAAAGCTTGATATTTCTTAAATGCAAGACTTTAAGGCTCTTGCATGCAAGACCAAGACCAAGACTGGGTGTGCAAGACCAAGACCAAGACCAAGACCAAGGGCTGCAGTACAAAACCAAGACCAAGACCACCGCGGTCTTGATCTTGGTCTTGCATTTGCTCATCACTAAATACTATGATTGAATTACAGTTGACCGAAAAATCCCCTTTCGGGTATCATGGCTTAAAATTCTGTTTGTGGCACTCATGCCTGTGGGGGTGACGAGTGCTCAGTACTCGACTTCCCTCGCCGTTAATGCTGGCTTTCTCAACCGGAGTTCGCTATTACTTTCTTTTAAGTAGCTTCCTAAATATCCTTATAACGCTGGGTGCATGCCATAATGCCAATACTATCTAGTGAGTATGTATGGTCGACAATCGTTCCTCGAGCCAGACCCGACACTCCTTAACTTCGCTGATCTCACTAGGGCATTGCCGAGTTATATAAACATTTACAACTTCGCTTTCCACTACATTAATTAGTTTTACATCGTTATCTACGTAAAATAGAAATTTATTTTTATTCCATACATACAAGCTGTTGTAATAAAATAACAGGGAATTTTAAACGTATATTTCTGTGGATAATTCCTTAACTGTGTAACCAGGGACGGATCCAGGCTGAGTATTGCCAGGCGAGCAATCGTTCGAGCTCAGAACAAGTAATAATATAGGGCCTATTACAAAAAAAAAAAAAAAAAAAAAAAAAGGTCAAACAATTTATAAAAGGGAATGGACTCTTCTGTACAATTAACTTGTTTAAACGTTGATACTGATGGATTACTACTACTACTTCTGCTACTGCTACTACTACTACTACTACTAATACTAATACTAATACTAATACTAATACCACTACTACTACTACTACTACTACTACTACTACTACTACTACTACTACTACTACTAATAATAATAATAATAATAATAATAATAATAATAATAATAATAATTGAGCTGAGCGAGCGAAGCGAGCGAAGCTCTTATACTCGGGTTAGCCGTTTGGTTGTCCGCGAACTCCTCCTAGACCGTTTGGCCGATCTCAACCAAACTTAGCACGCTGATAGAGTATGTCGTGCTGAGTGACAACATAGGTTGAAATCAAAAATCCGATGTACCATCGAGGAATAATGACCGAAAAACGCTTCCTCCTAGACTGTTTGGCCGATCTCAACCAAACTAAGCACGCTGATAGAGCATGTCGTGCTGAGTGACAACATAGGTCGAAATCAAAAATCCGATGTACCATCGAGGAATAATCACCGAAAAACGCTTTCTCCTAGACCGTTTGGCCGATCTCAACCAAACTTAGCACGCTGATAGAGTATGTCGTGCTGAGTGAGAACATAGGTCGAAATCAAAAATCCGATGTACCATCGAGGAATAATCACCGAAAAACGTTTCCATAGACTTAACATGGGGAAAAAGTTTTCACGTGATTTTTTTGTCAACAATTAAAATCTGCGCGTGATTTTCAAAAATTCCGGCGAAGCCCTTTTATTTTTTTAGCGTAAAAAATTACAATTTTAATCACAATTTAAAAACAAATTAACGATTTTTTAAACTTTTTTTAGCCGGAACAAAAGGTCAAGACGAAGAATTGTGCGATTGTTATGAAAAATACTGATTGTTTTAAAAAGTCACAATAAACTGATTACGTTGCTTAAGCTCGCTCAGCTCATTTCATTGCAATCGAGTATATCCATTGCATTCCTAGTAATAATAATAATAATAATAATAATAATAATAATAATAATAATAATAATAATAATAATAATAATAATAATAATAATAATAATAATAATAATAATAAGTAGTAGTAGTAGTAGTAGTAGAAGAAGAAGAAGAAGAAGAAGAAGAAGAAGAAAAGAATGCGATGCCAGAACCTTAGGTCTATTAACTTTCTGCACTATCAAACTAGAATTTCTAAAACGGCAATATTGACAAACACTTGCGAACAGATAGCGTTTAAAGCTTATTGCCTACCAATTGTTTAAGAAAAGCAGAAATCGGTTTTCAGAACGGTGCTGATTGTCATTGCTGCTGGCCGACTACCACAGCCAATTATTGGTGCTGATTGCCACGACTGGCGCTGATTGTCAATATCAAGGTGCTGATTGTGACGATGGCGTGCTGACTGCCACGAGCCTGAGAGGAAGTTGCTAGACGTAACATTACCGGACGTCAAGAAGCATGAAAGAAACGTGATGAACCTTAGGATCGTGTTGTTCAGACCAACTTCTAACAAACGTAAACAGGTCTCTGTATGTACTTTCAGTTTTGTCAGGGAGCGGTACGTACAAAATTGGTACGATTTATGTGTTCTCACTTAAACTCCCTATGTCAGCATGAACTGTGTACAGCTGCGCAAATTGTTTCGAGCAGCTCTTGGAAATTACATTAAAAAAAAAAAAAAAAAAACACTGCTGGCTGTCCCTCACAAGGGAAGTTCGGGAGAAAGCACTCACATGCAGAGAAGCTAAGCATGCCATTTGAAGCCCTAATTCATGCTGATTACAACAAGCTAATAAATTTCATGTACGGTTGAGAACTATTCGAGATATTCAACTTGGCATTATGTGAGAAAATGAGGATATGCACATTTAAACGCGTTAAGTGCAACATAATTAGCAATGAATATTGACATACGAATTGAAAGCCATCGGAAGTTATAGAAAAAAAAAAACTGTTTTTCAATAACTAACGGGTTTGTTAGATACAATTAGTCATTATATTGTTCACAATAATGATAGGTTAGAGATGAAAATTGATCACTGTTGTTCTTCTGTTTTATGAAGAAATGACACAGGCAAAAGACTTCCTTGCACCATTAACATTTTCTATGTGCAATTGCGTTGCATCCGTCAAGGGAACAGTTCGCAGAACCAAAGCAGAAAGAAAATTCGACAAGTGATTCAAAAGGTATAGGCCTATAACCTGCCTTGTGAAACGCAAAATGAAACAATCCAATGTATTGCGGTGATCGGAACTGATTCGTATGGACACGAACTGTCTTTGATTATTTCGTTGGTACATCATAACGTTCTGATGAAGTTGTTTCATACCGGTACTCTGTACAAATCTTCTGCCATAATCTTTGATTGATAGGAATCCAAACACATCAAATGGTTGTATCCCCGTGTGCAGCAGTTCTTTGGTATCTTCTCAACCATTACGTCTTTTGTCATCCGTCATGCAACTTGTAATTAACAATTTGTCTGTGAATGGACCCAGTGATCAAGCAGTAGCAAGTTCAAAACATCAGGCTTCGCTATGGGAGAAAATACTTAACGCGTTTAAATATGCATCCACTCATTTTTTCATATAAACTTCCAATCTGAATATCTCGAACAGTTCTCAACTGTACAGGAATATTATTACCTGTTGAAATCAGCATGAATTGGTCCTTCAAATGGTATGCTTAGTTTCTCTGCAGGTGAGTGCTTTGTCCCGAACTTCCCTTGTCAGCACTGACTTCAGACCATCATATCCAAAACACAAAATCCGTTTATCTTGTTCCAATCTATCGTACTGCAGCAAGGAAATTCCATCTTCGGAGCGAAGATGATCACCCGGAAAATCTAGTTCTTTAGACGTGGAATTATTATTATTATTATTATTATTATTATTATTATTATTATTATTATTATTATTATTAATAATAATAATGCCAAGAACTGTCCTTCTAGCATTGTTTAAATAGCCCTTCCTTTGACTCTAAAAACATTATTTGGGTGAATAAATACACACTAATTTTACTTTATAATACTTATCCATTAAATAATACAATAAAACAATTAATTTAAACAACGAAATGTGCAAATTGTACATATAACAGAAAAGACAATCCCTTTATAAACATCCAAGCGTATGTCGTTACACTTAGTGAGCAACTTTGTAACTTACAGGATGCTACATAGATTTGCTGTGATGATTACTAAATTAATCCCTCATATTAATTTAGTATGATGATTAGTAAATTTAGTATGACGGATTAATTCCGCTCTTTCCAAATAGTTTCTCTCAGGCTCGTGGCAGTCAGCTCACCTTCGTGGCAATCAGCATCTTGATATTTGCAATCAGCGCCAGTCGAGGCAATCAGCACCAATAATTGGCTGTGGCAGTCAGCGCACGTGGCAATCAGCACCAAACCTTCAGAACGAAGCAATAGCGCAAAATATCACATCTTAAAAAGAAAGAACAAGAAATGGCTACCTGCATTTTCGAAGGTCGAAATTTTCTGAGCAAGAACGCCAATGCAAGTAATTTCTTGCGATGTATTGCTTCATTAAACTTCTACAACGTAAAAAAAAAAAAAAAAAAAAAAAAAAAAAAAAAGATTCTTTGGATCTACCGCTATGTGTAACAAAATAATATTGGAAGGTAGAAATCTTATGTGCTTGTTTTACAAAATTAGGTTTCGGAATTTGTTGGAAACATGCTCTTTGACTAAAAATGACTTGAAAGGGAATAGATCTACAGTATATTGAGTCACAACTCAAAATTTGAGTTGTTTTAAACACTTTCGATATACCTTGTGATCAGAGGTGGAATTCCTCTTTCTCCCGTGTATACCCCTCTGAACACGGTACCCATGGGTAATTGTTTACTATCAGAAATGTAACTTAACAATGCGTGCATTTTGAGTAAAGACAATGGTATATATATGTATTCTTTTTGTCGATATTCGAAACGAGAGACCGAGACTTTCGAGAGTGAGCTTGATTTTTTTTTTTTGGTGACGAGCTAGTTTCAGGAAGTTACTCCCTCACGAAGTTAATCCCCAGTATTTTCAGGTAGCGTGTTGTTTGCCACGACTTGATTTTCATGTTGATTGCCACCATTTTGCCACGATTTGCATTCCGATCTTACCATATCACATTATCGCGAAAATTCACACACACCTGGAGTAAAAGGAAGGATTGCAAAGCACGTCTCTTTTTGATTCTCTGGAACAAGTGGTAAATGTTCTCGCCTTTGAACACAAAACATCATTAATATCACAATAGCTTAGTAAATTGATATAATTGCATTATCTCTTTTAACTGAGTTTTTAATATGGGCTGTTACAAAATGTTATTTTTTCCGTTATGCTACGCGACTAAAGAACTGGGTTTTATATACTTTAGAAAAATGAAATGAAATATTTCAGTTTTACTTCCCATGGTTATGACGTGTAAGCTAAAGGATATGGAAATGATCAGAATGAATGAAAAATAGTGTAATGAAGAAAGTGGTAGGAAACAGAAGAACCCACTGCATCACTGTCATCTAAAGTGTTTACTCTGAGACTTGCTTGAAAAATTAAGCAAATTTTTCTAATTTCTGCACCCCTAGAATCCATCTGAGATACGATCTTGTGTACGATTACACCACAAAAACAATATTTTAAATTGTTCTTTTTTTTCTGGGGGTGGTTCAGTATCGAATGATTTATCTTTCAATTGCGGAATTCAACTTCTTACATTTATATGGTCTAAATTTTACCTTCAAACGTCCGAGAGAATTAATGGTTCAAACTTAGAGAAATGTAATCTGCTAGTTTACTTCTGCCATAGGTTTCATTGTATCAAATTGTACACAGTGCTCCCTTGTGGTTATGTGGATAGCCACGCGCCTTTGGGTTAGGAGACCTGGGTTAGATTACCGGCGAAAACTTATTTGGATCGGATTCCATGTTAAGATGTAGGTTCATGTCTCAGTCTGCTGCTGAATGGGATGTTTAACTCAAATCTACTCCAATTCATGCACATTCCATCTTGTTTCAAAAAAGCTATGAAGGGATTGCCGACCTATGTATTTTAATAATCTCTGTTGAATTGATTTGATTTAATTTTTAGTGGCCCGCTCAGCATCGAGGCTATGAGATGTGGACCTACAGTTTAACGTGGAATTCGATCCACATGAGCTCCCGCTGGAATAGAACCCGGGTCTTCCACGTCAAAGGCGCGTACACTAACCGCTTAGCCACAAAGGAGCTCTCTGAGTGGGCTTGAAATTAGCCAACTAACAATACAAAATTCACTAAATTTTTGTATTACCAAGAGAAGTTTCCTTCCTCTCACCAAAGATGTTTAAAAGATTGCTAAATCCATATATTTAAATCTAATTTTGTTTAATTTAATCTCTAGGAAAGCTATGAAAGATTAAAAGAAAAAAAAAACATGCCCCTCCTGAAGGTCCGGGTTCTCATTTTTCGAGATGGTTACCTCCTACTTATGGGTGGTCCTGATGAAATGCCTACATTCAACATTGACTACACATTCGAACACACACAAATTGTACGTCATATAAATTTTGAAACTGCATTTGGGGAGATTTTAAGCACACAAATGATTGCATCGAGTGCTTGAACTCAACTTGAATAAATTTAACAACGGCGTTAGCAGCTGATAGCGTAGCCAATAACGTAACCCAATAACGTGCTTCGGACAGTTTGTATTGTATGTGTTATGTTTATAAATATAATAGATTTGATTTTTATGATATGGTCATCTGGCAACCCTCAGCTTATGAGTCGATTATGTATAAATCTTCACGATTGTGATATAAGATAAGCCAGAGATAATACCGTGGCAAACAACACCAAATGAAGTCGTGGCAAACAACACGTAAACTATTTCCAGCCGTTTATCTTAAAAAAAAAAAAAAAAAAAAAACTCCTGAAGTTTGGGACTTCACTCCTAAGTCCTCGCAAACAACTAAACGATTGATATTCACGAAGAGTTTGACTAATGGGAGACCCCACTATTTTGTTGCACTGTATATCCAGAACTTTTAACTCATAAACTTAACAATTTCACCCATAAATCCTTCGAAACAAATCCAAAACAATTAACGTAGTTTTAATTATTCGTGACAAATGGGGGCCCTCCTTTATTTTACTGGCTTTATCTTGAGAAGTGTAAACTTCTAAACTTTTGGATTTCAGTCTTAAATCCTCTCAAAAAATTTTAAAGGAATTGATGTAGGTTTTAAAATTATATGTGACGTATGGGATGCTAACTTCACGAAGTTGGCCCCCAATTTTACGGTAATGTATCTTAGCATAGAAAACACTTCCTATTTCTAAAGTGGGTTGTTGCATGTCTCCAGCCGCGGCCTCAAATTTATTGTTGCTTTAACTTGAGAAATGTGAGCACGGAACTGGGGATATAACCTGACATAGAAAATACTTTCAATTTCTAAAGTGGGAGGTTTCATGTCTCTATCCCGCACCTCCAAATTTATTATTGTTATAACTTGAGAACGACAAGAGCACAAAACTTGGGGTTTTCAGAGTAAAAGGGTTAAAAACAACTTTGGTATATAAAAGATTTTCAATTTATAAAATAGTGGCTGGAGAGATGGGTACCCCATATTTAATAGAGAGAGAACTCGAAAATGGCAAGAGAACAAAACTAGGAGTTTTCAGCACAAAACTAGTACAAAACTTTTGCACAGAATGAACTTTCAATTTCCGAAGTCTCCAGCCCTCCCAAATTATTCTTGCTATAACTTGAGAACGGCGAGAGCACAAAACTTGGGGTTTTCGATACAAAAAGTAAAAACATACCACAAGACTTTGCCGTACAAAAGACTCTGAATTTCAAAATTGTGTGTTTGTAGGGGGAGGGAGGCTTGACACATGGACTCCTAACTACGGGACCGCGGTGGATCAGTGGTTTAGTATTCACCTCTGGTACTGAATCCCTGATTCAATCCATCTCATGCTTATTGCACTTTTGTGCTGCGCAAAAACAATGTGTGTAGGTTTCTTTGTGGTTCTGCCCTTTCCTCCTATTTTCTTAATTCCACTTGTTTCTTTAATATCATTCGTTTTTCTCATTCCTTTCCCATCCCCTTTGCTTGTTGTTTATTGAAGTTAACGTCTCTTTTTTACAGTTAGATCATATGACACATGGGTATACAGTTTAAGGGCTTCACTCACATCCTTCTCGTTTAAATCTATTCATGTTTATTATAATAGTGACAACCCGAAATATTTCATCGTGAGTTTGAAATGAAAACTAAAAAGAAACGGAACGCTGTGGTAGATTCCAATCAAACTGATATCGAAAATAACTTTCAGATTAATTATTTAACTTGCACTTATGAAAAATAAATCAGGGAAGCAGTGACTGAGATAACAAGTCCGCAGTCGTTGCAGTGCAAGACGACCGTGACGTTTAATACCCCTTCCTCAAAGTTGTAAAACCAGATTCGTACAGGGTTAGCTTTTTTTCGGGGTTATACTGACACTGCATAGAAAAACTTAATATCAAACTAAAGTGAAAAAATACATTTCATAGTCAATTTGTGCTACTTGGTTCTGAATGTTTCAATAGAACTAAAGTGCCTATCCAGCCCGGCCCTGTTTTTCTTGAATAATTATTTCGCCATAACATATACAACGAGGTTTAATACCATAGATAGTTGTAGGACCTCCATGTCGTTGAAATTAGAAAGTATAATAGATGCGATAAATTGTTTGGAAGCTGGATTACTTGTGTAAATTTATTCAAGTTATTACAAAAGTTTCCTTATGTTCTTTAAATAATATTATTCGAACATTGTTTTGAAAATTTTACAAAAATAAATCAATAAATGAATAAATCTCATGAACTTTGAACTTTCGTTTATCCCATCCTAAAAATTGATCATGCACACCAAAGAAACAAAAAGCAAGACTTGTAAAACTTAGTATGCTTTTAGAGGTTATTAATATATATATATATATATATATATATATATATATATATATATATATATATATATATATATATATATATATATATATATATATATATATATATATATATATAATATTTCTTTTTTCAGCTTCTCACACAAACATGCAGCAATCCTTTCTTTTGTAATCACTCACGTCGTCGGTCACAAATTACGCATAGTTACATTTATAAACCCAGTACTACTCCAACAGAAGAGAATGAAAAGGTTACACTTGGCTCTTACACACAAGGCACAGCTAGACAGCGTCTCAGGTCTGTGACCCCACTAGGGCGTCTTTCAAACGAAAATATAAAATAGGGTGAGCGCTGCGCTCACCTGTCGACCGTGTACAATTTGCGGGTGTAAACCTGATTCCACTTTAGGACCCGAATTTGTAACTTTTTTTTTTTTTTTAATGGAAGTACATTCTTTCTGTACATTTAAATTAAATACGTACTTCCGTTTCGGAGGCGTGGCGGTGTCATGACTCAATTCACACACAATCACCGCAACATATCAGATGCACTGTCGTTGACAGTACCGGTATTTGCACAAAAGAAAATACTGTATTGACGATAATATTAATTTTAACGAAAGAGTGTACAATTTGCTCTAATCATTTATATTTTGAACAACAATTGCGGGACAACAGTTAGAACCTGTCGTTCTTTCAGAAAAAGTGTTCCGGGCGGGCACACGTAGTATTCCGGGGGGCACTGCTGGTACTATTTTATTTATTATTATA